>NC_072016.1:12408280-12710946 GCF_027791375.1 Indicator indicator | reverse complement strand
CATCACTTCGTGGGTCATCAATGCAGCAATTTCCAGTGTGTCTCAGAGGACATTTGCTGCTTGAAACCCTTCCCCTCCATGGTGTCTGTGTCATGACCTCCTGTGGCTAAGAGACTCTTTTTGTCAACCACTAGATTTGCATCTTCCATTTTGCCATCCCATATGAGCCATCACAGGGTGCTATGCTCCATTGCATCCTGCGAGAGGACAAAGGGTAATGGATATAAACTACAGCACACAAACTACAGCACAGGAGGTTCCACCTCAACATGAGGAGGAACTTCTTCACTGTGAGGGTCACAGAGCACTGGAACAGATTGCCCAGAGAGGTTGTGGAGTCTCCTTCTCTGGAGACTCTCAAGATCCATCTGGATGTGTTGCTGTGCGACCTGTGCCAGATTCTATGGTCCTGCTCTGGCAGGGGGGTTGGACTTGATGGCCTTCGAAGGTCCCTTCCAACCTCTAACATCCTATGATCTTTCCAGTACCAATGATACTGAGCCCTGGACTGACTGGCTTACCTGCATCTTGAAAACAGTGTGTCCCTAAGACAAGGGTACAGAGGGGACAAGTTGGAAGAGCAGAAGATCTCCCAGGATCTCTCTCCCTGGTCTTTCTCCCAGGTGCTGCTGCCACATGCATCATGTCAGAGAGTCTGTGTCTGTGGGGTTTCCATGAGGTCAGTGCAGAGGGTGCTGCAAAGCCTTTCTGGGTGGTGGTTTTATCCCAGCCTTTGGTGTTCTGCTTCCAGCATGTCACCAACGACAGTTAAGGAAGTGCAAAACTTCCCATGGTTTCTGCAGTGCAGGGTGCTCAGTGTTCAGGGTGCATCCACCTCATGCCCTGTTTTACAGACTGGAATCATCTGCCAGACACAGACGTGGCCAGAGGGCCAGGGGAGGGCAGTGTGTAAGCAGGGACATCCCAGAGCAAGAGAGGAAGCTTCTTGGTATGGGGCAGCAGTGGGACAGGAGGACGTGGGTCAGGGCAGAGCTATGATCAGCTATCTGGTTCTTGTTGTCTTATTTTCTTTCCAGTTACTACATTGATGGAAGAGTGGCCAAAGTGACAGACTTCCTGAAAACACGCCTGTTAGACACCCTGTCTGAGCAGATCAGGAAAATCCAGAAAGTGCGTGAGTGCAAAGGGGCTGCAAGGAGCCAGGGGGCACCGTGCCCAGACTGCCTGGCCTTGGCACAGCTCGTGCCCAGGGCTCTGGCCTCAGAACCAGTGCGCTCCCAGGGGAGCTAGCGCTGGGTGGGGATGGAGGGTGGCTGCTGAGGGTGGCTGTGCTCCCAGTCTTTATGCAGAGAATGGGAGGAAAGACCAGGCAGCACTGTGCCTGGCCCCAGGGTGGGATGTGTGGTGGTTTGGGGAGGCTATGGGCTGCAGCGTGGCATGGACTACGCAGGTGTGCTGGGACGTGAGCTGAATTCATGGGCAGGGGCAGCCTTTCTGAAGCATCCAACTGGCTTGAGTCTCCCATCTGCCTGTTCCTGAAGGGAGCAGCATGCTATGGGGATGTTCTCTGAAACAGCCAGGTGGTACCAAACCATCCTGAGCACAGCTCGTGCTGTGCCTGCTTTAGGACTGGGCTCCTTCTGCAATATCTTGCCCCACTTACAGCACCTAAAAATGTTGCTTGCCAAGTTGTGACAGTTGCATCTCCAGGGTGATTTTCACTACTGGAGGATCAAGATCATTATGAACAACTGTTTGTTGTTGTTGTTTTTTTTTTCTTCTCCCGATGATCATGTTTTGACAGTGTTATAAAACCCAGCTGTTGCTGGCATGCAGTGTCAGAGCCCCTGGCTCTGCCTGGCTAGCTCAGCCTGCAGCAATCCCTCCTCTTCCCACTGGCTGGGGGACCCAGCTCTCATCTCTAGCAACTGGGTAGGGTCTGGGAGCTTCACAGAGTTCCCCCACTTTGTCTGATATTGGGGCCAGGGCTGTGACCAACCCACTCAGCTGTCAGTCCTGGAGAAATAAGGAACACCTAAGAAGCAGGGAAGGCTTTAGGGACTGGAGGAGACATCCATCTGTCTTGTCTAGGTTTTTACACCAAGCCAGTCACTACAATGACTTACTGTTGTAATTCCTGCAGGAAGAAATAATAGGATGAGTAAACAACTCAAAGAGGCCCCAGGAAAGGGGATGCAAGGGTCTTCACAGTAAAACTGGAGGAGGGAAGCCACTTGCTCAGTCCTCTGGCACAAACTGGGAACCTTCCATGCGTGCAGAAGAACCTCCTGCTGTGGGGAGGCGTGGTGGGGTGGCCAGTGGAGAGGCAGTGTAGGGGCAAGCAAGAGGCACCAGCCAACTCTTCTGCTGGGTGTACAATACCCCACCAAAAGTGGCAGCAGGTCGGGAACCTGCTGGGAAGGGAGCAGGATCACATCCATCCCCAGACCAGAGGCAGGAAGGACCTGCCCTCTGTGTGGGTTTGGGGAACCACAGGGAAGGATTTGGTCTGCACAGGGCAGGGCCTGGGAAGAACTGTTGCAGGAATGCCAGTGTGGCTGAGCAAAAGCACAGCGCTGGGTGCTAATAGCCTCCAGCTTGGCTTTGAGTCCATGCATCCTGTTGGGGCTGATTAGAGCAGCTGGGCTTGTCCACTTCCCTGTTTTATTGCTTCCTCTCCGACGGGGGGAAGGTGGCGGGCTTAGATAATTACAGGCAGGATGCCAACACCTCTGGGGCTTCAGTCAGGGATGTCGGCTCTCACGGGCTGTGAGTGGGAGGCAGACCAGAGCTGGCGTATTTAACATCTTTGAGGGATCCCAGTCCATCCAGCACATTCCAGTGCTCCTCACTAATGGGGCAGGATCCATCAGGCTGTGTGGAGCTCTCCTTGGGCCGCTGGGTTTGCAGACATCTGGTCGTGGGAGCTAGTTGCCTGGCCTGGAGAAGTGGGATTGCAGGAGAGAGGATGGAGCGTATTGTGGTGCTGGAGGTTGCTCATGCTGGGAGAGGTCAGCTCTGACCATCCAAGCCCTACTGTCCCACCTGGCATCTCACAGGTGTTTGTGCTGTCAACTGGAGACTAGCAAGGGGTGGGCCAACTTATTCAGACCTGCATGTCCTGCCTGTGCCAGAGATCCCTTGGGTGGCAAAGCAGCCCCGGCTCAGCCATGGTTCTTCCCACACCTGGGAGCATCCCCTGCTTTCTTCTTGGGTGCCCAGCATTCCTCTGTGTGTCTCCAGTAAGGTGTCTCAGCACTTCCATGCCTTAGAACCATTGGGGCTTGGGTGTTCCCTGTGGTTGGCAGCCACCTTACATGGGGACATGGAAAGCCTGCAGGATGGATGCATGGGGAGACCATGGGGAAAAACAGAGTCTGGGCTTGGGAGCATGGGAGCATGTTTGGGAGGGCATGTTTGGAGCAGCACCAGAAGATGGGTAGAGGACATGCAGCAGTGAGGAGAGAGAGAGGAATAGACTTCTGCCCCCTAGCCATGCTGAAGACAGCTGGTGATCATGCCAGGGTCAGGAGCTGTTTGCCTTGGCTTTACATTGTAGGTTTGTGAAAGTCATTTTGGTTGCTTTCATCTCTCGCACAGGTAGTGAACACATACACACCAGGGAAGAAGATCTGGCTGGAAGGTGTTGGTGCGACCTCGGCTGGAGGCATGAACAACCTCTCCGATTCCTATGCGGCCGGGTTCCTGTGAGTTGTGCCAGCTCACCAGCACCAGGGCACTGCCATCCCCGTGGGCTTTGTGGGTTTGGGTGCTGCAAAGCCTCTGCAGCTGGAGGAGGGCCTGCTCTGTGCCCAGAGACCTCACCTGTACCTCCTCAATACTGCCCAGCAGCCTGGGCACCATTATTTTCTCTATAGCATTCCTATTACCCCTCCTTAGCGCTGCTTTCCTGTAGGTGACCCAGACTCTGGCATTGCCAGGGAAGCAGAAAAAGGCTGGAACCACATGAGATCACACACTGGAACCTATGGTGTGCCCACAGGGCATGGGCATGGAAGGGAGGTGTGATCTGGGCATGCCAGCTTTGATACCCTAAGGCTTTTTGGTTCTGGCTGCAGCCACAGGCTCTTGCATGTCTTTGTTCTGGGGCACCTGCCTAGGGAAGCACTTGGCAGAGCTCTGCTGTGGAAACCATTTCTCTGCTTTGAAGCCACAGCCATTCCTGGCTCCTGGGGCTTGTCTACTGGCACAGCTCTGTGGCACAGCCCTGTGGCACAGACATTCTGCTGCAAAGCCCCAGTTCAGATCTTCAGAGCTAGCTGTGATCACAGAGGAAGGATCTCCCTCATGCTTCGTGGGGAAGCACATAGGCATACCCAGGGTAGCAGGGCTGTGGCAGGCCGTGGGGGTTGAAAACTTTGCTTGGGGAGTGCGAGGAGATAAGGCAGTGCAAAGGTCTGATCTCCCCAGGCTTTGGGCACAGTGCTGCCCTGCTGGGTTGCATGCAGGGTGTTGGGACATGCAAGCAGGGCACAGCTGGGGCAGAGGTGGCTGAGGTAAGAGGAGAGGCCTACAGGTTTGCCAGGGCAGGGATAGCAGGAGCTGGTTAATAGCCAGCTCACAGAACCATTTGAAGGCTGCAATTCAGGTGCTGGGAGCAGACACTGGGCTGTGTACGTGAGAGCAATGCCATATGCTGGAGCATGGCTGTGCCACTGGGGCCAGGTTGTGTCCCCATGGTGTCCTGACTCTGCTCCCTCCATCCCCAGGTGGCTGAACACACTGGGCTTGCTGGCCAGCCAGGGCATTGATGTGGTGGTGCGGCACTCCTTTCTTGACCATGGCCACAACCACCTGGTGGACCAGAACTTCAACCCGTTGCCGGTAGGTCTGCTCGGGGCTATTGTGCTGGCACTGGCTTCTCCCCACTCATTGAGCAGGACAATTCTTTCCTTCTAGCCTGTATGAACTCTGCTTGAAATTCTTCCATATCTGTTTCTTACAGTGTTAATAGGAGATGTTAGCTGATGTCAAACACAACATATTGGAGGTGGGTGGGAGACAAGTATCTCTGTAGCTGCAACTTCATCTAGTGCCCAGGGTCAGTAGCATGGGAAGGAGGCTGGTGTGGCCAGGGGGTGCCAGCAAGGACTGTGGAGTCAGAAGGAGGAAGGGATGTGGCAGGACCATCATACACAGCATGGAGCGGGCAGCCAGATCCCTAATGGTGAGCCAGGCTGGAGGATCAGCACCCAGCTTCACATCTCTAGAAACTGAGGTGGAGGGCATTTCAAGGACATTCCTGGCTTTACAAGGAATAGAGGTCCTCACATGGTGCTGCTAAAGAAATCATGTGAAAACCCTGTTAAAAGTAGCAGGTTTCCTTTTTCTGTGCTGCCACAGAAGCGAAGAGCCTGGCAGAACAGCTGGGTACTTCACATCTCCCCTGAAAGGGATTTATGGGTCCCTGACCAAGCAGTCATGCCAGCAGGCTGGGAATATGTGTTGGAGAGGTGCACAGCCCTGCCACAGCCAACCTGCCATTGATGCTGTGCTGGGGTCTTGGCAGGTGGCTGCAGCAGGGCAGAGGCTAAGGGAACAATGTCTGGATCAGCTCTACCTACTCAGCAGATGAAAACAGCATCCTCATGAGAGCATCTCTGAGTGGTGGGGGAGGATGCAGGCAGTGCTGGTGATGTGGGGACTGCGCTAACCTCCTCAGCATGGCCTGGCGGGTGGCTCCAGAGGCAAAACCAGTGAGCAGGAGAGTACAGTCCCCAGCCTGTGCTGCTCCAGGTATCTCCTGGAGGACCCTGGGCTGCTCCTGCATGCACTCCTCCAGCAAATGTACCTGCCAGCTCTGAGAGCCCGGGATGGGGAGAGCCTGGGGGGCTTTGAACGTTGTTTGATATGAATCTGAGCCTGGGGCAAACACTTGATGAATTTCTTCTGAAGAGCCAATTTCCCTGGCGCAACATAGTGCTCTTGGCTGGAAGGGTGCCGGGCAGCTTCTGGCCGCTGGGGCACACAGAGGCAGTGAGTATGCCGTGGACAGCTCTCCCAGAACAACCAGTGGAGGTCTTTAAAGTGGCTTTTGCTGTTGTTTTAAAGATGTCTCCCAATAAGTTAGCTGCCACCTCCCCGGTGGCTGTTTCCTCAGTCTCTCACGTGCTTCAGCATTGATCCCACAACTTCCATCATGTTCCTGCACAAACTCCAGTGGGTGCTTCCCTAACCCCTTTTACTCCACTCCCGTGGTATAAGAGCGCCATGGTCAGGTGCAAACTGACAGTTTAAAAGCTGCCAACACCAAAAAGCCCAGCAAGACCCAACTGTGACCTGCTCCGCAGGGCAGTGGCCGCTCTGTTCCCGTGGGAGCTATCAGGGAGATGAAAGCCACTGGCTGTCCCTTCGCAGCAGCGCGGTGCTGTGAAATACAATCTGCTCATTAGCTGCCAGGACAAAGAGGTTTCCGCACGCCGGCTGGCTGTGAGGCAGCTGCCTGCTGAGAGGAGGGCCCCACCGCCGCAGCATCAATCGTGGCTCGGCTGGCAGCTCCTCGGAGAGCCGGGGCTAGACTCCCCTTAGCAGCCTTTACACCTCCTCCTCTGCCACTGCCTATATCTCTGCTTGTCAGCTAAAGGGGACTGCGTGTTTTGGAATGCTGAGCTGAAGATGAGCCTTTTATAGAGGTTTTCTTAGGTGCCAGGTAGCTATATGGACCAGGGAGAGTTTCCTGTGTGGTCCAGGAATGCTGCAAATACAGCCTTCCATCCTGGTGCTAAAGAGCTTCCCGTTTAAAACCAAGTAATATGAGCACTGTGCTGCTGTCACACATTCCCTTCTCCCTGTCCTTCAGCTGGGCCCCTCCAATGCTGCTGGTCTTGCTTATGTGAGTACTGTCTCTGTTAGGGCATGTTGCAACTGACGGCATAGGAAAGCTCTTAAAATGTGGTGTGAGTGCCATGTCAGGAGACTGGGGAATGCCGATAAGGGATGCTGTTTGGTGGGCACTTCTGTGGGAGTCTCAGCTTCTGAATCACCATGTTTCTGTCTGCCCCTCCCCCAGGACTGCAGTGCTGGGGGGTCACATACAGGGGAAGGAGCAGACAAATCACTGCACCACTTGATAAGTGTCAGAGTAATAGTCACTGTCCTGGGCCATGCTGTGAACTAGTGAGGGGTACCAGTGTGTTGGGCAGGCAGAGAGCATGACTTCTCTCTGGGCATGGGTGTTGGGCAGCAAATCCAAGCAGCCTGGTGGGGCTTGCTCTGTGTTTTCTGAGGGTTAGGTTTGGCTTGCAAATAAACTCGTAAACTCTGATCGTTTTGGTGGGAAATGCAGGAGTACCTGGGAATAGCTGCTTGCAAGCAGGGCTGCAGTGAATCCTTGAAAGCAGAGGTTTAAGTTGGCTTGTTCCTGGCTTTGCACTGTTGTGGCTTGTCAGTGCAATGCAGTCTGGCTCCCCAAAAATGACCTCAGGTGACAGCAGTGAGGCCCAGCAGCACTGCAGCTTCATGGTGAAATTAGTGAGATGGTCATGGCTCTGCTGGGCTTTCTACACACAGGTGGTTCACAAGCTATGAAGCGTCTTGTGGTTTCTGGGATATCTTGCAAGGGGCACACAGCCTTTGTGCCCCCACACAGGTCCTCCACCCATGAAGGAGCAGCTCTGAGTGCCTGTCCTAACTGCCAGAATTGCCATCTACCCTCTCCTCAGAGGTGATGCCATCGAAATCCCATGCAAGGGATGGGTGCTGCTGGAGGGGAAGGTGAGGCCATCTATCTGAGCCTCCTTCCAGGTACAGATCTGAGGAATGTGGTTTCTTTTGCTGAAGAAAGTGGGAGACATGAAGTTCCCTGGCTTTATCACAGATGTAATCAGGCTGGGAAACAGAAATGCTCCAACTGACCTTAATGCAGCTGAGCTCAAGTGTTTTAATGCCTTGTTATTTTTGAGGTAACTTTTTCATGTATGGTTGGAGTGCTTTTTCTTCCTGAGTGACTGAAGCAGCCAGCTGTATAATAGTCAGGGCTTGTGCTTAAAAAGCCCTTCAAATAAAGTCTCTCCCTGGTATGTCAGGCTGCCTACCTGCACCTAAATCCACCTGTACATGTGTGTGAGAGTCAGGAGCAGAGGAAAGAAGGGCAGAAGCAGTGCCAATATTCACCCTTCACAGGGCAGTGCCTTTCAAATGCTGTTCTGGCGTTTAGTAGCTCTAGGCTCATTTCAGGCACGCAGCATACATACTCCATCTCTCTTTCCTTAATATCTTTCTGAAATAGTCCAGAGGGATGCAATATATTTATTTCATTGGAGAGACCCTCAGGTAGGTCTGAGCTTTTATCTTCAATTTGTAGGAGCATGTTAAAGACCTTTCTGAGTGCTCTTCCATGCGGCACTAGCCTCTTTTTTTATCCATCCTTGGTAATGATTTCTGCTTCCTTAATGCACAGTGCTGTGAGGTTATACTTATGCATGGATAAAAATGGGCATATTTTTAGGCAGAGCTTGAGCAACACAAACCTCATGGAAAATCCAAAGCTGAAATCCAAACTTCCATTTCCTGATAGCTGTGGTTTTCTTGGACTTTCTCCTAAAGACTGTGGACAGTGAGGTAC
Organism: Indicator indicator; assembly: GCF_027791375.1. Classification (NCBI taxonomy): domain Eukaryota; kingdom Metazoa; phylum Chordata; class Aves; order Piciformes; family Indicatoridae; genus Indicator; species Indicator indicator. The sequence goes on along the minus strand of NC_072016.1, from coordinate 12,702,401 downwards.
TGGGTTCTCCTGGTGTAGATAGGTGCTAAAACTTCCTTTCTGTGCATGAGTTTCACACACAGCATGAGAAAGGCCAGAGGGATCAGAGGGTGAAGTGACAACCAGGACTGCCTGCTCAGCTGTGGTAGTAGAAGACAATATGATATTGCCTGTGGATTGATGGTGTCCTTGAGAAAGCATCACAGCAGTGCGAAGGTCTGTGCCTGATGTGCTGTGGTTGGACGCTTGGATGCTGCAGGTGATTTTTCATCTCTTTTGCTTAAACCAAAAGCACTGAAGAACTTGATGGGAGAGTTACTGCCTGCCTTGGAGGAGGGAGGATCCTGGACTCAGGTTTGGTCTGTCCTTAGGAATCTGTCTGCTTCCTACCTGAGGTTTCATAAAAGCTCTGTTGTGAACAAGCTCAGTACCATCCCCAGCACCCCCTGGGGTCCCTAAGGCAGAGCCGTGGTGTGAGTCATGCCATTGGACTACGCCTGGTGATTTAGTACTGACAGCGCCTGCCCTACCTGTCCCAAGCACCTTCCCAGTGGGACATAGGCTAAGCCCCTGGTCTCTGGATACACAGAGGCAAGGAGCCCTCTGGCAAGGTGCCGTGCTGGATGCCAGGGGCAGGAGCAGGTCCTCTGCCTGCCGTGCATACATGCTCACCAGCACTCTCATGAGCTGAGCTGGCTTGGCCGGAGGCGCCACTAATTGCAGCTGGAGGTCCCAGCCATCTCCCCAGACAGTGCCTCTCCGCCCCTGCACTGCATGGGAGGGGGCCCTTCCCAGGCCAAGGCTGCAAGGGGCCAGGTTCTTTTCCACCTGTTCCCAGCCCCAAGCCTGTGTCCACTCACCCAGTGGCTGCCCAGCTGCTCGGCTGGGCAATATCCATAGGCGAAGAGGAGTCCTGGCATCCATAGGGAAGCGTATGGATCTTTCCTGCAAGTGCGTGCTCTCTCACCCTCAGGAACAGCCAGCTGGCTACGGGGCTGGGGGAATTCAGTCCTGTTGCTGTGCTGGCCCATCTGCACGCCCAGCACTGAGTCACCGTGATGCGCACACGCAGCTGGCTGAGCTGACAAGGGTAGCTCTTCCCCCTCGCTGGGACCCTTGGCTTTGGGGTCAGTGTCAAGGAATGGGTGGCCAGGTTGGGCTGTGGTGTGCTGTGTGCCACACAGGCAGAGGCATGGCCCCTAGCCCAGAAGTGACACAGGGTGGGGAGAGGGACCAGGTCCAATGGAGCTCACACACACATGGAAACTGTTCCTGATGACCATAAATCTGCTGTGCGGGTGTCTGGCACCTCCATCTGCCCCGCACACTGGAACACTGGTGCTGGCTGGAGCCACGCCTGCAGATGGGGAAGGAGTGGGAAAGGAGAGGATGGGCAGGAGCTGTCTGTACAGAATGTTTGTTCTGGCTGTGGCAAAGAGGGATGACATCCCAGACAGTTCAGGTGTACGTGAGGGGAAGGCTCTTCCAGGACATATCAGCTGGAGCATGGCCTGCTGAAGGGAAGAATGGAAATGGTGCCCTGCTGTCTCCTAGCCAGCCTTGGCATGAGCACCTAAAGCAGGTCTGAGCAAGGCATCCTTTACTGCCTTGTCCTTTCAGCCACGATCATACCATGTCTTCAGGATCACAGCATCCTCTTCTGTTTTTATCCTCACTGCATTCAGCCTTCCAGGAGCTCTAAGTCTGCTCTGAGACTCATTCTATCCTGCAAACAAGGAGACAGATTTAAAGCGTCTCAACTCTGCTTGCTGTCACAGCGAGTTAAGGGCCCTTTCCCTCTTAGTGCACTATAAAAAGTCTCTGAAATGTGTATGCTTGGACTCTCAAACACATCAAAGCCATGCTGCAGCTAGCAGCTCTGCCACCCACCTGCCAGAGCTGTGGGACATGTGCAAACCCAGAGCTGGAATGTTCCTCCTGCACTAGAGACTGGGGCAGAGACACATTCTGTCTGGGACCAGCAGCAACAGCTTGTACTTGGAAGGATGGAAACAGTTACTGCTTACGTCTCCCAGAGGTAAAAGTGCCAGTGGCAGACCTGCCCACCTTGGTGACAGAGCCATTCTGGGGTTGTGGAAGAGGTCAGACAGTAAGACTTTGCATGTCTGGATCAAAGTTTGGACTAGATGATCTTGAAGGGTTCTTCCAACCAAATCCGTCCTGTGATTCCGCGACTCTTCCCAGGGTGGGTTGGTGCTTACCAGTGGAGCATTGGGTAGTAGTGTTATGGTGGAAAGAACAATGAAGTTGCATTTGGTTTCCAAGCCCTCTGATCTGGCAGCTCTGCTCCCTTCCTATGGCCTCTATCACCTGGACCCTATTAGGGAGAAGTGATGACAAAAGAGAGGTCTGGCTGTTTCTCAGTCTGCTCAACTCCCCAAGAAGATGGAGGCCATTAGGTGCAGGCAAGCTAGCAAAGGACAGTGGTAGGCAGGAGCCACTACCCACTTGCCATTTTCCCAGTGTCTGTCCCCTCGGTGCCACCAGTGCCCAGCACGGATTACTGTGGCTGCTGCTCCCAGAGCAGGAATTTTACCTTAATGCCACTGATCTTTCTACATGGTGGAGAAAAAAAACAAGAGACCAGAGACAGGGGAGAGACACTGAGCAAAGGGTGCAGCAGCTTGAAGGCTGGGAAGACATGATGCTCATCAGAAGTTGGTGGGTTGTGCTGCTGGCATAGCTGGTGGAAACCCTGGCCTGTAGGATGATGCTCAGCCCAAACACAGAGGTTGTGGTGCTGCTGGCACTGGTGGATGAGGATGCTACTCTCCAAGACCATGGGTGCACATATTAGTAGGCTATTTGAGATGGGAACAACTCTCCTGGAGAGCAGCCAGGCAGAAAGGGATCTGGGGGTACTGGTTGACAGCCAGCTGAACATGAGCCAGCAGTGTGCCCAGGTGGCCAAGAAGCCCAATGCCATCCTGGCCTGCATCAGAAAGAGTGTGGCCAGCAGGAGCAGGGAAGTCATTCTTCCCCTGTACTCAGCACTGGTTAGGCCACACCTTGAGTATTGTGACCTGTTCTGGGCTCCTCAGTTTAAGAAGGACATTGAGATACTTGAATGTGTCCAGAGAAGGGCAACAAGGTCTCAAGCACAAGCCCTATGGGGAGAAGCTGTGGGAGCTGGGGTTGTTTAGCCTGGAGAAGAGGAGGCTCAGGGGTGACCTTATTGCTCTCGACAACTACCTGAAGGAAGGTTGTAGACAGGTTGGGGTTGGTCTCTTCTCCCAGGCAATCAGCAGCAGCACAAGAGGACACAGTCTCAAGCTGTGCCAGGGGAGGTTTAGGCTTGAGGTGAGGAGAAAGTTCTTCACAGAAAGAGTAATTGGCTGATGGAATGTGCTGCCCAGGGAGGTGGTGGAGTCACCATCCCTGGAGGTGTTCAAAAAAAGATTGGACATGGCACTTGGAGCCATGGTTTAGTTGTCAGGAGGTGTTAGGTATTAGGTGATGCGTTGGACTTGATGATCTCTGAGGTCTTTTCCAACCTGGTTGATTCTGTGATTCCTGATGGTCCCCCTGGGGCTTACTGCAGACCTGCTGTAAAACATGAGCTATTTTCCTTTCCCCAAGCGCAAGTACCTATTTAGTCCACACAGCCAGACAGGAGCCAGCCTGTCATAAGCCCCCACATAGGGTGCACGATGCAGCCACAGCAGCAACTCTTCTGCTCTACAGAGCTGCTCCCTCCCCAACTAATGTCCCACTGTCCTCCCTTGCTGTGCCTACTTCTTCTCACTCTTTAGCTGAAAGGCAGTGGAGTGTGGGACTGGCAGTTCCTCGTGTCATTCTTCAGCCATAGACCACTTGCTGGCAGAAAAGGCTGCTGGAAAGATATGAAGGCATAAGGCAATACAGGAAAGAGCAATGTGAAGTGAGGCATTCTCAGCCGTTAGAGCAGGAAGGAAGAGGAGCAGTATGGGGAGAGCAATGAGTGCCCAGGCAGAGATGTCAGCAGCTCCGAAGGACTGCACCTGCAGGGACCAAGGCTAAAACTGGGCAGCATTGGCCAATCCTTTCATAGGCACAGGTGCCTGGATCAAAGTAAGGGTCCTGCCTGAGAGAGGCAGGGCTATGTGGACAGAGCAGAGAGGTCACTGTGGCATCTCCACACATACTGACCCATCCTCCCCAGCTGACACCACTGGCTCCTGGCAGCCTAGCCCCCCTGAAGCCCCCTTGTTTGAGTCTAGGAAGAGTGTTGTTCCCCATTCATAGACCTTCTCTGGAGTGTCCTCCGTGGTGCTCAGGGCAGACCTCAAATTCCCCCAGTACAGTAGCAAATATTGTAGGAGAATACTTGCTAAGTTCTCAGCTCTTCAGGACTTCCACACAGGGAAGGTGCACATGCAAAATGGAAAACAGCTCATGTGCCTGAGGATGGGTGCATATGAGCTCCTGAGGACAGCATCAGTGCCCATCCTCAGGGCTGATCATTTTGATTTCTGCTAATGTCCCCTTTGGGGAGAGGCTCTTCCCCACCCTGGTTGTTACAGGACCTAGCACAGGATTTGGGTGAGAAAGCCTCAAACTCCCACAACCCAAGCAGCACATAAAACTCAGGGATAATGTTAAAAGCAGCATTAGTCCAGCCTTGCTGAAGGAACGATCAGCCGTGGCTTGAACAGGATGTAAGAACCTCCACAGGGAGGAAGCTTTGGATGCTGAGGATCTCTTTAATCTAGTGGAAAAAAGAGAAAGAATGAGAACCACTGGTTGGAAGCTGAAGCCAGACAAATTCGAGTTGAAAATAAGGAGTGGGATTGTTAACAGTGCGGATGTCTAACCGCTGGAACAGACTCCCTGGGAAGTGGCGGCTTCTCCGTCCCTCCAAGCCCTCACAACCACAATCACTACTTTTCTGGAAGATGCCTTTGCCAAAAATGAACCATCAGGCTCAAGAGAGGGATAAAAGAGCAAAGCCCTCTGTCCTGTGCTGTATGGGAAGGCAGACCAGCCAGCCCTTATCTCCATACGTTGCTTGGACTATGGAAAATGCAGATGAAGGTGGAGAAATGGAGCAATCTGTAACAGGCCATTGAAACTTGAGTGTGCCTGAGGGACAGAAAAATGAGCTTAGGCAGCTTCAGAAGAGGAAAGAAGCAAGAGGAAGAGGAGGAGGGCAGGCAGCAGACAGCTGCTGCTGGTGGTGACACAGAGCCATGCCCCAGGAAGCTGTGCATCGTGGGGTCAGCAGCCTGCTCATTTGAAGTTCAGCTGCCTTTGGCAGGTAAAGCCCCCAGGAGGCTGAAGGTCTACAGCTCCATTACTCCGTTTTTCTGGTTATGGCACCATCTTCTCAGCACAGAACTGAACAAACTCAGGTGGGTTTTAAAGCTGTTTTGCTGCCTTTAGGAGAGAGTGTAGGGATAAGCTCCTGCACTGTTTCTGATGGCTCTAGAGACTCTAGGGTCTGGTCAATAGGTCTGTCTGACGGTCTGCCTTGTTTCCAAAAGCTGAAATTTCTGAAAACTCTTGCAATTGATTGAAATGTGGAACCCTCTGGGGTTTCCTTGTCTAGTAGAAAGCTTGTGGGTCTCTGCTGACTCTATGGGGCTCAGAAGATACAGCTGTCCTGAGTGCTCCACATCAGTTTACTCGAGATAAGCAACCTTCCTGCCCATAAATCAGGGGTCTCAGCTAGGAGACCTCCTGAGGCACAGGTTGGCTCTATCTCCAGGTGCTCCTTGCTTGCAGTGCTGAGGGCTGCAGTGGCAGCACTGCTTAATGGCCTGCAAAATAATTAAAGCAAGAAAGCTCCCTTGATTCCCAAGGGACTAATAGCGGATCAGATTCCTGTCTGCTGTTCCTCCTCTACCACTACAGCTGTATTGCTGGCTCAGCTTTCACAACAGGAACACTCCATGACTCCAAAATCCAAATCCTTTCTGTGGTTTCACTGGTTGAAGCCATGCATCTCCCTGGGCATTGCTGGGGCTTCCTCTGCCAAGATGTTGGGCACCATGCTGCAAGGCAAGCACTTGTCTTTGCAAGAGGCATGTGGATGCTGCCTGCCTGGGCACCACTCTCACACAGTTTGCCATGTGTGAAGGGGTGCCAGCTACTATCAGGGATCCAGGGTCACTGATAAGTGGAAAAGCCACCCTGGTTGTAGCCAAGCTGGCTTTCAAGAGCAGCAGCTTCCCAAGCTGGTCAGCTTTTGAACAGGAGCCAGTAGCTGCAGGTGCCCAGCAGCCCCAGTGTGATTTTAACTGGGGCTCACTCATGCCAGTGGCAGGAGCATTCCCAGAGCACCAGCTTAGGTAGGGGAAGTGCCCACACTCTGCAGGTTTGTTTCTATCATGGTAAATGTGTGTGTAATTCATCATCCAAATGCTCAGTGTCACCAGCTCCTGGTAATTTATTGCAAGTAACATGATTTTGGCCCCCGCTGCGAGTGGGCTTGTGATGACGTGAAAAGCTGCAGCTGTCTGCGGTGCTCCCCTGTAGTATGCTGAAAGGCTCGAGGGCTTCAAGGCTGGTGCTGATGACTCCTTTTCCAGCCCTGGGTCATTTTTCTGGCCCTCCTTTGAACTCTCTTTGGTATTTCCACATCCTTCTTGAAATGGAGAATTTGGAAGTAGCCTTGCCAACAAGGCAAGGTAAAATCACTGCTTTCTCCTCACCTCTTGCAGATGGAGAGGTTGGTCCTTGTGCTGCCCTGGCCTGTGCTGAAATACTGCTCTCCCAGATGAGGTCATCTCACACTTTGCAGAACAGCTCACCTTACTTCACTGCTGACTGCCTTAGCTGTTTCGTGGCGTCTGCATGCTTTTTCTCAGAAAAGATGTGTACCCTTAGCTGGATCAGAAGCTCACAAAACGTGTCAAATGCTTCCCAGAGACCTGTCCTTGTGCCGAGCCCAGAAGATGGTGATTGGCATAGCTCTGCCTGTAAGCCACCACTGTAGAAGTCCCAGACTCAGTTCTTCCAGTTCTGCAGGAGCACACTTGGGAAGAACCGGGATGTGAGATTTGGCAGCAACCAGAGCAGATTGCAGAGTTGCTCTCTGTACCCCTACATTGCAAACCTTGCTTCTCCTGGGCCTTGGAAGGACACAATAGTCAAAGCAACAAACCCCTGAGGACCACCCTGCCTAGAGGGGTGGGTGGGCAGCTGGAGGCTGGAGATGCAGGTGTCAGCTCCCTGTGGTGACGAGGCCATTGCAAGCCCTCTGCAGAACAGCTCTTGAGACCAATATGGAAATTTCGAGGGTGGTCATGAAGTCCCTGGCCTCTATTGCTCCCATAACTTGTGAACAAAAGTAGCATCTTGTCAGTGGAGATACAGAAAAAAGGTGAGAAACCCCAGGGAACTGCTAGAAAGACCTAAGAGCCTCAGCTGAGAGGTAGCTCAGAGCACTGAACTCATGTATTTTTAGCTCTCAACTGTGGGGCTAAACACTGTATCTGAGCTCACCTTTGGCCTTGCCATAAACTCAGGTAATCAGTGTGGCCCACTGGGACCCAGCACTGCTTCTCTCCCCTGCTGTGAACCCAGTCAAGGTGGGCTGGCATTCCTTCACGTGGTGAGGGGAGGCTCACACAGCCCCTGCAGCATGGTATAGGCAGGGACATCCACAGGGTGCAGGGCAGCACCACTGCCCAGCAGTAGCAAGTGTGGTAGCATATGCCTGAGGACAGCATGCATCTGTGATACTGAGCTCATCTTCCCCAGGAGCTTCATCCTTGTAAGCTGAGCCTCCTCCAGGTGCACAAGCCTCTCCCTTCAATCTTGCATCTCTGTTAGGGCCCGGGGTTTGGATGGGGGACAGTTACCAGGCTTGTGTGGTGCAGAGCCCTATGCTTTTGACTGGGAGCAGCCTTTCCTCCAGCAAAAGCTTACCCAGAAAGTGGGAAGTGGGTTTGGACCTCCCTTCACTAGTCCAGCCTAGCTCAGGGCTGCTGGAACAGGTCAGCTTCTGCTAAACTGGGCTGGAGAGTGGATGGAGCCAGCAGTCTGGTCTGGCTCGTGGGTATTCACCTCATGCCAGTCACTGCTGCAGCACTGCCCTGTGATTCATGTGCTGGCCTCCTCATTCAAAATGGATGGTAACTAGGGGCTGTGTGAAGGCTTCCCCTTCATGGGGTGGATACCTGTACTTTCATGAGGGATCTATGCTTCTACCTGACCCCCTGCCCTGTAGCTTGGGCCCCTGGACACCCTGTTCCTTACACGTGCCCCTTTGGGGTGGCAGACCACACAGAGCTTTTGTTGTGCCTCCCCAAGCAGGGTACTTGATCTGTCCCTTTTCACATGAGTAGCCCTTCTTACTGTGCTGCCAGGTATAGCAGTCATTGGTGCCATAATGACAATTGCTGCTCATGGGGATGAGGGATCATCCCAACTGCCCTGGGGCACATGGTCCCCCTGGGGCAGTCCAGAGATCTCATGTGTGCAAAGGTGCTCAGTGCACCCACCAGCAGCACCCGGAGAAGCAGCATGAGAGGCTCCGTTACCCCAGCATCACCCAGGGTGCATGGAGCAGAACCCCATCCTGCAGGATGGCAGGGAAGTGCCTGAACCTGCCCTTTCCCTTCCCACACCCCTGCTTCATTTACCACACACCTCCCAGCTTCTGCAGTGGATGAATGGGAGGCCCTGCTGGCAGCAGCCTCTGTCACCATCACCGCACAGCCTCACCTCCCCTTCAGGCTTGGGGCCCATCCTGTGTGCGGAGCAAGGCCATGCTCTGTGGGACAAAGTAGTATATGGTGACGTAATTAAAGGCTGCATCATTGATGCATGTGTGCAGGGGCTGCACGTTTCCTACTTCTTGAGTGCTTGTCCTCCCTGTGCTGTTTGGAGGTGCTTCACTCTACAGGAGGTTTTAAAACAGGAGAAATACCTCTGAGGAGTGGAGCACCCTCACCAAAGCCAGTGTGCCATGAACAGATATGGAGAGCATGGAAGAGCTCTGGTGTGCTCCAGCCTCATGTAAGAGGTGACCAGCCTGTTCCAGGGACGTCACCTTCCTGTGTGCCTCAGCTGGAGCTGGTATGCACATCCATGGCATACCTACATTTGGATCTGTGGGAATGTGTGAGGGCATCCATGCCAGTCTCCACACTCCACAGCCTTGCCAAAAGCTGAGCTCCTTTATAAGGTATCAGCATCTCTCAGCATGGGCAGAGCAATGTATTCTTGTCTTAATATCTTTCCTGGAAGCAGCAATGCCATTTTGGCTTGGACTGCACAAACAAAGCTCACCCCAAGGCAGACATCTGGCACTCAACATTTCACCCTAACACCCTTCCTGCCCACTCCCACTGTGAGTCAGAGGGACCATTGTGCTGCTGACTGTCCCCTCTGCCCCCCAGGACTACTGGCTGTCCCTGCTCTACAAGCGCCTCATCGGTCCCAAGGTGCTGGCAATCCATGTAGCTGGTCTGCAGAGGAAACCCCGGCCTGGCAGGGTCATTCGTGACAAGCTCCGCATTTACGCTCACTGCACCAGCTACCACAAGTAAGTGGAGCACGGGAGGCTGAGGGCTCCAATGGGGGCGTGAGCAGGATGCCTGGGAGGTGGGGACCGTCCTGGGGCAAGAGCCCAGGGTTTGGTTATGGCAAGGCAGGTTGGCTTCCCAGGGGAGTCCCTCAGGTGCTGCTCTGGCTGCTGTGGCAGTGAAGGGAGTGTGCAGGGAATGGTGATGCCTTCGATGAAAGTCGTGGCCAGCCTGCGCCTGGGAACAAGGCTGACTGCGGCTGGTGTGGTGGCCGCTGGGCAGCCCCAGCAGCAGAGATCAAGGGAGTGGATTTCACACGAGGGGCCCCTGGTCGGTCGGGTTACCTGCCCGCCCTCGCTGCTGGGGAGCCCAGCCTGGTTATTGTTTCGCTGATAAGGTCTTTGAAAGCGCCCCAGCAAGCCTGAGAGGGGTGGGGGGGTAGTCACCTCCTCCACAGACACAAGTTGCTATTGTGGAGGAGGAGAGTCTGTTTCTTTACACAGTCCAGATGCTTTCAACATGCCTCCAGCTCGGTAGGAAACCTTGTCCAGTAACTGACAGGTGCAAAGTGCTTTATAGACTTTGTTTGGGGCTGCCTGATTAGGCAGGGACAGAGAGATCAGTGTCTGGACCTGTCAGTTAGGTGCCAGGAGCAGCAAGAGCAGACACCACTTGTGCACAAAGCTCATCTCCATTCTCAGCCTCCTTCATACGAGGCCTTGGAGGGGCTGTCCTGGGACCATCACCCCCCAGTTCCAGACACCAGCAGGGCACCCCCTCAAGCCATGTAACTCCTGGCTGAGGAAGTAAGTGGGAGATTGGAAAGGTGTGGTTGTAGAGCTGGGCTTTGTGATGGGGAGGTGGCATCTTTTTGTGGTGAGGCAGCTGGGATGGTGACATCCCTCACAGAGACCCCCAAACCACTTCTTGGAGGCAATGGGCCCAGAGCATGTGCCAATGTGTCCCTCACCTCCTACCGTTCCCCACTGCAGTCACAACTACGTCCGAGGGTCCATCACCCTTTACATCATCAACCTGCATCGCTCCCGGAAGAAAATCAAGCTGGCAGGAACACTGCGGGATAAGATTGTCCACCAGTACCTGCTGCAGCCCTATGGCAAGGATGGGCTCCACTCCAAGTAAGTGCAGTGCTGGCAGTGGGGCTGCCATTGCTGCTCCATATGTGATGCCACCACCTTGACTCTCTCTTGCTCCTGCAGGTTGGTCCAGCTCAATGGGCAGCCACTAGCCATGGTAGATGACGGAACCCTCCCTGAGCTAAAGCCTCGTCCACTGCGGGCTGGCCGCACCCTTGTCATCCCCCCTCTGACCATGAGCTTCTATGTGGTGAAGAACGTGAATGCTCTGGCCTGCCGGTACCGATAGCCTTTGGCCCAGAATGGACCTGCCAGCTCCGCTCCTGCCCTTATGCCTTCCCTAGGACATGCTGCCTCCTTGGCAGCCCACACAGCCTCCCAGTGGGGCCACACCAGGCAGGCACCATGCCATGCCCTCATCCTTGCACCCTGGTTGCTCTCTGGCTTGGCACCTTCTCCCACCCTGTGACCACAGAGCTTCATTTGGCCATGGCCACCATCCTGCTGGAGCAGTGCAACAGTGGATTTGCAGGCCTGCCATGATCCATCCTGAAAGGCTACAGGAAACAGCTGGGATCTGGTGCCCACCGGCTGCTGGGGAGGGGTGGGGTGCTGAGCCCTGGCATACCCCAGGATGAGCACCCACCCCGCGGCCGTCCACTGCCCCTCGGGATGCCCATGCCAGCAGCTCGTCCCGCTTTCCTCTGCACCTTCCCAGGCGGCGCAGCAAGCACATGGAAGCAGCTCCCTCTGCTGCCGCCAGCCGGGCCAGGACCGGCTCGGGGACGCTGCGGACGGGAGAACGGACGCCGGGGTCCGCCCCGGGCGGGCGGGGCTCGAGGTTCGGCGGCTGGAAAAGTAGACAGTTAAATTATACTTCCCGGAGCTGAGGGGAGCGGCGGGAGGCGGGGCCGGCAGGCAGCGCCGGTACCCTCCGGTGCTTGAGTGTGTCCTGCCCGGGAGAGAGGCAGTGTCGCGGGCGGGGGCAGCCGGGAAGTGCCGAAGCGCTACTGGAGGTGCAATAAAGTTGGGCTGTCAACCGCGTCGCTGTCTTCTGTCCGCCACGGGCCGGGGCCGGGGCCGGGGCCGGGACCGGGACCGGGGCGCGGAGCGGGGCGGGCAGTGACGGCGCGCAGGGCGCTGCCGTGCAGGGCCGCGCCGGGCCGCCGGGGGCGCTGCGCGCGTGGACACAGTGGTCACGCGCGGCGGTCACGCGTGGCGGCGGAGCAGGAAGCGGCGCGGGGCAGGCGGAGCCGCGCGGTCCCGGTGTCCCCCGCCGCTGCCCGGGCCGGGCCATGCGGTGTGTCCTGATCGCCAGCACTGCGGCCGAGCTGCTCTTCTACTGGGCCGATGCCGCTTTCCTACGCCGGCTGCGGACGCCCCACGTCGGGCAGGTGAGGCGGGACGGGGCGGCCAGAGTGAGGGGAGGGGGTGCGTGGTGCACGGTTACGCGTGGGCGCTGACTCGGGAGCGTGTGCTCTAGGGCCCGGCGCTGGAGGACAGCCTCAACACCCTCTTCGCCCCCCTCATCATCTCCTGCGCGGCACTGCTGGAGAAGCTTGCTGACACCTACACCTGCTTCACCACCGAGCATGAGCAGCACCTCCACGTTCTGCACATGGTAGGGCCAGCACCGGGCATCGGGGCACTCCGGCCGACACCCACCTGACCCCCCCTGCCGTTTGTAGTTTGGGGACTGCCTGTACATCGCGGTGAATGGTGACGGAACAGAGAGTGAGGACGACCTGCGCCGGACGCTCTTTGTGCTGCGGCGCATGGTGGAGGCTCACTACGGTCTGGTTGCGCTTGACTCCCACCTGGTCCGCAAGGAGTGAGTATACGCAGGCTGGCACACGGGGCTCGCAGTGCCAGGGCAGCTGCCCAGTGCTTGTCTTCATGTAGCCCTGGGCAGCTGGGAGTGGGTGTCTGCAAGCTGCTGCCTCTTTGCAGCAGGACTCTGTCTGCTGGGCTGCAGCAGGGTTTTGGGGTACCTGTTCCGCCCTGGGAGGTGATGACTGGCTCTCCACTCACACTCTGTGGCCATTGTAGGTTGCGTCCAGCTGATTCGGAGCAGCGGGAACGTGTCTGGAGCCTGCTGCGAGGCCTGCTGGAGACCTACAGCCACCTGCGGGAGGAGGACCAGAGCTTTGCAGTGGAGGTACTGTGCCCTGGGTGTCCTTTGCCCTGGACCTTTCAGGGCCTCCCAGGGGTGTGAGTCTGTATGGAGTCCTGGCATGTGGACTGCAGCTCTGGGCTGAGGTCTTCCTCCCTGGAGAAATCAGCTCAGACCTGCCGTTGGGCTTCATGACTGAATCTAGAGGGCTCAGCAGCCTCACCCACAACTTGCACCCTAGGCTGTGGAGCGGCTGATCCACCCTCAGCTGTGTGAGCAGTGCATCGAGTTCCTGGAGCGGCAGGTGGTGCAGTACATCAACACCAGCCCTGAGCGTGGTGGGGATGAGGTGGGCCATGCCTTTCTCCTGGTACATACCAAGCTGCTGGCCTTCTACTCCAGGTGAGACCAGCTCTGGCTCTGCCATCCTCCCAAGGCAACCACTTTGCCTTCCCAGCTGACCCTTCCCTTTTCTGGCCTGCAGCCGCAATGCCAGCTCCATCCGCCCTGCCGACCTGCTCGTCCTCATCCTCCTGGTGCAGGACCTGTACCCCAGCCAGAATGCTGAGGAAGAGCTTGGCCCTCAGGTGCTCCAGAGCAGGACATGAGGGGCAGTGGGTAAGGATGCCCCCATAGGGTCATGCCTTGGCAGCCAAGGATTCATTTTTTTCTTCTTTTTGGAAGCCTTCTGCAGGGAATGTCCACCTCCAGGGACCCAAGAGAAGTGAGAGCATTCCTGTGAGTGGTCCTGGCTCCCACAATACTGTGGAGAAGGACTTGGATGATCAGGTGAGTCCCTGGTATCGGGAGCTGCAGTGTGGGATGCTGACTGGGCTGCCACCATCATTCCCATCACTGACGTAGACATTCTTGCCATCAGGACACAGACGATCAGTCTGTGTCAGAGGTTTACTACACACCTGAGCCTTCGCCAGGGAAGCACAGCACAGGTGAGTGCTCAGCTGGCCAGCAGCCCTGCCCCACACTTCCCAGCCCTGTGGCGGCTCCAGGACTGCAGGGAAGATGACCTGCTGTGCTCCCTTCAGGCAGTGAAAGCTGGTTAGAGGGTGCTGAGATGCTGAGCACCGGGGAGGCGGACTCCACAGACATCCAGGTGAGCAAGGGATCCACTCCTCAGCCTGTCCTGGTGCTCTTCGCAATCTCTGGTATTCATCACTGATCCCTTGCTGGGCTGCAGCTGTGGGTGCTCCAGGCTGGAGATGCACTTGGTATTCCCCATGTTGAGTATAACCCTGTGAGGTCTCTCACCACCCTCTCTGGGGCATTGCTTTATGGTCTCCTTACCCAGAGCTGTCAGCACAGAGGGGTCAGGGCTGCCTCAGAGCAGTGTGGTGTCTCCCTCTGCTGCCTCTGAGTTTTCTGGGCTGCTTCTCTCTGCAGCTCTGCAAATAAGTGCTGGCCTTGGCATAAGATGTTTACTACTTGCATCTTTTCAAGCAGTTTCCCCTCTGTATACTGTTCATTTGGGATCCCTGGGCACTTGCCTCATTGCTGATCTTTTGCTTTGTGGCTCTTCCAGCTCTCTGATTCATGTTGAGTTGCAGCTTTCAGGGCATTGCTGTGTCTCTCTAGAGTATCCTGGCTTGGTGCAGCCTGTGTCATCCTCCTGGGGCACTGAGCATCTTCCCTGTCTCTCCAGATAGCAGAGGACTTGCTGCAGACCTTGGGGCCTCTTGTCCCTGAAGCTTCAAACCCACGAAGAATCTTCCTGGATGCCAACCTGCGGGAAGGTTACTGCCCCTTGCTGCCACACACCATGCACTGCCTCCCGCTCTGGCCAGGCATCTCCCTTGTCCTCCTGACCAAGGTGAGCTGCCTGTAAGGTGAGGGAAGTGATATTTGGTTTGCTCCTGGCTGACCCACCTTTCCCTTCCCTGGCAGGGCCCCACAACCCAGGTGGCCATCACTTTGTACCAGCTGCTGGATGGTTTCTTGGTGCTGGAGAGGAAGCTGGAAGAGGGGCCAGAAGCAGGATCCCCACGCTCCTACCCATTCCTAGCAGAGCTTCGGCAGCGCATGGACAAATTTGTGAAGAAACTGAGTGGGCAGGACATTCAGGTGGGAGTGGAGACATGAAGACCCTGTCCTGTTGTCCCCACAGCCCAATGCTGAGCCCTCTCTCTCTAGTTGCAGAACTCCTGGGCAGACTTCAAGAACAAGATATTTTCCCGGAGTGAACCTAGAAACTCCCTGGAGTGAGTATGAGGTGGCCAGTGATAGTCTCCAGGGCCAGGGAAAGTCCCCAGCCCAGGGGATGGCAGGAACATCCCTGAGGCTCTGGGCAGCAGGGGCCAATCTCAGTGCCATCTGTCTCCTGGCTTAGGCTGCTGCAGGCAGTGACCAACGTGAAGCGTCAGCTCTGCTCTGTGTACCGCCGCCTCTTCCTGGCCTCCCCCAGCCACAGCCTGTCCCAGGGGCTGCGGGCCCGCGTGCAGA
Source organism: Indicator indicator (assembly GCF_027791375.1). Lineage (NCBI taxonomy): Eukaryota > Metazoa > Chordata > Aves > Piciformes > Indicatoridae > Indicator > Indicator indicator. The sequence goes on along the minus strand of NC_072016.1, from coordinate 12,687,282 downwards.
AGCTCATGAGGTGAGTACATGCAGGTGGCCAGCATCCCCGGGGGGCTGCCCCATACTCAGATGTCCTGGCACTTGGTGGGTCCACACCTTTCACCACACCTCTTCTTGTCAGGGAGAAGCTGCTGGACTGGAGGGACTTCCTGCTGGTGAAGAGCAGGCGCAATATCACCATGGTGTCATACCCGTCCTTGCAGCTGGGACCCTGGCCTGGCCAGGAGAGATCCCGAGGAAGGTAGTAGAGGTGGGAGTGAGACTCAGTCTGCCCAGCAGCAGACTGAAGGGGAGGAGGGTAGTAGGCAGAAGCAGGTTCCCCAAGGCTCAGAGACTGTCCTGGAAGGCCATCAAAGTTGTTAGACACCCTTAACCCACCCCACGTACCTGGAGGACTTTCCTGGCCTGGTGCACTTTATCTATGTGGACCGCACAGCTGGGCAGATGATGGCACCGTCACTCACCGTGACAGAGAAGTCCAGCTCAGAGCTAGGCAAGGGACCCCTGGCCACCTTCATCAAGAGGAAGGTACTGCTTGTGAGGCTGGGGGTGGGATGGGGACCACAGGAGGGGATGATGGTTGGATGGTTTTCTGCTCAGGCTTCAGGTGCTCCTTGTCTCCCAGGTCTGGTCCCTGATTGCATTGGCCCGGCGATATCTACAGAAGGGCTACACGACACTCATGGTGCAGGATGGTGACTACTGCTGCTCCTACTTCCTCTGGTTTGAGAATGAGCTGGTACGTGGGGCCCAGGAAAGGGCTGAGCCACTTCCCCTTGGCACCTGCTGGGGACAGAGAGCAGGGCTATAGGCACAGCCAGCTCTGGCTCTTTGGCAGTCTCTTCTCTGCTCCTGCCCTCTGCTCTCATCTCTCCCCAGGGCTACAAGCTGGAAGTGATAGAGGTGCCAGTTCTCTCCGATGATTCTGCTCCCATTGGGATGCTGGCAGTAGACTACTACAGGTGAGCAATCCTCAGCCCTGTGGTTTGGCACCAGAGCCCAGGTCTCTGCCAGCACAGGGGGCCCCACGAGTGATGCTGTCTTTGCCAGGACATTGCTGCAGAGAGGTACCAGTGGTGTGGTGTTACCAGGGTTACAACAGCCTCTCTCCCCAGCCTGGTGCCACGCTCCTACTGGTGGATGTCCTTGCCAGTGACTTCCTAGGGGAAAGATGTTTAGAAAGAGGGTGTCAGTCTGCACTGTGCCTTCCATGCCCCCTGTCTTCTCCTCCCCAGGAAGCTGCTGCGTTACTACAGCAAGAACCACCAGGCAGAGATGGTGAAGTGCTATGAGCTGCTGACTGTACACTTGGGTATCATCCCCTCCGAGCTTGTGGTCCAGCAGGCCTGTGACTTAGCCCGGCGCCTCTGGGAGCCCTCCCGCATCCCTCTGCTCTGAGCTGGCTCCAGCTACCTCAGGACCAGGATTAAAGTGGGTGACTGGGTATGCCCAGCACCTGGGCTGTTTTCTGGGTGTCTGCACACTGTCGGCTGTGTCTGCAGGCAGGCACAGGCAGCCTTCCTTTCCTCCAGCCTGTCTGGGGCTAGCACTGCCTGCCTCCTCGCTTCCCATCAGCCTCCAAGGACAATCAGAAAATGGGGCTGAGAGGCAGTTGGCAAATCACCATCTTGCTGAAAAATACATTTCCAAAGCAGGATTTATATCACTGGCCTGGCATTGCCACTAGGCTTTGGCCAGAGAACAAAACAGTGTTGTCAGGTCTGCATGGAGGAATGGCCCAGGGTGTGTCCCTCTCCTCCCTCATCCCCAAATACAGGAGCTTGGCATGCTCTGGAGGAGTACAGCCTGTCCTGCACCTCCTTCCCCACACTCAGACTCTCAGGCATCATTCAGCTGCAGAGTGGAGCTCAGCTGGGAACAGGGAGTAAAGCCAAGCCACCTTATGTGTTTCCTAGGCATGTGTGGGCTCAGCGCATGTGCAAACCCCGTGGGCATAGCTGGGGATGAGGCCATCCCCAAGGGACTCTGGCAGACACTGGCCCTTTTCAGACTCTGCTGCTTGCTGAGGCTGAGGACGGGTGGTTCAGGGAGCAGTGGACCACGGCAGAGCCTTTGCTCTGTCCTGCTGGGCAAGAATTTGCCCTTCTGAGCAAGAGTGCTTGGTTTGGGCCAAGCTCACCCCCAAGCTGCCCTTTTTCCCACTGCTGTCAGAGCTGTGCTCGAAGGGGCTCCAGCTCCCCTGCCCTGCAGTGCTTGTTGGCCTTTCACTCCAGCCACCTGCCCTGGGGCCTCTCTGGAGCAGAACAGGAGCTGGGGAGGGACTCTCAGGCCCCTGGCTGCCTGTCCAGCACCTTCCCGGAGTAAAGGCTGGGAAGGACCTGTCATCCTGCTGAGCACCACCCAGGATCTGACCCTGTTGGCTTTTCAGCACTGAGGCTGGTATCTGCACCCTCTGCAAGCTGCCAGCAAAGTCGTGCCAGCATGAGCTGTTGGGGCAGCGCTCAGTACGTGCGCTTGTCCTGGCCAGCCTTCCCGCAAGCCTAGGGCACGGTGTCCAGCCCTGCGCCAAGCCGTCCCCTGCCCTGGCCCCCTTCCCGTGCCCGGAAGCCCTAGGAAAAGTTCCGCCGTGAAAGCAAAGTCCAGGCTGCTGGGCGCAGGGCAGCCGCGGCCGATCAGTGCGAGGCGATGGCAGCAGGGCTCCGGGCATGGCTGGGCACGGACTACCCTTGCCGCTGTTTGCGGGGCTGGTATCTAACCCCGGGGTTTACGGGAGCGCGGCTGGCCCATGCCGGGGCTGCATCCCTGCTGCAGCGGGAGTACGATGCAGTGGTGATCGGGGCAGGTAACACAGGGAGCCGGTGCTGGGCTGTGGGGAGCCGCGGAGACCCCCAGCTGCCCTCTCCCCAAAGCAGGCAGGGGGGTAGTGGGCAGGTGGGGACCACAGCCATGCTGGGTATGTTGCAGATGATTGGCATGCGCCTTGTGACAGGAAGGTTGCAGGGGTCTGACACGGCCAGGCACACATCACAACCCCCCAGCACGCAGGGCACAGCCTTGGCATTTCTGTCCCACTCTGCTGCGCCGTTAGGGTCGGAGCAGTCAGGACAGGCAGGGATGTTCTCTGTTACCTGCATTCTGTGCAGAACTCCGTTATTTGAGGGGCTGTGGCAGCCTCTGTGCCCCAGGTACACCAGGGTGCCCTGTGCTGTGGGACTGCCCTGCTGCCGGACTCTGCTAACCTCCCTCTCTCCTTGCAGGACACAACGGGCTGGTGGCAGTAAGTACCGAGAGTGTGGTGCTGTCTCTTCTCCATCCCTGGGGAACAACGGGGGACCGGGGAGGGTCTGCGCCATGAGCAAAGGAAGATGTTGGTGGCAGTGCGTGTGGGGCTGAGGGCCCTCCCTGGTGAGGGGAGCACCACATGCAAGAGGCAACAAGGACGTCTGCCACCTGGAGGGATGGGTAGTGTGATGCCATGCTCCCCACAGGCTGCCTACCTGCAGCGGGCAGGGGTGCGCACGGTTGTGCTGGAGAAACGCCATGTGCTGGGTGGTGCAGCTGTCACAGAGGAAATTGTGCCAGGTAGCCCTGTGTGTGCCCTGTCCCTCCACCCCTGGCCAGTCCTGAGCACAGGCACCCTACACTGCCCCACATTTTGCAGGCTTCAAGTTCTCCCGCGCCTCGTACCTGCTCAGCCTGCTGCGGCCACAGATCTACACTGAGCTGGAGCTACAGGTACCAGCACCCATCCCTCACCCCACTGCTGGCATCTCTCAGCATACTGGGAGGGTTAGCCTGCTGCTAGGCTGTCCCTGCAGGGTGAGTCCTGCTGTCCCTGTCTCACAGCGGCATGGTCTGAGGGTGCTCCCACGGGACCCCTACTCCTTCACCCCACTACTAGAGCACAAGAGCTCACCTCGCTCCCTCCTGCTGGGACATGATATGGCCCAGACCCAGCAGCAGATTGCCCAGTTCTCCCAGAAGGATGCCCAGGTATGGTGAGGCTGTGCTGTAGGCACAGCAAAGCCCCCAAAGGGCTGCCCTGCCTATGGAGCAACAAGGATGCTCCTGGGTGGAGTTGCACCTACTATGGCACAGTCCCTGTTGTCCCCTCTCTGTCCTCTCTCAGGCTTACCCTGAATATGAAGCGTTCATGGGACGCTTGGTGTCAGCCCTGGACCCATTGCTGGATGTCCCCCCAGTGGATACAGCTGCCCTGAGGCAGGGCTCCCTGCTGCAGCGGCTCAGGGCCCTGCGAGCCCTGCAGCCCCTGCTGCAGGCAGGTACATTTGGGATATCGGGAAACCCTGGTGGCAATGGGTGTTTGCCCACACCTGGGGAGGACGATGCAGAGTGGCCCTTTCCCAGGGCACAGGCTGCTCAGGAGCCCCAGCTGGGTTAGCAGGCTCTGACAGGCTTGTCCACCTTGGTCTTGCTGCCTGACCCCCCAAACCCAGCTGGGCAGGGGCAGCTGGTTCCAGCACAGCCATGTGAGTCTCACACCACCTCTCCAATCCCAGGGTGGATGCTGGGTTGGCAACTGCCCCACTATTACGAGGTGCTCACAGCCCCCATCTCCAAGGTGAGTGCTGGCAACAGCATAGTGGAACCACCATCTGCCTTGCTGCCTGCCTGTGAGAGTGCTGCAGAAGCTCCCCACCCTGAACTTGGCATTCTTTTTTTCTCCTGAGGCAGATCCTGGATCAGTGGTTTGAGTCAGAGCCCCTGAAGGCAACTCTGGCTACTGACGCAGTGATTGGAGCCATGGCCAGTCCCTACACTCCTGGCAGTGGGTGAGGGTCCCTTCTCCCAAGAGCTCATGGTTGCACCACCCCCGTGCTGTTCTCTGTGCCAGCACCTCCTTAGCTCTGTTGCACCCCAGCATCCCAGGCTTTGCCGTGCTGCCTCTCCTTCCTGCTGCCCACTCAGTCTTGCTGGGATGCCTTTGGCAGGGGTGGGGATGAGCAAGGGACTGCCCCTTATCCTTGCCATTTGGCTCCCCTGAATTGTCCTCACCTGCTCCTTTGCTGTTTGAATACCTCTGTCCTCAGGCCAGGTCAAATCCTGGATGGTGGTTGCTCCCTGTGGGTGAGCTGGCATCCTACAAGATGGTGTGGTTTCCATCTATGGGAGCTATGGCACCATCTTCACTATATCCATGCAGCGGACACCCCCATCCCCTTGGCTGGTGGCTAACCTGGAGTCCTCTCACTGCAGGTATGTGCTGTTACACCATGTGATGGGTGAGCTGGAGGGACAGCAAGGTGCCTGGGGCTATGTGGCCGGTGGGATGGGGGCCCTGTCCCAAGCCATCGCCTGTGCAGCAACTGCCCTGGGAGCCCACATTTTTGCTGAGAAGGTACAGGGTATCTGGATGTAAGGAGCTGCCTGGCCAGCCTGGAGCCCGTGGGGATGCTCTTGGTGAAGTCCTGTTTCCTCTGCTTGCCCAGACAGTGTGCCATGTGCTGCTGGGCAGGGACGGGCAAGCACAGGGCATTGCTCTGCAGGATGGGACAGAGGTGAGGAGTAAACTGGTGCTGTCCAATGCCTCCCCACAAATCACCTTCCTGGAGCTTGTTCCCCAGGTACGGCACACATGGGGCTGGTAGGGGCTTGCTGTGATGGCATCCCCCCAGCTGCAGTGCCTCTTCACAGCCAGCCTCCGTGCTGGCATCTTCCACCACAGGAGCAGCTGCCAAAAGATTTTGTGCAGCGCATACGGCAGGCTGACACATGCTCCCCTGTCACCAAGATCAACGGTAGGTACCAGTGGGTCCATCTCTGCTGCTGTCCTCGCTGAAGGGACACTGGCACCAGACTCAGTAAGAAGCTGCATCCTGCTCTCCCCATTCCCTCCTCCTATGCCCAGTGGCAGTTGATCGTTTGCCCAACTTTCTGGCTGCCCCCAATGCCCGTGATGGCCAGCCCCTGCCCCACCACCAGTGCTCCATCCATCTCAACTGCGAGGGCACCCATCTCCTGCACCAGGCCTTCACTGAGGCCACCCATGGGCACCCTTCCAGCAGGTAGGAGCCTGCACTGGCACACCTCAGTGCCCTGGGGAAGGGGCAGGATGGCCCATAGTGGGTGGTACTGAGGGAAGAGGTTTTGGATGGCTGGGTCTCTCTCTGCCTTGATGGATAGTTCCTTGCTCCCTCAGGCCCATGATCGAGCTCTGCATCCCCTCGGTACTGGACCCAGGGCTGGCCCCACATGGCTGCCACGTTGTGTCCCTCTTCACCCAGTACACCCCCTCTGTACTGGCGGGTGGGCGGCCCTGGGATGAGGAGGCCAGAAATGCATATGCAGACACAGGTGCAAAATGCATACAAGGACATGAGTACATAATGCATGCCCAGACCTGGGTAACACCAGGACTGCAGAGCCACCCTGGAGCTGCTCAGGGGCCAGCCACCATGTTCCTCTAACCTGCCTTCCCTCCTTCCCTCTCTAGTGTTTGACTGCATCGAAGACTATGCCCCAGGGTTCAAGGCATCTGTGGTAGGCAGGGACATCCTGACACCACCAGATCTAGAAAGGATCTTTGGGCTGCCTGGTGGGGTGGGTACCATGCAAGCTCAGCTCTGAGCATCAGTGCCTTGCCAGTGCTGGCGGGCATACAGCCCTGTGTCAAGCACAAACAGCTCATGCAAAGCTCTGCTTACAGAACATCTTCCATGGAGCAATGTCTCTGGACCAGCTGTACTTTACCCGGCCAGCACCGTCCTACTCATGCTACCGGTCCCCGATTCCTGGCTTGTACCTATGTGGAAGTGGAGCCCACCCTGGTAAGAGGGCTGGGAGTTGGGGCTTTCCTGGGGCAAGGGGAGGGGGGGGAATGGGGTGCACTGCAGGAAGAGGGCAGTGACACGTGGAAGAGGTGCAAGGGTAGCATGGGGCAGAGGTGTCCACTCCCCTCTCTGCATTGCATGAGCAAGGAGGTGAGGGAGCTCCTCTGGTGCAGAACTAGGCACCATCTCCTGGGTCTGGAGGAGCTGCCCACCACTCCTCATTTCTGTTCGCTTGCAGGAGGAGGAGTGATGGGAGCAGCAGGGCGCAATGCTGCCCAAGTGGCCCTCGAGGACTTCAGGCGCCTGTGAAAACAGTGGTGACACTTGACTTCACCTGATCAAGGGTTGTGGCTGCAGCAAAGCCCTGCTCATCTCCAACTTGCTTCCCTGGCACCACAGGGCAGCAGCATCCCCTGAGAGCTGGGGACTGCAGGTTGGCAGGGTTTCTTGTGCTCCCAGCTGCTACCATGGCCCCCAGCTCTCCACTGCCCAGCCTTGCTTGGGTGGCTCCTATGCACCAGCTGGCCATGGCTAGCCTCACCCAGCCCCTACCTCTGCCAGTGGAAATAAACCCCGATGAGCATTACCCTGGGGGAAACCAGGCTGTGTTAAACCAGCACACCCAGGTTCCAGGTTAAGCACTGTTGTAGTTTTTCAGGTCTTTGTGGAGCTCCCAACATGCTGGCATGGAGGGCTCCACTGTGTTATGTGCTCTGTGGCTGGTTATGCAGCCCGTGGGGAGCTGCCAAAGGGGACAGGCAGTGAATGGAGACAACCAGCCCCCCCACCCTTTCTTCTGATCACTGATGTAGACCCAGGTGCATGCGGGGCTATTTGGCTGGAGCCACACAGCCCCAGGAGGGCCAGGACCACCCCAAGGTGTCCAAAATAAGCAGGCAGCCAGGGACCGGCTTGAGCCCTGCTTTGCTACCTTGAGCTCCCAGCTCTCATCTGCCTTACTGGTCCTTGGTGGCTGAGTTGCAGCAGCCGTGCACTCAACATCGCAGAGGCCACAGAAGCCAGGACTGTCTGTGGGTGTCCCCCACCTTCCTGACGGGAGCTGCATGTGTTCTGGCCCCGTCCCTCCATCCCCAGGGCAGATGCTCCGTGCAGCCCAGCAGCTCTCATTGGCCACCCTTCAGCTGACTGCAGGCCCGGGGTGTGCTGCACTCCCGGAGACGCTCGCTGCAGATTACAGAGCTCACATCCTCTCCCTGCCCTCTTCCTCCCCCTGACAATACTCCCGATTCAGCTGTCCGCCTCACCTCCTGCCGGGCCCTAAATACGGTGCTGCCAAGCTGAGCTGTTGCACCTGAGCTGGCTGAATCAATATTGACCGGCCAGGAATAGTCCCGCAGGCCGCTGAGAATAGCCCCGCACGCCACCCCGCTGCCCACAGTTTCCCGCGCACGGGGCTGCCCTGCTCTCGGCGCCGTATTTTTAGCTACTGCAATTGCCGGCTGCCCGACGCTGCAGGTGCTGGCACCCAGCGAACCTCGGAGGGTGGCAGCAAGAGGGACGGCAGAAAGCGGGGACACCTCCAGCCTCCCACAGTCACGTTGTGACAGGTTGAGTCTGGCAGGTACCACGTGTAGGAGAGAACCCGTCGGACCCCTGGCTACCCTCTTCTCGTTGCCCCCAGGAGCAGAGGCACAGCTGGGAGCAGGACCCAGCACTCACCTGCCCTGTACCACTGCCAGCATCCACCTGAGGGTGGATCAGAGTGGGCTCTTGTCCTACGCTTGAGTAACCGAGCTCCAAAACATCGAAACATGAATGAGTCGTGGGCTCCATTGCTGACCCCAGCCCTGCCCCAGGGTTTTCCGTGGTTCCCACGTTGGAGATGACCAAGGACCATGACCCCAGGAGAGGCTCCAGCACAGGGTGAGGAGTCTCAGCACAGGGTGAGAGGGTCTCAGGGCCATGCATCCCTGCACGCCCGGTGGTACTAGAGGCTCCCGCAGGACGTGGCGATGAGCTCACGGGCTATTCCCAGCCGTGTTGATCCTGGCTCCTCCCGACAGGAACCAGCTGCTTTGACTCCAAACAAACAGCCCAGTGGCCACCGGCACATTCCTGACCGGCCCCTGGCCACGGCGAGGGCACCGGGCTTCCTGTTTATCCCCATCCCATGGCGTGGCACAGCGGGGCAAGTGAGCAGTGGAGTGCCTCGGGGACTGGCAGCACCCCAAGCCAGAGGTTGTTCTCGGGGCAGATGGGGCGGGGGGGGGGGGGAGGACAGGGGCATCCCTCACCTCCACGTGCCAGCGATGGAGGGGGCTGTGCCTGAGGACCCTTGCAGCCAGCCTGTCTCAGGGATGTCCCAGGTGATGCCCCGTGCTTTGCAAGGACCCTGCGCTGGGTTCCCCGTGCCATCGTACAGCCTCCTCTGATCTTGTGTCCTCCAAGTCTTGGCACAGCAGTCCCAGGAACCACATGCCTGCATGCCCACTTGAGCCTATGTGTGGGATGGAAAGGGGTGTCCTTTTCAGGTGTCTCTAGTACTGCAGTTTGTCAACCCCAGAAAATCCCTGCTTTGCCTGGATGGGGGCCAGCCCCATGGTGCGATGGTGCTTGGGATGGGAGGGTATACCTGGCTCAGGGCATTGGGTTCATTGCTGTGCGGTGGGGGGAGGGGGGGGGGGGAAGGAGTAGGCTCATGGCATGTAAGGGGTATCCCAGGGGGTGTATGGACTTCCCGAGCTGGTAGGAGGGACAGGAGTTCATGCAGGGGCGCGTTTGTCCAAGGGTGGCAGAGGAAGGCCGAGGAGGGGGGTCGAGGGTGGGCGGGATGTAGAGCTAGACTCCAGGCACGGTGCGGGGTGGGGCTGGAGCCGGGCTGGGCAGTGCGGGCCTCCACCCCACCCCGCCACACCATAAAAGCTGCGGCAGGCAGTGCTTGGCGGTAGGAGAGCCTGAGCGAGCCAGCACCTCGTCCCCTCGCTGCTGCCAGTCTCACACTGCTGCCTGTCCCGCACCGTCACCCCCTACCAGGGTGAGTGCCGGGCATGGCCCCGGGAGGGGAGGGGAGGGGAGGGGTTTGGGCACCTGGGAAGAGGATGTGCAGCAACTCCACTGATGTTCTGAGTAGGGTGCAAGGGGAGAGGTAGAATGAGGGGGGACAGAGGTTGGGTGTGGAGAGAACTCTAGAGTTTGTCACAGGATTCAGATGGGGGATAAAAGGAAACTGTGTGGGGCTCCCACCCACAGCCCGAAGCATGGGGAAAGCAGAAAGCAGCCAGGGCAGGGCAGTGTTTGTGGGGCTGCCTGTGACTGTGAGAAGCCAGCTCCGTGGTTGCCTGGGAAGGTTGTGCCAGGGTTGGGTGATCCCAGCAAGAGGCAGGGGTGGTGGATGCTGCAGAGCCGCGGGGTGGTGGATGCTGCAGGCTGTGCGTGGCAGAGATCAGCTCCTGCATCCCCCACAGTTCAAGGAAAAGGATGTCACCACCATATCTGGGGGCATCATATCCCTCCACCACCAGCCAGCTCCTGGGGCACAGGGGGGCTACAGTAGCACCCCACAACCTGCCATGGTTCCTAAGGGCTCAATGTTGGGCTGTCCCCAGGCATCCCTTTCCCAGAACCATGATGGCGGTACCAAATGGCTCGATCCCCATCCTGCTGCTGGCGTTGATGCTGTGCTGGGTGGTCCCTAGCGGGCAGGAGGCAGCCCAGGTGCATCTGCGGCTGGCGGGGCCGCGGGGACCAGCCGGGGAGGGCCGGCTGGAGGTCCTGTATCAGGGACGCTGGGGCACTGTCTGCGATGATGGCTTCGACTTCCACGCGGCCACCGTCGCCTGCCGGCAGCTGGGTTACACCGCAGCCATCACCTGGACACATAGTGCCACCTATGGCCAAGGGGAAGGTAGGGGGCAGGTGGGGAATGGGAGGAGCAGGAGGTGCTGGCGAGGGCGGTGTCTTTAGCGCTGGCTGGGAAAGCCTGGCTGGGGGTCTGCAGGTGCGAGCAGCCCGCGGTGGGCACTGGATTGTGCCCATGGTGCTGGGAAGGGAGATGGGAACCTCCATAACGGAGACTCCCAGCCCTGAGTGTGTTCCCTCAGGTCCCATCTGGATGGACAACGTGCGGTGTGGGGGCAGCGAGGGCTCCCTGGCAGAGTGCACCCACAACGGCTGGGGCACCAGTGACTGCAATCATGGCGAGGATGCTGGTGTGGTGTGCTCCGGACAGCACCTGCCTGATGGCCCTCCTGAAGTTACCACCTCTGGTCACCTGGGAAAGGTGAGTTAGGGGCCATGCAGTTCCCCTGTGCCCAGCAGGGTAATACAACGATGACCAGAGTAGATCTCTCTGACCCTTGCCCTTGTCCCCATTTTGAACACCCTGCCCTCAATGCTGGAGTCCCCATGCCCACCCTTGTGCCCACCACACCAGGTGTCAGGGCTGAGCCTGGAGGAGGTGCGGCTCAAGCCCATCCTGGCACGGGCCAAGCTGAGCATGCCAGTGATGGAGGGTGCTGTGGAGGTGAAGCACAATGGGCGCTGGAGGCAGGTGTGCGATGCTGGCTGGACCAGGAACAACAGCCGTGTGGTCTGTGGGATGCTGGGCTTCCCCCGGGAAAAGCAAGTCAACATCAGCTTCTACAGGTAGGGACAAAGGACACCTGTATCACACCTGTGGGGCATGGGGGCAGGGTGCCAAGCTGGACATGCTGTGGGGACAAGAGACTGCAGTGTGCTGGGGGGGGGATACGCATGTGGATGAATGTATAGAGTGTTGGTGTGGCCTGGTTATGCCTGGGTTGCCTTCGTGGGACCTTGATGAGGGCCTCAGCAGAAGCTAGGGACCTGTGGGACCAGACACCAGCCATGGCCAGCAAAGTGCAGGTGGGAGGAGGAGAAGAGACACAAGTGACTCTCAGCCCCTCATCCTGGGTCTATAAATACAGCCTATAATGAGCCCTTGCCAATGCCAGGAGTCACGCAGTCCCGCCAGGGCACACAGCATAGCTGGCCTTGGCATGGTAATTGGCAGTGGGGAGGGCAGGTGGGTTGGAACTAGATGATATTTAAGGTCCCTTGCAACACAAACCATTCTATGAATCTATGAATCCATGAATCCATGTTGTTAGAGGACTCCATAGTTCCAGCTCTTTTACAGGGTGCTGGGGAGGGCAGGGATGGTGAGCTGGGGGATTTGGAGACCTGCAGGGTTGGTATGCCTCCTCCTGATGTCCCCGTTCTGTGTACCTGCAGAAAGCTCTGGAACATGAAGCTGAAGGACCTGAACTCCAGGTAGGCTCAGCCCTGAGCCAGGGCGTGCTGGGTGGGCACTTGTGCTGGGTGAGGGAGATCCTCTGGCACCCAAGCTGACACTGGCCCTTGCTTGTCTCCCTGAACAGCCTGAAGACCCTTAGCCAGAAAAACAGCTTCTGGGTCCACAGGGTACAGTGCCAGGGTGTAGAGCCCCACCTGGGCTGGTGCCCCATGCAAGTGGCCCCACTGGACCCCCACCAGCATGCCTGCCCCCGCGGCATGCATGCCATTGTCAGCTGCCTCCCTGCTCCTGCCTCCCAGAAGGACAAGGGCAAGGGCAAGGACAAGAGCAAGACCTCCCTGGGAAAGGTGAGACCTAGCTTGGCCCTGCACCCTATTCTGCCAATGGAAGGTCTTGGAGTAGGGCAGCACCCGGCCTCCTTGTTTGCACCCATGTCCATGGTGCAGGTGGGTGGCTGTGTCCTGACCAGATGCTCCCCATGCGCAGGTGCTCCCTGTGCGGCTGCGAGCAGGCACCCATGCTGGAGAGGGCCGGGTGGAGGTGCTGCGCCATGGGCAGTGGGGCACTGTGTGCGACAAGCAGTGGGACCTGGCTGCAGCCAGCGTGGTGTGCCGGCAGCTGGGCTATGGGACGGCAAAGCAGGCCCTGGTGGGAGCCCAGATGGGACAAGGTGAGAAGAGGGCAGCACGGCAGAGACTTGGGGCACCACTGGTCTTGAAAGTGCGTGATGGGCTGCTGGAGCATTCCATCCAGGCACCTCCAGGCTGCAATAGGATAGGGCCCCTTTGTCTCCTGCCATTGGCAGCCCTGTTCCCATAGAGAATACCTAGACCAGGGGAAGGAGGGTGGGGGTCCTCCCTGCTCCAGAATGGGCATGGAGCAGGGAGCACTGATCTTCCCTCGGCTTCAGGCCTGGGGCCCATCCACCTGAGCGAGGTACAGTGCACTGGCCACGAGCGCTCCCTGGGCGAGTGCCGCTTTCGGGATGCTGAGCAGAGCAGGTGCCAGCATGAGGCTGATGCTGCTGTCCGCTGCCACATGCCCCATATGGACTTCCAGAGCCAGGTGAGCCCCTGACCCATTGCCTATCCCCTGTCCCCCAAGCTCTGTGCCTGGTGTGGATGGTCAGAGCAGCCTTGAGGTGGCTCAGGGGATGCATGCTCATTGGGGTCTGTGGGATGAGCCTTTGGCAAAAGGCATTTTGGAGGGAGGAAAGGAAGAAGAGGAATATGGGGGAGACGTTCAGCTGAATGCAGGGGGCTGCAGCACTGGGATGAAGGATGGGGATCTGCCCAACACTCCAGCTCATCTCTTCTCTGCCTGCAGGTGCGTCTGGCTGGGGGCCGCAGCCCCGAGGAGGGTGTGGTGGAGGTGCTGGTGCCAGTGCAGGGGCAGCTGCAGTGGGGTGCGGTGTGTGGAGCACAGTGGGGGCTGAACGAGGCCATGGTCGTTTGCAGGCAACTGGGGCTGGGCTTTGCCAGCCATGCCCTCCAGGTGAGTGGGATCCTAGACTGGGACCAGGGCTGTGAGGTGTCCAACATGGCATGGGTGTGGCATAGCTGGGGGGTCTTGGATGGGACAGCCCAGGGGGGCAAGCCCTGGTGGCACTGCTGGATCAGAGGAGCTGGCAGAAGAAGTGGAGTGGGTACTGACAGAAGGTGTGAGGGCTGGTCCAAATCCTGTGTTCCTTCTCTGCCCAGGAGACATGGTACTGGGCAGGCAGCCCCGATGCCACCCAGGTGGTGATGAGTGGGGTGCGCTGTGCTGGCACCGAGCTGGCCCTTCAGCAGTGCCAGCACCATGGCCCTGTCCACTGCCCCAGTGGTGGTGGACGCTTCTCAGCAGGGGTCACCTGCACTGCTCGTGAGTACTGGGAATCCACAAGGTACTGTTGGGAGGGGGCACCCCCAGCCTCCTGGCACAGAGAGTGGAAAGGATGGCTCTGTGGGCTGGGGATTGCCTTCTCCAGCCCTAGTGATCCCTTCCATGCCAGATACCCCAGACCTGGTAATGAATGCCCAGCTGGTGCAGGAGACAGCCTACCTGGAGGACCGGCCACTGGAGCTGCTCTACTGTGCCCACGAGGAACGCTGCCTCTCCGGCTCTGCTGACCACATGCAGTGGCCCTATGGCTACCGCCGCCTCCTCCGCTTCTCCTCCCAGATCCACAACCTGGGCAGAGCTGATTTCCGGCCCAGGATGGGGCGCCATGCATGGACCTGGCACCAGTGCCACCGGTGAGTGGCCTATGGGCAGAGGCTGGCAGGGGGCTGACCCCTCCCTAGGCCAGGAAGGGCATGGTGGCACCCATCCCACAAAGGCTGGCCCGCCTTGGGTAATTGGCAGCATACATACTGGCACTGTCATTATGGCTTTATTTGGCTTCAGGGCTGTAATTTGCTCAGAGCCTCTGAGTGCTGCCCAGTCCCTGGGGCGGCTGGGCTGGTCATGTGCTCCTTGGCCAGATGCCAGCCTCATGCCCAATCCCTGTCCCTGCAGACACTTCCACAGCATTGAGGTTTTCACCCACTATGACCTGCTAACGCTTAATGGCTCCAAGGTGGCCGAAGGGCACAAGGCCAGCTTTTGCCTGGAGGACACCAACTGCCCTGAGGGTAGGTGCCAGCTGCAGAGCTGCTAGTGAATTCCCTGTCCTGCTTCCCAAGGTGGGACTCTGTCTCTGCCCTCTCTCACCTCCTCTCCCTCATCCAGGGTTGCAGCGACGCTTTGCCTGTGCCAACTTTGGGGAGCAGGGGGTGAGTGTGGGGTGCTGGGACACCTACCGCCATGACATTGACTGCCAGTGGATTGACATCACTGATGTACCACCGGGCAGCTACACCTTCCAGGTACAGGAACGAAGGGGTAGAGGGGACACTGAGCCGCCAGAGCTCAGATTCCTTCCATGGGCACCATCAGCACCCCTCACCCTGTATACTGGAGTGCTGCTCTGCACCCCACAGTGTGTGCCATGGCCTTCCCTGTGCAAGGTACAATTGTGCTCTGGGGGAGGGGGGGTACCAGTGCTCCCAGCCCTGCCCTTCATTCTGTCCAGGTGGTTGTGAACCCTAAGCACGAGGTGGCTGAGTCAGACTTCTCCAACAACGTAATGAGGTGCCAGTGCAAGTACGACGGGCAGCGCATCTGGATGCATGGCTGCCACACAAGTATGGAGGGCTCGGAGCAGAGTGGGCAGGACAGAGGGAAGTGGTGGGGCTGGGAGGTGCCACAGCTGGGGGTCCCTCCCCACCCATCCATGCCATTGCTCTCCCCAGGTGATGCCTATGGTGCTGACGTGGTGAGCGATCTGGAGCGCCGGGAGCGCCTGGCCAACAACCTCGTGTGACGCCTCCAGCATCAGCACTGTCCCAGCAGCGCTGCAGGGCAGCCCAGCTCCCTCACCCCGTACCCTGCACCCCAGAGGCACCGGGCTGAGCTCAGGGACTTGAAGATGCTTTATTTATTGATGCTGCCACAGAGGATGGCATTGAGTACCAGGGCCAGCAGGGAGAACCCAGGGATGCCCAGCCCTGCACGGCAATCAGGACCTGTGAGAGGGGTCTAGGTACCGCAAGAGCCTTCACATCTTTGGTTCCAGTGTCCCCTGGGACAACTACCTCAGCCTGCCTGATCCCCACCCCAGCAGGCTCAGAACAGGCCCTGGCCACCCATGCACCAATCCTGTCCTCAATAAAGGTGCTATGTGATGGGAGAGGGATGCTGTTCTATGGGAGAGAAGGTACGCCCTTATCAACCTCATCATCCCCTGCTCCTTCCTGTGTGCTCTTCCCCACTAGGACCACAAGGATACTCCCCACCCAGGACCAACCTCAGTCTAAGCAATCTCTCCCTGGCCAGGTAGTGTTTCTCCTGCCACCCAGAGCCACCAGCTCTCTGGCTGGCTGCCTGTGGCTGGTATCGAGCAACGTTGGTTCACCGCCAGTGGTCCCTGCAAGCCACGGCACCCTGGCCCTGAACTGGCTGACCCCATGCACACAAAGGGACCAGGCCAGTTCTGTGGCAGTACAGGCCATCAGCCAGCCCACTGGCCACTGCAGCCACAGCCACCATGCTGAGCTTTCCTAGGCTGCTCTGGAAGCTTCCCAGCCCCAGGAGCAGGAATGGTGCTGCTCTGCCCATCACAGTCCTTGCTCCTGAGCACAGAGTGGGGACACCATGCCCCTTCTACATTTCTTTCCTCCTGTGGTTTCTAGTACATTTTTTTTGAAAAATAAATAAATGGGAGTATTTGTCACCAATCCATGCTGCCCAGCACTGTGCAGTATCACTCCTCTCCTTGCATTACCCCTTCCCACCTCCAGCCTGCCAGCAGACATGAGGTTAGGGGTTTGCAAACACCTGCCTCAGCCCTGCAGAGCCAGGACAGGCTGGGTTGTAGCCACACGTGACAGTCCCCACACGTGGTGGGATGGGTGCGAGGTGCTGGAGTGGCCCAAGGCCAGGAGCCGTGGCAAGGCACGTGGCGGCAGAAGCTTGCTCCACTGTGGTCAAGGTTCAAGCAATGCCAGACGGTGGGTAAGATGCTTTCCACATGAGAGCAGCTTCTCGCCTTGAAATTTCCACTGGCTGAGCCACAAGTGGCCAGGATTGGCAGCCAAGATGTCTTCCAGCTGGCAGAGCTGCTGGTGCAGGCAGCCACCACGGCAGGGTCGTGACCAGCTCCACCGTCGCCAAGCTGGGGGACAGCCAGGGGACACGGGGCAGCTACACGAGCCTTTCAGTGCAGGCTGGAGTGAGGCAGGAATGACCAAAAACACACAGACCTCTGGCAGAGGAGGTGGAAAACCACCATCCCTTGACAGAGCCCCACAAACTGCAGCCCCAAGAGTCTGGAAGGACTACAAGGTAGGAGAGCTGGGGCACCCAGGGCTGTTTTTGGGGGGCTGAGAGATGATGCAAAGCAGAGGAGCCAAAGGCAGGTCTGAGTTGCCTGCCTGCCCAGGGCAGGACAGGAAGCTCCCAGCTCACCAAGGCTGGCCTCACAGCCACATCACAGCCCTGTGCAGGGCCAGGAACGTGGCCCTGCCCGTGCACCAACAAGGGCCCTGCTGTTCGGGGCTGCAGCTGCTCTGCAAGAAATAAACAGGGTCCCTGCCAGCACATTCCTGTCTGCCGCCTCCTGCCTGTGCCCCCCACCCATCCACGGGGGACACCCACCATCTGGGAGGGGCAGACATCCCCATGGCAGCAGTGCAGCCCCCTGCCTGCAAGCCTCCCCGGCACGTAGAGGCAAGGAGAGCCACAGCCAAGCCAGGCAGAGTAAAATACCACCGTATTTATTAACAAAATAAAGGACAGAAACTCTCACTTGAAAGGCCCTCTCAGGTGGCCAGGGCCACTCCACACAGACCCATGTGCTTACTGCTGAGGTCCCCGTGTCCTGTTGGCTGCTCCTGTTGCAGTGGGCAGCACTGGGGGTCCTGCCTGACAGTGACAGCATCCAATTGAGCATGTCCTGCTCAGCCCTTTCATTGGAGCAGCCCACTGCTTTCTGGGGCAGGATCTGTCCCAGCTCTTGGATGCAGGGTGCCAGGCCTGCCCGAGGAAAGCAGATTAGGCACCCCAGCAGAGGTCCTAGGGGGGCTGAAGGTGCAGCCTCCCAGCTCAGTCTCGGCCCTCCCAGGCATCCTCCCGCTGCTTGTTCTCTAGGCGCTTCCTCTCTGTAGAGACAAGAGGTCAAGCCCACATCCTCATCACCCCATGGACATCCACTTTCCCATAGAGATGGCAAAAACCCAACCCCATGAAGTGCCCTCCCACCTAGCAACTTGTGAGAAGAAGCATCCACAAGGAGGGTCCCCCCACATCACAGCACCCCAGAGCATCCAAATCTCACCCCGGGCTTCTTGCAGCTTCCTCCGCTCAGCATCTCGCTGGGCTGGCGTCTGGGTGCTACGTACCCCCAGGGCACCGATTACCAGCCGCCTGGCCAGGGCAGCCGATGTTTCAGGGCGTTCCTTGGCTGGCTGCAGGTAGTCTGGGTGAGCAGAGATGGAGGACATAAGTAAAGGTATCCCATGAGGGATGGGACAGCTGGCAAGGCTCTGCAGCACTGAAGTGCTGTGGAGCCGTTCTGGCTGCTCCATTCCTCCCTAGTTACGGGGATGAAGACGCTGCAGTACAAACACCACAGCACAAGCAGCACGGGGCAGTATCACTTACCAGCATAAGCCCTGGCTTTGGCTTTAGAGGCACGGGTACCCTGGGAAAGAGGGCGTGTCTTCACCATTAGGTGCTTGGTGCTGAGGGCATCAGATGCTGCAGGGAGAGACCAGTGGTGTCTGCATGTGGGGCCAGCCCCATGCCCAGAATTCGGCCACAGGAGAGGCAGAGATGCCTCCCTTCTGCCCATCCCCAGCCAAACTGGGAGCAGTACCTGTTATGGGGCTGGAGAAGATTCCCAGGGCATGTGTATCATCCACCCACTTAATATCAAAGCCTTTTTTCCTGCCAGAGGGAAGCACAGCAAGACATCAGCACCAGGTGGGCAGTGGTCCAGAGCAGAGCCCAGGCAGGGGACCCCAGCACTGAGGACAGGGCATTGCCAGAATACTCACTGATAGCTGCAGAAAACACGCATCAGGTCCTCAGTGCGGAAATCCGAGGGGAAATCATAGATCTCGATGACATGGGGCAGCTCAGCATCGCTGAGGTCTGGTGGGGTGGGCTCAGCCCTGTAGTAGTCAAAGCGGGACGACTGCTGGCTCTCACGGTGCTTGTCACCCCCTGAGAGCTGCAGGGGTGGAAAAGGGACAGCACTCAGCAACCCATGCCTGTGCGTCCCACACCAACTCTTGATGCATGGTAAGTGCTCCCTGTGAAGTGGTCTGGCCCCCGCGCCCTCCCCAGCACTGCAGATGGATCCATTACATTGAGATATTAGGAGTTACTGACCGGGCTCCTCACACCATGCACTTGCTTCTCCCATTACCAGCACCCCTTCACTTGCCATGCTCTGAAGTGCCACAAGGGATGTGGTAGGAATGGCACCAGTGACACAGCATGTGCACCCCCCAAGCACAGCCCTCCTTCTGCAGTGATGTGCTTACCCAAAACAATACACCTGGGGAACAACAAGCAGCATGACAGCAAGGCCAGGAGGAAAGGCTGACATCTGCCTACCATGCAGGAGCATCAGGCTCAGCATGCTCTGACTGCAGCACATGCACCAGAGCAGCCCATTGGCACCCCAGATGTCAAGATGGAAAAGCCAAGGCTCCCATGAGGAGCAGGTTCTGCCGGTTAATCACCTGTGCTGCTTAAAAATTCATGCCTTATTTCTCATTTGAATTTGTCTGGCTTCCCTTTCCAGCCAGTAGCTCTTGTTCTGCCTCTCCACTGGATTAAAGAGCCATCGGATTCCAGTCCCCTCCCCGCAATGGCACTTGCTCACGCTAATCAAGTCCCTTCTCTATCTTCTTCTTGATAAGCTAAACAGGTCGTGCACATTTAGTATCTCACAGCAGGGCACTTTCTTCAGCCCTAAAAGATGATGGCTGTAGTGCCCTCTCATTTCCTCTCCCATTTCTCTCCCACTGCCACAACACAGGGGTGCAGCCAACCCCTGCTCCACTCTGCCCTGCAACATCAGTACAGGTGGATACCACTTGCTGCAACTCTGCATCCCAAACTGTGCCGTGTCAGCAGCTGAAGGGATTCACAGACCTGCTCCAGCCAAGACATTGAGCCAAGCACTGCCTGAAGCTGCCAGCAGCTCCCCAGTAACCCCTAAAGTGTGGGGCTGGTACGGTGCTGCGTAGCAGGTATATAACTCAGCCAGGTTCCCAGCTCAATCCTCCAAGTGCTCATAGCAGAGCACACCACGGCTGGAAGGTTAGAGACTATAAATCCCAGCCAGCTCAGTCAATAAAAAGTGCTCATTCCGACAATTTTATGGGGAAGATGGATTCACGGCAAGTGAGAGGGTGCTGCCAGGACGGCTGGATACTGGTGGTAGAGGGTAGAGCTGAGTTATGGAGTTCACGGGACAGGCTAGCAGTGTTAGCTGAGTCACCTGCCCTGCCACCATCACCCATTAGCTCAGCACATCCCTGTGGGGCAGCACACTCATCCAACACCCCCCCCCCCTCCTCGGCCACTCAGGGCAGGCTGAGGAGCTGCCCTCAGGCAGGATGAAGCCCTGCGGTGCCGCTTGAGGGAGCAGAGCATCAGGTAATGCCAGGAGCCGGAAGGATGATTAGAGAGCAGGAGTGCAGAGTGCCGGAGCGGTCCTTGACCTTCACAAATCACCGAGTGTGGTGGGGCGGCAAGGACAGCAGCCGTCTGGCAAGTGGGCTCAGCTGTGCAGCAGGCACAGCTCAACAGGTCCTCCCATGCCACCAGCCTGGGCACACAGGGTGCTGACAGCCTTCCAGTCATGAGGCAGGGCATGGAGTGGGAGCTGTGGTACAGCCCCCAGCCTTGACAGGCACCTGGCACTGGGAAGGGTCTGCTGACAGATAGTGGAGGCAGGAAATAAAGCCTGTGCATCATGCCTCACTGCTCCGTAAAGAGGTACTCTTGATGGAGCACATTAGAGGGGCCTGTGGCCACTCACTTACCCTCCTGCTCACTTGCTGAGAGCACACTTCCAGAGCTGGAGGAGCAGAGCTGGGGCATTGCCCCCAGCACACTCACACCATGGCCCCCAGCACACACACACCATGGCCCCCAGCACACTCACACCATGGCCCCCAGCACACTCACACCATGGCCCCTAGCACACACACACCATGGCCCCCACACTCACCCATGGCCCCCAGCACACTCACACCATGGCCCCCAGCACACTCACACTCACACCATGGCCCCCGGCACACACACACCATGGCCCCCAGCACACTCACACCATGGCCCCCGCATACTCACACCATGGGCCCTAGCACACACACACCATGGCCCCCAGCACACTCACACCATGGCCCCCAGCACACTCACACCATGGCCCCCGGCACACACACACCATGGCCCCCAGCACACTCACACCATGGCCCCCAGCATACTCACACCATGGGCCCTGGCACACACACACCATGGCCCCCAGCACACTCACACCATGGCCCCCAGCATACTCACACCATGGGCCCTGGCACACACACACCATGGCCCCCAGCACACACACACCATGGCTCCCAGCACACTCACACCATGGCCGCCAGCACACACACACCATGGGCCCCAGCACACACACACCATGGGCCCTGGCACACACACACCATGGGCCCTGGCACACCATGCTGGCTGATGCAGAGTCCACCAAGCCTGCAAGGAAATGGTCGCAGTGCTTAATTATCTTCTGTGTTTAAACTGATTTCTGCACTGAATTTGTCCAGTTTCAGCTTCCAGCCAATGGATCTCGCTATGGTGTTTTCTTCTGATAGATTAAAGAGCTGTTCCCTATCAGAAATCTCTCCTCCACACAGAACGTCATAAATCTTGCTCTCTGCTGGCTATCTGCAGTGCATAAGGATTCAGCTGCATGGATGAACGCTACTAATTTTCTTGTCCTTTTTGTTAATTAACAAAATTTTCAACTTCCCAAGTGCCTGTGTCCCCTCTGAACAGCCACATCTGACTGCTGAGAGCTCAAAAGGCTTGGGAAGCACCAGTCTCAACATGGGAACCTGCAGGGAGGTGAGGACAGCAATTTTAATTGATAAATCCCTTTTTCATTTCTTATTCACCTATTTTAGGAAGCTCCTCAGAATGCTCAAACTTGGCACAGAGCTCATGCATGAAGTAGCTAATGCAGATGCTCCAGAGCTGTTCAATTAGCACTGGTGCTACATGGCACAACTGGGCTGCACCATAACATGGGCCCTCCCTGATCTGCTTCCCCAGCAGGGCCAGGCAGCAGCTCCACTGTGCCTGAGGACTAAGCTGTGCTCCCCTTTCTGGGGCACAGAAAGCCAGCACCATGTAGAGCAGCTGCTGTCAGAGCAGCAGTGCTGCCCTCCCCACACTGGTGCTCAACCCACTCTCCCAGATGGAGAGTGGGTTGAGCAGGGGGCAGCACAGCCAGCAAAGTACCCAAAACTCTTTCACATCATCAACCACAGAGGTAAGCTTTGTGTGCCCCACATCCTGTCCTAGACCCACACCAGGCTTGGCAAGGGCACACCAGCCTGAGCACAGCCACAAAGGACAAGATATCCCTCAGTAAGGATGCTCAAGTTAATCTCATCCCTTCCCAGAGGCCACTAACAAAACCTAATGGCCACTTCACACCCTTCTTCCAGCCTGAGATGGAAGAACACTGACGGTAACAATATTAGCACTGTTTGTTACTTTGGGCACATTAATGTTGCTTGGAAAATTACCCATTTGACACTACTGATTTAAAATGCAATAAGGGACACCCAGCCTCGCTGCAGAAGCTGAGCTTTCCATGCAAAGAGCAGGAAACGCCATGGGTCTGGCTGCTAAGCCACTAATGGTAGCAAATCCAGCCACACACAAGCAGCATGGGATGGTCGTGAGCCACGGCTGATTAGGAAGCTGTAGCTCTGAGGGAATCCCATTGCTGCTTCAGTGGGAGCCCATAGGTCTCAGCCTATCTCTTTGTCACCAGACTCAAGTTTCAGAAGGGTGCAGCTGCAGCTTAAGGCACTCCAGCAGGTTTTGTACTAGAGACAGAAGATTTCCCTAAGCCTTTATCCAACCTGCAGGACAGGACCCAGCCTGGGGTATGGTAGAGGTCCCAGGTGTTTTGCATTGCATGTAGTTCATGCCCATGAGAATGACTGGGAGTGACAGCAGACAGCACAGCCAGATGCAGCCCCAGAAGACACAGGGACAGCCAACCCTCACAGACCTAGTCCCCACATTCTGGCAGGCAGCAGCCACCATCCCCACAACGCCCCCAGGCCCTGCTCACCAGACATACCTCCTCCAGCAGACGTGGGTCCAGGCAGTCCCCATCATCATTGAACAGGGCATCCCAGCTCTCCTCGGCACCCAGGCTGGCCTGACTCAGGGACCCAGCACTGCTCTTTTCTGCCTTTGGGGAGCCGCTATGGAGACCTCCCTCTTCTTCCTCATCCTTCTCGCCACACCAGTGCTGCTGTGGTGAGCCCATGTCCCTGCCTGCCCCGTCTAGCTCCTCTGCCCAAGCCTTGGGTGAGAGCCTCTCTACACCATGGCACAGCATCTTCAGGGGCGATGGGTGCTCACGGCTGTCCACAGGTGCACCCTCCCACATGCTGCTCACCAGCTTCTTATCAGCACCGAGTGGGGTACTCTCAGTCCTGGCAGTGCCATCTGTGCAGGCAGAGGTGCTGCCCATTCCCTCTGCAGCAGGCACCAGGTCACCCTCCCCACTGGCATGCCCGGCACCAGCACTGCTCTCCTCCTTGCCAGGTGGTAATTGGGATGAGCTGGCGATGTCCTGCTTTAGGGTGCTCTCCCCTGGAAGCACTGTTGCTTGGCCTGTGCCATCCCTAGAGCACCCAGGTTCACAGCTGGCTGCTCCTGGTGTATCCAAGGCACTCTCCCTGGCAAGCTCAGCCATGCCTTCCTCTGGCACCCCAGCAGCACAGCTCTTGCTCTGCCCTGCCAGGAGATACCCCTCAATTCTCCTCTCCTCCTCCTGGTCTTTTGGACATGCCATGTCCCATGGCAGACCAGGCACACTGCCCTGGTTGGCCAGCCCTGCCAGCTGCAGGACATCCTCTCCTGGGCGCTGGGAGAGGTCCCCAGATGGATCCAGGGTGCTGTCCCTGAAATGCTCTGACATGCCACTCGGCCCTGTCTGAGATGCTGGCACTGGGGTAGCAGTGGGTGTTGGGCTTGCAAAATCACCCGTAGGTTCAGCGGTATCCTCCATGGTCCCAGAATGGACACTTGGTGGAGATGGAGGGTCAGTCTCAGTCCTCATCATCTGGTGGCCATGGCTGAGCTCCCCAAGTCCTTCATCACAGGATGCTTTGTCCTGCCCATCCGAGGGCTGGGCAACAGCTGGATCCAGGCATGGCTCCCAAATGCTGGGTGATATCCCCATGTCCTCTGGCACCACAGAGAAGCTGCCTCCTGGTCTCTGGCAGTGCCCAGCAGAGGCTGCCTCTGGATCTTTCAGACTGGCATCCACCTTGCTCTCCTTTCTCGCCACTCTGCCCGTTTGTGTCCTGGCATGGGGGCTTCTCCTCTGTCGCTCACCACTGCTCCAGCTGGTGTCCTGCACCAGGTGTTGGTTCTCGAGCTCCCGTTGGTGTCCAACCAGCACATCTCCTGCTGCTTGTGCTGCTCTCTCCCGTCGCGCTTTGGGCACGTAGAGGGCCATGTCAGGTTTCCTGTGGCGCGGCCGGCTGCCACCTGCCTCCTGCTGCATGGTGCCACTGCTGCCTGCCAAGGAGAGACAGTGTCACTGCCCAGCCTGCGTCCCAATAGCCCTGCAGTCAGGCACGTGGTAGACAGCCCCTGCCCAGGTTGATGAGCCAGGGCCCCAGCCTGGCACCCACCCTTGCTCCCATGGCAGCTGGCAGACAGCGATGCATAGTGGAACCCCAGCACTACCCCTGTGGTAGCACCTCTGCAGATGGGCTTTGGCACCCACAGCCCTACAGTCTTCACTGGGGTGTACTGGGCTGGGGGGAAGCAGGGAAACCCCACTAGCATCACAGTAGTGCCTGTTGCATTCTAGCAGCTGCGGTCTGGGATCCCCAGCCCATGGGGCCAGTGGCGGCATTCAAAGCAGGACACAGAGCACTTGCAGCATCTGTGCACTGAAAAACATGAAGAAGCTCACAGCAGCGACGGAGCATCAGAAACCAAACCCCAGCTGGGGGACACCTCAGCACAGGACCATGGCTGCCACCCAGGCACACCACAGCACCACTCACTTGCTGCCCCATCCCAGCAGAGATTTATTTTTCATCATCTTTGGCAGCAGCAGGCATGCTGCACACTGCCAAGCCCCCCTGCCCCTATAAATATGCATCAGGCAGGGTTTATGGAGACGGATGGCGTGGGGGGCTGAACTGTGGTTGAGGGGAAGGCAGAGTGGGGCCGGGCTGGGGCCCCATGATTAATCACTGCCCACTCTGTTCAGGGGGATTCATCAGGGGCCGCTGTCAGGTAAATCACTGGAAAAACACCTCTTCAGTAATTAATGTGAAGTGACGGATGGACAGCCCCCGGGCCCATTAATCTGGACCATCAGTGCCGACTGAGATTATGAATGTCAGGATGCATAAACTGCCGGCGGATCAATAGGGCCAGGAACCCATCCAAGGCTCTCATTTCCGAGGCACCTCCGGTACATTATCCTCCCTTCCACGCAGCCCCCGGCTGAGGCGCGAACGCTCCCCATGGCCCTTCACCAACAGCCGGCAGCGGTGCTGGGAATGCAAGGGGAGGCCAACCGCTGGCTGGAAACTGCCCAGGGCTGCCCGTGCCACACATCCTCTTGATGGATGGACAGACGGCTGCCTTGGTGTGATGGATGGGTCTCTCACAGCTCTCTGGAAACCACTTGCAAGCCCAGGAAGGGCAGTGCTCCCCAGCATCGCTATGGTGACCATGCCTGCACCTTGTGCCACAGGCGCTCCTGCCCACCTTTGCGACATGACACACAGGCATAGGCACCACATGTGATGCTGGGCATTGTCCCAGGGCTGACCCAACCATTTTTGTGTCCCTTGCAGCTCTTGCCATTTTCCCCCCCTCCTCTTTGAAACACTAATTTTGCTGGCAGAACAATCCCCTTTATCTTTATCGACCGTAAGAAGAGAGCGTATCCTACAAACCCTCCAAGGTCTGGATTAGTCATTTTTCAACACAAAGGCATTATACATTTTCTCACCAAGCAGCAGCCCAGGAGCTAGATGGGAGGGGGCACTGGGAGCCCCACTCTGGCACCACCATTTCCAATCAACTACACCAAAGCACATTCTACTAAAGTACTTTTCCCAGACGAGCCCAGAGTATCAACCTACGGGACATCATCAAACAACTTTGGAGGGTGGGGAATCACTGATCCCCCCAGGTTCTGCTGCCCTAGAATTTCCACCACAGGGACCAGGCAGGGGCAGCATCACTCCACATACATCCAGAGTCACCTCCAAGAAGAGCCTTCATACACAGGATTTATGGGCTCCTCAAAAGTTTGTTGTTCACCTTGCTTCACCCTCCAAAGCAGATGGTGCAACATTAACCAGACGGCTGGTGCTAGGAGCATCCTCTCCCCACACAGTTTTGCCTCTGCCTGCCACACACTGCTGGGGAGCAGCAGCTTCCCACAGCCCAGGAAGCAGCACAACAAGGTGGTGGCTGGCCCATGCTGGCAGGGATGCTGCAGCAGTTGTTTTTCTCCCCACAGGGCTGCAAAGCTCCTGCCCCCAGCCTATTACACACTTCATTGATGCCATGGCCACGCATCGGCACCGACTGATTTCATGCTCTGGGAGGCAGAGCAACAGCCCTGGCTTTGGGTCTCATTCACACTACGCTGGGCAGGGCAATTCTGCCACTTCCAGACTCCAGGCCTGCAAAGCTAGGCACCTAGCTAGGTACATCCCTAGATGGGCCCATGCCACCCTGTTTGCTGCCCTGGTTTTCAGACCCAGATAGCACTGCAGGACGAAAGGTAGGCTCAGACTGGGCATACCACTGTACTGTGGTAAAAGTGACTCTGGGAGCACTGCCCAGATGCCTGGCAGATAATGCCCATCAGCCCAGGACAACACAGCCTGGCATGGCCAGGGAGATGCTGGAGCATCAGCCAGAAGGTGGCCAGAGCTCCCCACAGGTTCCCCTCACACCATTCCCAGGAACACGCTGCTCACAGGGAGATTGTGCTCACAGTATGAGTTTGTGAGCAGCTGCCCAGGCAATATGCTAACCTGAGCTGCTCCTCTAACGACCATCTGCAGCATAGATAGCAGCATTTTCTCCCTGATTTCTCTTCCCCTCCTGTCCAGGGAGGGACTTCATGAACAACAGCAAGACAAGGCTGATCACATCACAGACCCTACTTCACCCTGCGCAGTGCATAACGGAATCCCTCCATCTCTCAGTAAGTGAGGACACTTACAGTACAGCTCCAATGGCAAAGCCAGAGCTTCCACCACCTTCTCCCACTACAGGCAGAGATGGCAGCCACAGTCTGATGCAGGGAAGCTGGGGATGGGCATGGATGCTGGGCTGCAGGGCTCACACGGAGCATGCCAGTTCCCGGAAAAGTTTTGGTGCCACCCAGCGCCCTCCCAGCAGGCTGCCGCATTTCCTGGCAGGGAGTTGTATTTTTAGCCTTCGAGGTTTCTAATTCCACTCAATCCATATGCCTGTCGATAGAGCAGATAACCTTAGAGCCTTCACAGTGAACAGGGATGGCAGCAGGGGACCAGAAGCCCTGGGGGACTGCACAGAGCCTTGTCATGCAGCTCATGCACCCACAATGTCACTCTTTACAGCCTGCCACAGACTGGGCCCTTTGGAAGGGGAAAAAAAAAAAAACGTACAAATGAGACTAATAAAAAGGCAGACACAAGGAGATGCTAAACAGCCCCGCTGGGGAACCCACCACTCACAGGACTCATCCCATGCCAGGCACGTGCCACGGCACGCTCACCGACTGCACAACATGAGCACTCGGCAGCCCACATAAGGATTGTCACAGCTTTGGGCTACCCTGCACCTCTCTTGCTCTCAGTAAAGCTAAAGACCAGCCTCTGCCAAACCAGGGAAGGACCTGGACACCTGGTAGAGAGAGGCAGAGCAATGGTAAGAACTCAAGAGCCACTGGCATGAGGCAAAGCAAAGTGCTTCAAGAAGCCAAGAGCCACATCCCATCCAACACCTGCCTTCAGCCCTGCAGGCTTTAAGACGTCCCTGTCCCCTGTTGCCAGAAGGCTGCTCTCCAGCAGCTGGAGCAAACAGTGGCTATGTAAAGAGGTGGCAAAGGCATCAAAGGCACTGAGAAAAGAGAGAGATTTCATTCAAGTATTTCATTTGCGATGCTCTTATGAGATACCTGACACAGATCTCCTTATCTTTTGAATAAGGAGATACTGGGACCAAAAAGGGGGAATGTTTCAGATAGCAGGAGGATTTGTAAGTCAATAGTGTCCCCTCGCAGCTGCAGAGGGGAAAAGGGACAACAAACCAGAAGGAGTTAACATTAGGAACACTAAGGGGAAATACAAAGGACTTCACAAATATACCCAGGCAGAATCAGCATAAAAGTCAAAAGGTCTATTAATAAACAAGGAGGGAGAGAAAATTAATGATGGCTCAAAAATAAAGATGACTCAAAAGAGCAAAATTACTGTTTTTAACCAGAAAAATGCAAATGAGGCAGAGGCCTCACAAAAACAGCTGCAGGGAAAGTGAACCCAGCATGCCTGCACTGACTCAGTCACCTGGCTAGTACAGCCTGCTGACACACAGGCAGCACCAGGAAGAAACCAGGGCCCTGGTGATGGGCAGAGCAAACCAGGTGCTGATTTTCTGGGTAAAAAAAAAGGGCACTGCATCCCTAGCGCAGAACATAACACGAGGAGAAAGGAGCCTGAACACCCACTTGTGGAGTGTGGATGAAGGACATTGGCTTGCCCAGTGGGAGTTATTTCGGAAGAACTGCTGAGCAAAGCTTTTGGATAAGGCAAGCAACACATAATTTAGATGAACTTCAGAGTATTGGTTTATGTCTCCCAAACTTTCAACTTGAATAAAAAAATCATAATTGAATTTGCTGATGATACCAAGCAGAGAGGTGTTGCAAACACTGGCTAGAGCAGACATTCAAAGGATCCAAGAAATGTAGGCAGGAAGCACACAAGACCCAATCTAGGAAAATTAAGGTAAAACAACCCAAAACAGGTACTTGGTGGACAGGAGCAGCCTGGAAAGCAAGGCCCAGAGGTCGATGGTACATTCAAATCAGAAAGGAGGTGACCCAGCTGACCACGCCAAAACATGCAGAAGCTAGTCACTGGCATCGTGCCATGGCCCACCCTGGAGCTGTGACAGCCTCACAGCAGGTAGCCCTGCACTTAGGGTAAAGGATGGGACACCGAGAGCATGAGGTACTTGTGAAAAAAAACAGCAGCCAGCAGCACCAAACACGTTTCATGAGCCATGGAAGCCTGGTGCACTGAGAGCCTGGAGATGCCACAGAACTCCCCTGCTTTGAGCACAGCCCCTGACCCGGTAAGTTGGGGAAAGTTACATGTAGTCTGCAAGGTGCCAGGTTACCCAAGTGCTCTGGGGGCTGCACGCCAGCGGAGACGGGAACAGGCTTGGGAGAGGGCCTGGGGCTAGGGGCTAGAACGTGGGGTAGGGGTCAGGAGTGGGATACCGGGATGGGGGACAAGGCAGTCACATGGCGGTGGGGGTGGGGGAAGAGGGAGGGTCAGGGCAGAGACAAGGGGTAGGGGACTGCGAGACAGGGGGCACAGTGTGCGGCCCGGGGCCCCGTGCTGCTGTGTCCCTGCCCCCAGCACCGTGCTGGGCCAGGCCGGGCCGCTCTAGGCCCCGCCGCCTGCCAGACCCCGCTGTTACCAGTAGCCTCGCTGGATCCCCCGCCGCTCTGCTCCGCGCCGCCGCTTCCGCCGCGTCGGACCTGCCCCGTCCCGCCCTGCCCTGCCGCGGGGAGCGCCGGGACCTGTAGTGCGGCGGCGATACCCGTCCTGCTCCCCCGACCCGGGAAGCTTCAGCGGCGCTGGCACCTCCGTGGCACAAAGGCATCCTTGGTCCTCATCGCATCCCCGAAACTAAGCCCGCCATGGGCAGCCCCGGTGCCAGCGCTGCCCGTCCTCCCCAGGCACTACCCAGCAGCCGGGGCAAGGGGACCGAGGGCAGGGTGCTGCGTGGTGGAGCGAGCACGGTGGATGCAGGGGTGCAGGAGGCAAAGAGACCCCCTCCTCCCGGGTGACCCCACGAGCCGTGGGTTCCCCGCTCTCGTTCTGTGTCACACAGTAGGGAGTAACGGCGCTGACTGCCGTGCCGTAGCTGGGCCGGCAGACACCTGCTGCCGGCAGGGGCACCGGGGGAATTGCCAAAGGCTTGGTCACTCCCGGGCCTCACCCCGCGCTGCTGCCGCGGCCTGCCCAGACAGCGGGCGGGGGAAGGTGTGTGTGCCCGGCGGGTTTGCTCTGCTTCCTTTCCTTCCTGGGGTTCGGCGAGGAGCCGCCGGCCTGCGCCTCAGATCATG
This sequence comes from Indicator indicator, assembly GCF_027791375.1. Classification (NCBI taxonomy): domain Eukaryota; kingdom Metazoa; phylum Chordata; class Aves; order Piciformes; family Indicatoridae; genus Indicator; species Indicator indicator. The sequence goes on along the minus strand of NC_072016.1, from coordinate 12,657,134 downwards.
CGCGGAGCGCAGCTCGGGGGCGGCGCGGGGAGCGCTCGCGGGACTGGCGTCCGTTGCTGCTGCTGCTGCGGAGCTCTCCGAACTGCGGCCTGCGGCTACGATGAAACAATGGAGCACCGGGGCTGGATGGGTGGCACAGGGAATGCGGACAGCTACGGGGCTTGCTGTCACTGCGGGCCGAAGACAGACCAGACCCATGACCTATCTGACTGGGACACAGGGCTGAAAAGGCACTGGGCAAGCTGATGCAGCTGCCCTGGTTTGTCTGGCTGATGGAAAGGGGATTTCTGTGCCACTGCCACCACAACCAGCTTCCTAAGGAACCCAAGTTCTCCATGCCATTCCCAAGCAGCTGTTTTCCAGGAAGCCTAATGGTGCAGGTGAGGGAGAGGTGATGCTCCATAGTGTGCACACGTCCTGCATGTGGTGGGACACAACATCTTCTCACACGCTGTGCAGCTACTGAAGGATCGAGAATCACAGCAGCTCCCTGCCACCCTAGCAAGATGCCACTGAGACATTGCATGGGGCATCAATGCATGGGGCATCACTGCATGGGTCTGTGCCCATGTTGTCCCTTCTCAGGTGCACCTACAAGGCAGGGACTGCTGATGCCCGAGCTCTGGAATGCCCTGAAGCACTTGGACCTTACTGACTGCCTGGTGTGGGTCCCAGCCCACAGGGGCTCAGCACAGAGAGTACCTTAGCCCCAGGAACCTCATTCTTCTGTGCTAAGTGGTGATCCCAAGCCATAATGTGTTTTGATTTTCCTTTGTTTTTAGGAGCAGATGTGAACAAGGCAGCACCCTGGGAAGGAAGCTGTACTTCATCAACGCAGTCATATGGGATCACTCATGGGAAGGGGAAGGGAGGGCTGGGCCAGGCAACCCTTGGTCAAGACAGTCATAGATGGGTAGGGTCATCCTGTCCCAGCTGTATGGCCCCATGCAGCACAAGGAAGGCTCACACCAAGCAGGATCACCTATCCCACCACCACCACCAGGGAGCAGCCTCTGGCCGAGGCTGCCATTGGCACACAGGGGACCATGGTCTGTCTCACAGGTAATCGATGGCAGCAGATCCTGATCACTTTCATTATTATTATTTTCTTATGCATGTGCGCACAGGAGATTTATCACCAGCTACAGAGGCAAAATCAATTATTCATGTTATAAATTAGAAAAAGATTTATTGTTTGTGGGAGACCAAGCAGCGTGGAGCCCCTGACCGCGTGGGAGTTGGGTTTGTCTGGGAATGGCATCAGACACCCCCTGCCAGTTCTTCCCCAGCCTCTCTGTCCCTGCTGTGCCCTGAGTGCCCCACCCAGGTGTGTCCTCATCCCATCACAGCCTCAAGGTGACCCAGGGACAAGGAGCGCTTAGCCTTTCCCATTCAGTCAACCAACGTGCCCATGGACAGAGCCTGAGGAGGACTCGGGACTGTGGCGGCTTGGTCACCCTGATTGGTGCAGCAGGATGATGCTCCATGATAGTTTCCATGGCAGCAGCAGCATGATTGAAGTGCTGGAGGTATGGGCTGCCGAGGACCCCCTTGCTTTCCCCTCAGGCATCCTCACGTTTCCTCTCCAGTCCCAGCAGCTGTCTGTGCTTCTGCCTCCTACAAGGGACAGCAGGGTCCCCTCCAGACTGCCACCCACGAGCACAAGGACCAGTTGCACTACTGACAGCCCCTGTGGTCCTCAGAAAAGAGGGGATGGGTGAGGGCAATGGGGTGATGTAAAGACACCCCGCTAGCACCAGTCGCTGAGGCCAGCTACCCCAGAGTGGAGCTGCAGGGCTTTGGTTGGACACAGCCCACCTTTTCCTGTACTAAGTGGGTCTCAGAGGTCTTGAGAGTCTGCCTATGCATGGAAATCACATTTCTCAGTGGCTGACTGATGTTCTGCGCAGAGCAGGGTGGCATTGGGCTCCCACTCTTGCCAGTACAGGGGCAGGGGATTGGCTATGGCTGCCAGGTCTGCCCCCAGCTCAGCCATGCTCCAGGCACTCAGCAAGCTGGTGGTGGGAGCTGCAGCATCCCATGGCTGTGCATTGAAGGCCCCAGCATCTCTGTCCTGTCTGCCTTGGCATCCTAAAACCCACCACCCATGTCACACAGCCAGGGGGAGCACATGCTGGGAGCTGACCAGACATTCTCTGCTGATAGCCACAGCTCCTCTTGCTTCTGAAGAGTCTTGATCTAAAGTTGCTGTGTCTGTGCCTCCCGGTGGAGTGGTCCAGGAATACTGCCTGGCTCTCCTTGTCTGTTCATCTGCATCTGCATCAGCCAGGGCCACAGGGAGCACAGGCTGAAAGAAGTAGCATGGGAGAGAAGGAAGCTATCAGCGGCCCCAGATCTAGGTCTGTTTGCAGACAAGCCATGCATCTATCTCCTGCATGTAGCATCCTACGCTAGGCTGAGCCCTGGCCCTTGGGATGGGAAGGAGTGGCAGCATGGTGTGACCTTAGCTCTACTCTGGCTCCCTGAGCAGCCTTTTCTCCCCTAGCCATGCCTTCAAACCCTGGAGCTTCCTTCCAGCTGCCAGAGAGCTTATCACCCCTTGTGACTCTCAGAGCTCTGAGGGAGCTGAGAATTTGCTGGCTCAGCACACACACACAGAGGTGTTAGAAGAAGCAGGGGTTTTGGCTGACACCCCTGGCTCCTTGCCAGCCTGTGAGCAGGAAGAACACCCACAGCTAGGGATGGTCCAGGGACAGGGAACTACCTTACTATGCTGCAGCCATATCAACTCCCAGCCAGCCCTGAGGATCCTCTGGAACCATACACAGTGTGTAAAAGAGTCCCTTATTGCTCTGCCCTGTCTCTAAAGGAGCCAGATAACTTGGGGAGGTCAGAGACCTGCCAGTATGGCCCAGGACCCTCCAAGGTGTGAACACTGGGCTTAACATTGAAATACCAGGAAATAAATGTTCTGGGGCCAAGCACCACCTCAGGTGCTTCATTGCACCCTGGTCCTGGGAACCTAATTCTGGCCTGTGCTTGAGTGAGCATCCCTCTGATTTATTGCTGCAGAGCAAATGCTCACAGAGCACTTTTGGCTTAGAAAAGCCCTGAGGAGCTGCAACAGGCACAAAGGGGCAATGAGAAAATTGCCTGTCAGTTGCAGTGGGGTAGAAGCACCCAGAGCACCCACGGCCCTCTGCCATGTCCAGCCAGGGAATGTGCTCAGCCCATGGGGAGGGGACTGCAGAGAGCTTGGGGCTGGGGTCGATTAGATCTGGTTTGCATTATTGCACCAAACACCTGGGGACTCAGTGGCTCGTGACAGTGCTGTATAATGCGGGCAGCACTTGGTGGTTCAGGCAGGCAACAGAGCTGCCAGCAGCTTGTGGGCAGGGAGGCGATGGGGCCGTGGCCCCAGCAGCGTGGGCTGGCTGTGGTGGGAGAGACAAGGGTCTCTTGCTCCCTGTTTCCCTGCACACCGCAGGAAAGAGGCATGGAAGACAGCGCTTGTGCTGCAGGAATCAATACCGTTCCAGGAGCAGCTTGGGTGCTCCTCCCTGCACTCCCAGGAGCCTGCGCCCAAACGCCTGAGCTATCACTGTTGCCTCTTCACTGTTCATGTTTTCCAGCACTCTCAGCAGGACTATGCACCAACACAGGATGGCCAGTGGCAGCCCCAGGGGGCTGAGGAGCTTACTAGCATGGATAGCCTGACTCCTTCGGGAGATAAGGGGAATAATAAGAAGAGACCTCTCAGCAGGGGGGGGCGATCCAGGTTAAAACTGACTCAATGTAGCCCCCTTTGGCACTGTGTTGCAGCCCACTCCATCATGGTCCATCCTGCCATGATCCCTAGATGGTACCAGGGCACTGTGGCTGGATCTGGCAGGCAGAGATGCTGCCAGGAGGCAGTTTCTGCCTGACAGACAGCACACAGGGATGCAGAGACTGTAAGCAGCTTCCTATCTCACCCAGTGCTAGCTTTGGCAGTGCCACAGTGTCAGGTGACAGTTACTGCCTCATGGGAAGGAATCCAGCTGCTTTTGATAGACCACAATTTGAATTGATTCATCAGCAGGATCCGCTTGGAGCTGGTAAATCTTTCAGAAACCCTGGCAGTGGATACTGAGTTGGGTAGGCTGGGCATCCCCCTGTCTTCCTGCAGCTGCCCAGAGTGCACACCCAGCCCCATGGGTCCTGCCAGCTTCAGCCAGCTCCTGGCAGTGCCTCAGGTTTCATGGCATCCTAACATTGCCCTATAGCAGGGATGTTGCCCAGGTGAGCTGGAGCCCAGCCTACTTCTTCTACCCTGCTGATACCCTCCAGCTATTAAGCCTCATGCCTCTCTTTGCAAGGGACTCCATCATTGCTGGCCAAGAAGAGTTGATGGTCCCTGGCTCCAGTGCAGTACTGGATAGGTGCCCTCTGTTGCCTCTCAAGGTGTAGGGTAGGACAATCCCCAGCCTGAGTGCTGGCAGTGGTGCACCTCCGTGTCAGCTACGGCTATGGTATGCCATCGGGAACAAGTCCAGTCCATCCCATAGGGCCAAGCCCCGCAGAAGAATAAGGGTCTGGCCTCATTCTCCCAAGCCGTATCCCATCAGGTAGCAACGGAAAGCAGGAACGGGGACTGCAAGGCGGGAGACGAGTGCAGGAGGATCCGGTTACAGGCAGCACGGGGCAGAGAGAGATAGGCAGAGAACAGCAATGCAGCAAAAAGGGCTTTTAGTGATAATTAATAATTAACATTTCTAATGATGTCCCGGCGACAGGAAGAGTCCAAATGGGGACCCAGGGGCACTGTGCATGGTGACAGGAGTGACTGGGAGTTGTGCGGTGACCAAGGAGGCTCTGCAGAGACAGCTGCATGGCCAGAGGTCCCAGGGCAGGGGCTAAACACCCCTGGAGCTCCCCATCGCTGGGCAGCACCCAGGGCCCAGCCTTCACACCTGGCTGCTGCCGAGGGTGCAATAAGCTGGTGATAAAAGGGGACTGGAAATGAGATAAAAAACACACCTCGGGGGTTGTCCTAGCCTCTGTGATAACAACTTGCCAGGGGTTCCCATGCCCAGCAAGTGCCTGAGAGGGACCTTGCTGGCAGGAAGAGGGGACCGGCAGAAAGGATGGTGGCAGGCAGCTGCTCATGGAGAGCCATTGGGATGGGTGGCAATCCCCAGGTCACTGCCAGCCCCGGCACAAAATGCCCTCCAGGCTGGGAGGTGTCCAAGCACCGAGGAGCAGTGGGCTGACTTGGGGTGCAGGACCTGAGAGGGCAGGGGTATGTGGGCAAAGCAGCAAGTCAGGTGCTGTGGGACAGTGACAGAGAAGGGAGGTGAGGGAGGAGAGGGACAGAGCAAGCAGCCAGCTCAGAGTGGAAGTCCATTGCTGTGAGCCACCACATGTAACACATGCAGACATGGGAGAAGCAAATGAACCCTAGGACACACCAGGAGATGTATAGCAGGGCTAGGGACCTGCTTGTGTCCCTGCATGGGCTCCGTGGGGCACCTGCCTGTGCTGAAGTCAGCCTGGGAGAGGAGCAGAGGCATCGCTGGGCTGCTGGGAGAGGCAGAGCCCAGGAGACTTGTGATGGGAGGACAGCAGCTCGTGCCCAGCATGGTGCAGGCTGCAGGGGAAGAGAGCGCTCACTATAAATACATCAGAGTGGTAAACGCCAGGGAGGAGAAGAGCTATTTCAGCTAAAAGACAATGTTAGCACAGGAATGACTGGGGATAAATTATCCATGAATACATTTAGGGTGGAAATTAGACCCTCAGAGCTGGAAGGTCTCCGCAGAGCCCCTCCAGAGAGGAAAGCAGTGCCAGGCAGGAGCCAGAGTCAGCTCAGCATCTGAGGGATCCCACAGCGTGCTGTGGTGACAGCAGGTGCCCTCTTCCAGTGTCAAAAAGCAGCAAGGGTGGCTGGCATGGCCCACTCAGCCACGCAAGCAGGTGCAGCAAGCAGCAGTGAGCGGGACAGCGAGCACAGTGGGATGCATGCACATTGCTGCATGCATGTGTGAGTGGAGATGTGTGTGTGTGCATGGGCTGCACGCACGTTTGGGCAGCATGCTGAGTGCTCACGCACCACGTGTGTGCACAGAGAGTGTGCAGATGGGGCAGCTGCACCCAGACCATAGGTGCATGTGAGTGTGCTGTGTGTGTGTTGTGCACCCATCGGGCTGTGTGCAGGTGTCTCAGCCTTCATGATGCTCTGGAAAGAGGAATGGCAGCCCCAGTGAAGGATCCTGGTGGTTAGTGCCTTGAGTCAGTGCTACTCTGCTCGTCTGCAGATGCTTTGTGTTACACCATCTGGAGTTTGCTGGAGGGGACAGACTGGGTGCTCCAGGAATCCTGATGATCCTGGGAAGATTCTTGTCCTGCTGAAGGTTCTTCAGCTCCCAGGGCAGTGCTGTCCCTGTGAGGGCCATGGGGGCTACCTGGCACTGCCAACCCACAGGCTCATCTTAGCTGGCTGGAGCACTTGGCACTGCCACCCCTCCACCCTGTTCCCTTCTCTCCAGGAAGATCCTGCAGTGGCAGATGAGCCACCAGGCACAGGGACAAAGGGTGTCAGGGCTGCCAGCTGTAAGAGGGTCCCTACTTACAGGGGTCTGAGTTGGTAGGGATGGGGCAATCTCACCAGGATCAAGGACCAGGGAAAGCTGGGACACTTCTACCCTAGGGGTGGGAAAGTGGGATCCCAGGTGTGTGAGGATATGGCTGGTGCTCATGCTGGCCCCAGCTCAGCAGAAGAGCCTTCACCCGCCTGCACACAGGAGCGCGGTGGCTCCCTTCCCCCCACAGCTTGTCTGGCTGCTGCTGGCTCTAATTTCCTGTGCATTGTCCCCAGCGCTGTCACCACCGTCCCCTATGCATCCATCCCTTTGTGTGCTTCACGGCCAGGGCTCCCCCCCGCCTCCCTGCCCTACAAACATCCCCACCTGCATCCCAACTCCTTCACTGATGATCTGCACTTCCCTCCACAGTTCCTTGCAGGACCACCTTGGGGTGCTTGCTGCACCATGGCCCCTGTGCACCCACGAGCAGAAGGATGGGAATGGCTGGGCCAGGATGGACCAGCAAAAAGCACAAGAACTGATGCAGGGCTGTGGCTTATGGCCATGGCAATTGTTATGCTAAGGTGCCTGCTGGCTTCTCTCATCTTTTGGAGAAATATGCCAGTCTGGCAGGGTGTCAGCATCCATGGGGAGGGCACTGAGGGGTTTCGACCCTGTGGGTACTGGGGAGCACCTTGCAACCCCAGGGCTGGAAAATCACTCTCCTGGGTGCCTGTAGCACCTCAGACTGGGGGCTGGAGTGTGCAAGGCCCTCTTGGCAGATCTGCCCCTCATGCATGCAGCATGCATGTAATCTGGGGGGGGTCGTGGTGTGAGCACTTCCCTGCTGACGCCTGTGGAACTGCCTCTGTGTGCATCACCTGTCAGTGAACATCCTGCACAGGCACCTCTGCACACACACACATGTACAGATGTGTGTGCATGGTGTTCTGGGAGGCCTGCCTGTGGGTGTGCCCATGCTTGGGGCCAGGCTGTGCTGGCATGCTGGGTTTGCCACTCCAGGGAGCTGGCATGTCCTCTGCCATTCACAGTCTCAGCATGCTCAAGCTGGCTGCTTGCTGGCATTTGTGTTCTGTACCTGCCAGTCACAGGGGGAGCCTTGGGAGCCAGCTTGCAGAGTGTGTGTCAATAATTACCCAGGTGGTTACTAAACCTGGGATGAGCCAGGCACCAGGGCTGTGGAACGCTGGTGGATGGAGCACACCCACAGCTCTGAGGTGCACAAAGACATGTGAGCACAGTGCTGCACATCTGTGATGGTCACACCAGCTTCCCAGCTCCAGCAGGTTTGCTCAGCCATCCCAAATTCCCTGTGGCAAATGCAGAGAAGCAAGGGCAGCTCCTGCCCTACAGCAGTGCCCCATAGTGGGTTCCCCATGCCCAGACACCATCCTGCTCTGTCCACGAGGACTTTGCAGCATGCAGCCACACAGCAAGCCCAGTGCTCAGCCAGGCACCCTGCAAGAGAAGGTCATTGGAAATTAAATCAAGGAATGCTTGATGGCCATGTGGAAACATCTTTAAGGGAGACAATCAGTAGAACTGGAAACCTCTTGAATCCAGGTGGGAGAGAAGAACTGGGAGCAAAGGGCAGGATCACAGAACCATTTATGTTGAAAAATACCTTTAAGATCATTGAATCCAACTGCTAGAAGCAGTGGCCAGGCATGTTCAATCCCAGAACCCAGGCTCCATGCTGGGCCACCTGCAAATGTGCTCCACTAGGGTGACCTGGCAGCCTTATGCCCTGCCAGTGCTATCCCAGTCCTGGCTACAGCCACTTTCTGCTTCCAGAGACACACAAAGACCTCCGTGTCTGTCCCTGCAGCAGCCACGCAGGCGAAAGTCATGTCAGCGAAGGCAGGCTGTGGTGAAGGCATTATGTGCCCAGAATTTCGTGGGGTAAGTGTGATCCTGCCTCGAACATCTACTGGCTGCAAGATTTGGGGCAATTTAGTGCCATGCATTGCCTGAGACAGGGCTTGCCTTGCAGTTCAGACTGGCTTTTAGGACACAGCCACTCGCAGGTTCCCTGCAAAGGGAGGTGTGTGACCTGCAGGGTGATGGCACAGGGAGGGTGGTGAGCCCTCAGAGTGTGGCTAGGTGTTGCGGTACGGGGGCTGCCCAGCTCTGCTCCCCTTCCCCAGCCCATGCCCACAGCTGCACTGCTCTGCGGGACAAACCCCCTCCGCAGCCGGGCCAGGGCAAGCCCTTGCCGCTGCTTGCCCTGCCACCTCAGTTGCCCTTGCAGGCGGTGGAGACCCCTACCTAGTCATGTGCCGAGTGTCACCCACTACCCAGCACCCACGGGGCGACCTCAAGGGTGCAGCTCCTCTCCTGCGAGCCTGGATCTCCCTTCCCCATCAACCAGAACCCCACACACCACTGCTCCACCCGCCTGGGAACCGACGGCTCGCTCATCTCGGACCCCCACCCTCCTGCCGCCGCCTACCATCCCCAGCGGGCTCAGTGCCCGGGGTGATGCCCCCTGGGACGATGTTCCCCACAAATCCCCCCGCAGCATCCCTGTTGGAGACAGTAAATCAGCGCGGCGCAGCCCCACCCCCGCGCTCGCCATTGGCAGCCGCGTCCCTCACCGCGCTCATTGGCGCTGCCGCCGCCGCCCGACTCTACATAAGAAGCCGCTCGGCCCGGCCGGCCCCATCGGCAGTCGGGCAGCGGCGGAGGCGGAGGCGGGCGGTGCGGCGAGGCGGCGCTGCGGGATGCGCTCCCGCCGCCGTGGAGGTGGCGGGCAGCCCCCCTGGCCCGTGAGTAGTGGGGCGGTTTGCTGCTGCTCCTCCTTGAAGTTTCCCGGGACAGGGAGGGTGCGGGGGTGTGCCTTGTAACTCTGGCACGGGCATCAGCCCGGAGAAAAGTTGATGGCAAGCAGAGGTGGACCGCAGGCCGGCACCCCGCAGCGTGCAGGTGCTTGTGGGGTAGCAAAGCTCCTGCCTCGGGTCGATGAAAAGTGGGATGGATGCATGTTGGGCAGGGGGACACCGGGCTCATGAGAATGGAGTGGTGTTGGGGGTGTGGACTGAGACTGGGAAAACCCTGGCAGGGGCGTCAGAACGGCGAGAACTAAGGAACAGCTTCTCTTTCTGGGGTGTTTGTGCTTGCTCTTGGCTGATCCCGTGGAGGGGCTGGAGGCTGCAGAGAGAGGGGTCCAGCCGTGCATCTGCCTGCATGGGAAGGGGGCTGGTTGTGTGTTGGTGGGTCTAAGCCCAGGAAAGACTTGGTGTCTGTTTGGGCTGAGCTCAGAGGCTAAGGTGACTGCTCATCTCCACACTGCATTAGCTGCTGCTGGCTGAGCCCCAGCATACCAGGTCCAGCATTGAGGAACCCTGCATGGGAGGGGACAGGGACTGGCCAGACAGCAGCTGGGGGCTTTGGGCCCACCAGAAGCAACCCTGATGGAATGCATATACAGGCCAGGGGCTGCAAGAAGGATATGGGAGGAAGCTGCACTGAGCCCACAGCAGCAAGCAGCTGGGACAGTGGGACTGGGGCTCTTGGGCTTTGGCTGGAGTAGAGGCACTGCAGGGGTTGGACTGATTCAGGCTGAGGTGGTGTGGAGGGGACACTGCTGGCATCCATGGGAGTTCAGCGGCTGCAGGGTCTGCAGGATGTCTTCTGCCTGTCCTCTGCCCTGTTGGGTACAGCCATGGCTGGCCAGAAATGGCAGAAACAGGAATATGAAGTTACTGGGAAACGTGCAGCATGATGTCATGGGGTGCTGTGACATCACCATGTTGTCACTGCTCTGAGGTGTCTGTGGGGTGTGATGAGGCCCTTTCTGTGCCATGTCAGGCAATGTCACAGTGGACCCGGAGGTGACTGCGGCCCGGGATGGGATGTCGCTGCAGTGGTGAAGCATGACATCACTGGGGTGCGTGGTGCGCAGCGGTGTCATGGTGGTGTGTGGGAGAGGGTAGCTGCACAGAGATGGCTCCCACCTTCCCTTTGATGTGGGGTGAGGGTTGGGGATGTGGATGTGAGTATGTGTGAGTCCCAGAGACAGCATCTCCCCACCTATGGTGAGGAGTCTGGGGCACAACCCTGTGCTTGCCCCATGGCTCCCTTCCCCATCCCACCCTCCCTGCAGGGTGCTGCCAGCCGCAGCCATGTGTGGGGACAGATGAGTCCATCATGCTACATCCCCGCCATGGGGCCAGCATGCTGTCCTTGTGCTGCCTGACTGTATTCTGTGTGGGTGCCATGGGCCTGCCTCGCACTCATCCTCCTGCTGCCTCTACCCTGCCTGACACCTTGGCTTTGGGTTGCGACGTTTAGTCTTGCTGAACAGGCACCCTGGGATGATCACAACTCCCGGGATGACCTTGCCACCAGATGCCACAATGCAAGCCAGGACTTGGCTCTGCTGGGACACAACAGGCTAAGCTCTGCCCTGCATGCAAGCAAGATCCTGTAGCCTCAAACCACAGGTGGAGCTTCATGCTGGGGCCTTGTATCAGCAGCATGCTGGGAACCACGAGGTCTTTCCTGTCTGCCATGCAAAGCCTGAGCCTTCCTCCCCTCTTCCCAAAATGGCCTGGCTCTGGGCTGTGCATTTCTTGCCCATGGCACCAAACACCGGATCTGCTGTGCAAAGCCTTTAGTCTCAAATCAGGACCATTGTTTCCTGCTGGAAAGGCTCCATCCAGCCTGGAGGGATTCCTACTGCAGCTGGATGGTGGGAAGGGGCACCACCTGGGAAACAAGACAAGCTGTGGGGAGTGGGAACAGGAGGGAGGTACAGAGCAAGAAGAGCCCTGGCTGTGGCCTGGGGACAGCACCCTATTGCTTGGCCGGGGGTGAGGTGGCAGGGTGCTCGTGTGGCAGCCCTGCACCCATATGTCCATAGATGGGTGGCTCTTTTCTACTCTTGCTTTGAACCCAGTAAAGGCTTCCCCTCCCTTATTGCCTGGCACTGCAGAGTGACACCCAAGCTCTGTCTCGTCCTTACACAACACAATGAAACTGTCCCCATTGTATGTACCTTGCATGGGGCATCTGCATCAGAGACAGACACAGGCTTCTGCTACTGGAGACCCACTCCAGACAAGACAGCAGAGTGGTGGGTACAGTTCCCCAAGTCTGGCTGGGTGGTGGAAAGCATAGTGCTGCTCCTAGGTCTGTGAGTAGAGCTGGATGCACACATTCACCCTTGCAGCTGGGCCTGGAGAATGGATAGGAGTGGGGAGAGGGAAGAGGAGTGGGACTGATGCAGTGAGATGCTGGGCAATGGAGTTCAAGGTTTCCTTTGCAGCTGGAAAACAGCCCTTTTCTCTCCAGCCAGGTGAGCCTGGAAGTGATTTGGTTGTGACAGAGGAATCCTGCTTCCCTAAAGACCCCTGAGACCATTCCCATCCCTAGGGGAGACAGTCCCGCAGCCTGGTGGCACCTTCCTCTCTCCAAGCGAGGCATACATGACACCATGCAGCTGCCACAGCTTCATTTGCTGGCAGGGTCCACAGCATGAAGGTCATCTGGCAGCAGGGTCATTCACCTCTGTCCCCCTACCAGCACTGGGAGGGCTGTTCCTGGCTGGAGAGGCAGCCCTGCCCAGGGAGATGGCACAGTCACATGGTGACATCACTTTGGTGATGGAGTGCCCCAGCTATCCTTTCAGTCTGCAAGAATGGGACAGGCTAGATTTGCTCCCAGATGAAGCACTGGCCTGTGGGTTCATGCCCACAGACTGGGGACACACAGCTTGCTTCCCCTCTGTAGGAGACTGCCTGGCCTGGGGTGAGGGCCAGCCATCCTGAGTGCCACCTTGTTTGTCACCTGTGCTACAGCCAGGTCAGAGCCAGCTCCAAAATCTCCGCAGCCTTGCCAGCAGCACTGGCAGACACTGTCCTCTGCGGTCCAGGTTAATTGAGCCTCTCCTCCCAGTCTCCCATTCCTCCCAGCATCTCCTTTTCACAGATGCATCCTTGTGCAGAAACCTTCCTCAGCTAGCCTGGGAGGAGTGTGTTCTGTGGAGACCCTGGGAGAAACAGTGCCAGCAGGGTGGGGAAATTGAAGCACACAAGTCACCTGGCAGAGTATCCCCATGTTTTCCCTGTGGCCTTTTCCGGCTCTGAAGACAAACTGGACAAGTTCCCCATACCAGTGATGGCCTGCTCCCTCTAGCCTTGTCAAGGGAGCAATGATTGACATTGTGACTTGCTGGAATCCTGAGTGCCAGTGGCCTCTTGGGACAGGGCGAGCTGAGGTTGAGCCCATATTCATCAGCACTTCACAGCTGTCCTGCCACCTTCTCAGTCCCTCCCAGGGTCCCCCCACTCCTATTCAACCCTGGCTACCAACTCACTGGGGTACAATCCTGTCCCAGGAAAACCCCAGGAATGAGCTGCCACCAGCAAGGGTCCGTGCACTGAGATGCCAGAGCTGAGGCAGTGCTCGAGGGTTGAGGGGAGGGTGGGTGGCACAGGCTGGGGCGGGTGATAAAGGGTGGAAAGTGCAAGTCCTGTGCAGGTCTGGGGATGTTGAGGGACCGCAGGGCAGGGTCTTCTCCTGGAGCTGACAGGTTGCAGGTCTCTTCCAGGTGCCTAGGATGCTGGTGCTGTGCCTGCTGTCCCTGGCCTGGCTCAGTGAGGGCTTTCAGCGCAGTGAGCCCATGTTCACGGCCGTCACCAACCGCCTGCTCCCACCTGACTACGACAGCAACCCCACACAACTCAACTATGGTGTGGCTGTCACTGACCTGGATGCTGACGGTGACTTTGAGATTGTGGTGGCAGGGTAAGTGGTGCACCCAGTGTCTTGGTGACAGCAGGACCTGGTGGTCCTGCCGGGCCAGGTGTTCCTTGCTCTTCCCTGCAGGTGTGGCCACCTGGGATGGTGGGGTGAGGGTCTGCATGCACCCACTCATGTCTGTGCTCCAACATAAGGTGTTGATGCCAGCTGGGTGCCAGCATGGGGCCATGCCAGTGCCCCATTCCAGCCCCAGGGCCAGATCCTGACTTTACAGGGCAGTGGCAGCTGCCCAGCAGCCGGGGTCCACCCTGCAGTGCAGAGCCAGCATGTCCCCATGCCAGCTCAGCTCCGCTGACAGGACTCAGCACTCTCCAGAGATTTGGTTAATTGGCTGGAGGTTTTTTATAGCCCTTTATTGGAGTGATGGCTCAGAAGGGCTGGCAGAAGCTGGGGAGGCAGGGAGCCGTGTGCTGTGTTGCAGCACCTGAGCAGAGCTGGACACAGAGCAGCTGCTACCAGCACGTCCAGGCCCAGCCAGGAACAGTGGGGACCATGGTGTGGGCTCTGTGTATGTGTACTGGCACAGCTGGGCTTGGTATCTGTGCACACATCACTGTGCTCATTCCCAAAGGAATGAGCATGTAGGGAGGGGGCAGGGCTGTGGAAGTCAGGACAACATGGTGGATGGCAGAGTCCAGCCCTGCCACCACTTGACATCATCCTGGGGCAGCAAACCATGTGCAGCAACAGAGACCCACAAAGCAGCCTGGGACACCACTCCCAGCTGTGCTAAGCCAAGCAACCAGCCAGGGTTTTGTAAGTGGCCCCAGTGTGTGTTGTATAACTTGTTTACTGGTGCCTGGGACAGGAACAGGCAGGGAGCCTGTGGGGTGCAGCATGCCAAGAGGATTAGCCTTGCGTGCTGGTTCCCCTGCTCTGAAAAAGGGCTGCAAGCAGAGACCTATACCCCATCTTGCCCTGCTGGGCCACCCATCTGCTGCCTTGGCATTGCCATGGTGAGCTTGGGCCAGGTAGACATGGGATGCCTGATGTGCTGGTCCAGGCTGAGCATTAGCCATCGGCAGCTGGGAGCCAATGCCATGTTTGGGTCCTAAGGGCCGATGATGGTCCTTGGCTTCCGTGGGCCATGCAGGTCCCATGCTGTACTCATGGTGGGAAAAATCCATTCAGTCACGTCCTGCTCATACCCACAGGTACAATGGCCCCAATCTGGTGTTGAAGTATGACAAGGCACGGGGCCGGCTGGTGAACGTGGCAGAGGATGAGCCCAGCTCTCCGTACTACGCGCTGCGGGACCGGCAGGGGAACGCTATCGGCGTGACAGCGTGCGACATTGACGGGGACGGCCGCGAGGAGATCTACTTCCTCAACACCAACAATGCCTTCTCCGGTGAGCCCTGCCGGCAGCCCTGCCCTGGGTGCGGGGGGAGCTCCCGGCACAGCCGCCCGTGACCTTTGGCGTGTGAGGGATGTGTGCGGGCTGGAGTTAATTTCTCAGTTGAGTGGCTCCATTGATTGATAGCAGTGCGGGGCGGGACGCTGAGCCCAGCCAGCCGCCGAGTCAGCACTTCCAGCTGCCCGCTGCCCTCCCAGCAGCACCCTGAGCGGGACAGCAGCTTCTCCGGCATTCCCGGGGCTGCCCCACCACAGGCACCCTGTGATACAAATCCCAGCTGTGTCGCTCTGTGCCGTGGCTCCCCCGTGCCTGCTGCACCAAGCTGGAGCTAATCCTTCCCTGTCTGTTGTGAGGAGGAGACCTGAGTGCACCAGCCCAGCACTGAGCATCCCCAGAGCTCCCTGTATTAGTGCTCGGCTCTACCCCGTGTCCCTGTTCCACAGCCCTGACCTCCAGGCAGCAGATCTGTCTTCCTGATGCTCCTAATTATCCAGGCTGGTGGTGGCCATAAGCACACCTGTCCCTAAATCAGATGCTGCCATCGGCACTGTCATGGGTAGTGCAGCTCACAGCCTATGCCTGGCAATGAATTGATTTTTTTCTTTTTTTTTTTTTTTTTTTTACCTTCCTGGGGATGATCTACAGGACCATGCCCCTTTGGGACACATTTTATCTTAATGAGTTGATTCTTCTGCATGTCTCATCACGGCCCTTAAGGGTGATGGGGGCTCTTGCAGTGGCAGCCTGGCCAAACAGCAGAGATTTGGGATGCTCCAGAAAAGAGTACCTCTTCCACAGCCTTCCCTTGCTGCAGGGCACTGGCCTTGGGAGGAGGTGAGATGCTGCAGCCCCCTGAACTATGCTCCCCTCCTCGCCACAGGCATGGCCACCTACACAGACAAGCTCTTCAAGCTTCGTAATGGGCGCTGGGAGGACCTCCTGAGCGATGAGGTGAACCGGGACGTGGCTAGCCGCTTTGCCGGGCGCTCCGTCGCCTGCGTGGACCGGATGGTGAGCAGGCAGGGCACAGAGCATCTCTGTTCCCTTTCCACCCCCATGCCTATTCAGCCCTCCCCTATGGGGTCCAATGGGACCTCTCCTCTTGCCACCGGGCCCATTCCACCCCCTACTGGAGAAAGAGTTGCCCCTCAGTAGCTTGTGACTGTCAGGGCTGGCAGCAGCTCCAGCCATAGGGACTGTGGGCTCCTGTCCACATGGTTGCTGCCAGCTGATAAACATGCCTGTCAAGGTGATTTATGTTCCTGTCACCTGCTCTTTCTTCTTCCTCCTCTTTCAGTGGTTTGTTTCCCAAAGATTATCACTAAATCAGGGTCCAGCTGCTGCATGGGACAAGGGGGGCAGTGGGGTGGAGTGTAGGACCTGGCACATCAGGGATATTGAGGGGGAATCAGGGTGCCTGTGCTGTCACCGTGAGCCTGGGGACCACAGAGAACATGGAGACAATGGGACACATCACATCTCCCAAGGTGCTTTTCACCATGGGCTTTGCAGAGCTCTTGGTCAGTGGATGATAGTGGTGCCTGGTCCCATGAGAGCATCCAGCCCCATGGCTATGATCCTGTGGTCCCTGTGGAGCTGGGTTTTAGGTAGGTGGGTGCTAAGAAGATGGCACTGGCCACAGGGCTCCGGCAGGTACTCCATCTACATTGCCAACTACGCCAGCGGCAACGTGGGCCCCCATGCCCTGATTGAGATGGATGTGGCTGCCAGTGACCCTGCCCGCGGCATTGTGGTGCTGGTGGACGTGGCTGCCCAGGCTGGTGTCAGCAAGTACACAGGTACTCGGCTGCTGCCGCCCGGAGGGGACAGGGCACTGCTGGGCATAGCTAGCGTGAGACGTTTTTGCGGGCAGGGCAGTGCCTGTTGCGGGCACGGCAGTGCAGGTGGTGGCCCGTGCCACTCGTTATGCTGCCTGACTGCCCCATCTAGTGGCAGCCCCATGGTCCCTGGGAAGGAAGCCCACCTGGCAGGACCACTGTGACCGCTGTCATCTGGGCTGATCCCTCCAGAGCCTACAGCATCTGTAGGGCAGGCAGTGGGGCGTGAGGTTGTGGGTACATGAGCAGGGTAGCAGGGATCATGCCAGCCTGTGCCCCACGCTTCCCCCCAAGCGCAGGGACCGCTGCTGTGTCTTGCCTCCCCAGCGGGATATTGTCCCTAATTAGGAGTGTTGTCACCATGGCAATGGCAGTGATTGGGGTTGGGAGCAACTCAAGCAGTTGCCAGGACCAATTAGCTCCTGATGAGAGATATTGAAGGCAGGAGAGGTGGGCGAGGAGGGATCACCGTAGGTCCTGAGAGCACTGGGTGGGCAGCACCGAGGGGACATAGAGGGCATGACTTCCCTGGGGTAGGACATCAGCTGTTCCCTCATTCTCGGCTACTGTCCCCAGGGGGCCGTGGAGTGGCCGTGGGCCCCATCCTGAGTGACAGCGCTTCTGACATATTCTGTGGTAACGAGAACAGCCCAAATTTCCTCTTCCACAACTCGGGGGATGGGACATACCGGGACGTGGCAGCTACCGTGGGTGAGTAGGGGGAGCCGGGGGCAGCACCTAGGCTTGAGGGACCTCAAAGCAGGGCCACCTCTGCCTGTCCCTGCCTGCTTGAGCTGGGTAAGTAGAGGGTGGAGGGACTGCCCTGGTAATCCAGAGCCCAGCTGACCACTGGGGCTGGCTAAGGTGCACCAGGAAATCCCTCAGAGCAGGGATGCAGTCCTGCATGAGGAGGACCTATCTGGGCACCATGGGACTTATCTCAGGAGGCGAGGCAGGGAGGAGGTCCTGTCTCCCCCCGTCCTCTTGTGGCTCCCCAGGGCTGGATGACCCTTACCAGCATGGACGTGGTGTGGCACTGGCTGACTTTAACCGCGACGGCAGGGTGGACATCGTCTATGGCAACTGGAACGGGCCGCACCGCCTCTACCTGCAGAGTGCAGCCCGAGGGCGCATCCGATTCCGGGTGAGGGCTGCTGCTGGGCCCCCCTGCTGCCAGCTTGGCCACTGAACCTCCTTGACCACTGGGGAGGGCAGCTTCACCCTAATTTGGCTTTGAGCTCCAATTCCTAACAAAGAGGGAAACCCAAGCAGGACTCAGTGTTTCGCTCCTGATGCCTCTTGTCACCTCATGCACATCCCTTGTGCAGGACATCGCCAGCCCCAAGTTCTCCATGCCGTCCCCTGTCCGCACCGTCATTGCAGCTGACTTTGACAATGACCAGGAGCTGGAGGTTTTCTTCAACAACATTGCTTACCGTGGCTCCTCTGCCAACCGCCTCTTCCGGTAGGAGCCCAGCAGGTACCAAATGGCTGGGGTAGCCTGCACCCCAGTCTGGGTTTTGAGTGGCCCTCGTGGCACAGCCAGGCTCACGAGGCTCCTCTCCACTGCTTGGGCTCAGCTAATAAAAGGTGGCCGTGACTGAGCCCTTCCCAGTGTCATTACCAGCTGCTGCAATCGTGCCTGCAGCAGCCCCCAAGGTCCCTGGTGCTGCTGATTAGCAGCCACATGGAAGCTTGTATGTGGCTCCTGTTAACTGTGAGGGTCAATTCTTCATTACCACTGTGTAGCACCTCCTTGCCTGGTATGTGGGCTGGTGGGAACTGATTGTCCACCAGTGCTGTTACCACAAATGGGTGGAGAGCAGTGGTGTGGCTGGGAGCCCCTGGTGGGGATCTTCCATCCCAGAGGGATGCAGTAGTATTTGGAGATGATGTTGCTGCTCTGCTGTTCAGGCCCACAAGAGCCAGTCTTGGGACATCCCTGTCACTCTGCACAGAGTGGGAACATGAGGTGTTAACAGGCAGGGGCCAGTCCCACCTCCCACCTACCCTGCATAAGCACTGGGACTGTCACTTCTCTGCATGTCCCATGGGAGGGGACAGGCACTTCCCATGAAGGTGCTGGGGCCTGCAGGGGCTGGCACTAATGCTCTGTCTTGTGCTTGGCAGGCTCATCCGCAGGGAGCACTCAGACCCCATCATGGAAGAGCTGAATCCAGGGGATGCGCTGGAGCCTGAGGGACGGGGCACAGGTGGGTCTCCCCAGCCCTGGCAGTGGGGGCTGTGCTGGGACAGTTCCATGGCACTGGCTGGCACCCTTTGTACCTAGGGATGCCACATGCCTAGCTGAGTCATCTGCCTGCTCCCCACCAGCATCCTGGAGACCCCATCACCCAGGACTGACTCCATACGTCCACCTGTACTCAGTGGTGCCATCTCCAGTTGCTCCCCAGGGCTTTGCTCTTGGGCTCCTTTCTGGGTGTCCACTATTCAAAGCCAGACTTGCATTTGGGCTGGGGCCAGGCAACCTCCTGGGTCATATAGCCCCCAGGCACTACAGCTTGTCTGCAAGCTGACCCACTTGCTTGTAGGGTCCCTTACTCTTGCACTGGGGTCACCACATCTCTACTGCTCCTGCATTGCCTGAAGCATTGCTGCCACCTGTGGGAGCCCACACCAGCAGGAGGGTGCAGTGCTAGGAGATGTGGGCCTGGGCCCAGCCATGATCCTGTCCTTGCAGGGGGTGCAGTGACAGATTTTGATGGCGATGGGATGCTGGACCTCATCCTGTCCCATGGGGAGTCCATGGCACAGCCAATCTCCATCTTCAAGGGCACTCAGGTGACTCAAGAAGGAAGTCCTCATGTTGTCCCTATCCCTTTCACCTCTCCTTGCTCAGACTTCCTCCTCCCTCCTGCCTTGCAGGGAACCAGAAACAACTGGCTGCGTGTTATCCCCCGCACCCGCTTTGGGGCCTTTGCCAGGGGGGCCAAGGTGGTGCTGTTCACGCGGCGCAGCGGAGCACACCTGCGCATCATTGATGGCGGATCAGGGTACCTCTGCGAGATGGAGCCTGTGGCACACTTTGGACTGGGTGAGCTGGGAAGGGCAAGGGGCTCTCTACACCAGCCTCCCTGCCCCTCAGCAAGGGCCATCTCTGCTGCCACAGTGCCCTGCTGCATGGTTGTCATCCAGGCCTATCACCCTAGGCATGGGAGGCTCCAGGGGAGGCTGTGGGTGGAGTGCCCAGCCACTGCAGCCCTGCTGCAAGGGACAGCTGCCTTCTTCCTCACCCCCAGCCTGCTGCTTTGCCCAAGCACCAGAGCTTTCCCTGCCCTGGTTCAGTGTGGCATCCCTGCCCACTGGCAGAGCATCCCATTGCCCCCATGTGCACCCCTTAGGCTGCATCTGAGTTAACAACATGGGCTGTCAGTATGAGGCATCTGAGGCCTGGCTCAGGAAGCAAAGGGAGGCTTTGTCCTTCCATCACTACCACCCTCCCTGGCCTCCTTTCAGCCCCTGTCCACCTGGGAGAACCCCCCTCTGACAGGCTGCCCGCCTGCAGGGCACGATGAAGCCAGCAGCCTGGAGGTGACCTGGCCGGATGGCCGCGTCGTGGCACGAGCTGTGGCCAGCAGTGAGACTAATTCTGTCCTGGAGGTCCCCTACCCTCTGGACACAGAGGAGCCACTCATGCCTGTCCCACTGGAGGTGAGAGCCAGGTGTGGGTGCAGGGCAGGAGGCTCTGGCAGCAGGAACGGAGGGCTAGGCTCTGCTGGCTCTGTGGCTGCCCATCCTGTGGCTGATTGTTCCCCATCCTGGCTGTCTCCGCTTCTCCCCAAACACAGTGTGGGCAGGGATTCTCCCAGCACGAGAATGGACGCTGTGTAGGTGAGTGGCTGCTGGGGGCATGGGAATGTCTGCATCTAGGATGTTGCAGCATGGCCCTGTGAAGGGCACAAGGACAGCACCTTGCTATGTGGAGGTGGCAGAAAGGGAGACAGCAGGGTATGCATGCAGGGCTCAGTGCAAGGCATGGCTGCCAGCCTGGCATATAGCCTGGGAATGGGGCCTGCAGCACAGGTCTATAGAGGGACTGGGGTATCATGGGGAGTGGGTAGAGTGGTGTGCCCTGGGCAGGAGGCATGGCTGGCATGGCAGGCACTGTATTGGGTCCAAAAGCAATGGAAAAGTAGGAGGGATGCACCAGGGTGGCCATGGCTGTGTGTGATCATCCTGAGCAAAAGCATGGCTTGTTTATGGCAGTCTTTGGGTACATCATCTAGCATGTGTTTGGAGGGAATTGGAGGGGCCATGGCCAGCTGCCACAAGTTCCCAGCACAGCTGTCTTGCACTGAAACCCCTCTGCCTGTAGACACAGATGAGTGCACCAAGTTTCCCTTTGTCTGTCCCCGGGACAAGCCTGTCTGCATCAACACCTACGGCGGGTACCGGTGCCGTAGCAACAAGCGCTGCAGCCGGGGCTTCGAGCCCAATGAGGATGGCACAGCTTGTGTGGGTGAGTGACAGCAGGGACCCCCTGCCCCGTTCCAGCATAGGCTGGCCCAGCTGGTGGGCAACAGCCCCAAAGCTCTGCCCTAGGATGATACTGCACCCCTGACAAAGGCCTGGCTGCATCCTGTATCTTACCAGTTGGTTGCCCAGCCACCTCCACCTCAGTTCTGTAGCTGTTTGTCTTGTGTCCACCCTCCCCACACACCCTGAGCCACCACTGACTCCCCCTCTCTTTCTTTCTCTTGCTCCTTCTCTGTGCAGCTCAAGTGGCCTTTTTTGGGGGATACCCCTCTGCCGGAAGCTGGCCCAGGCCCCCTCACAGTGCCCTCCTCTCTCTAGTTCTTGGACTCTGGCTTTGCCGCTATGCACTTTAACCCCTGCCCGTAACACGCCAGAGCAGCCTTGGCAGAAGGACTGGACAGCCTATGCCTCTTTCTGTTTTTTCTCTCTTTCTCTCCATGTTAAACCACCTTGGGAGTGCTGGCTGTGCCCCACTGGGGCAGCCTGCAGTGGGATGGGCATGGAGCCCTGCTGCCTCTTGCACCATATCTGGGACAACAGCCCCGGGGCAGCATCCCTTCACCGGCACCTCCTGCTCCTTCCACACCAGAACCTCCCGGGTGGTCGCTTGCTCCGTCGCCTTGATACTGTACCATGTGCCTGCTGGTTTGGCCTGCGACGTGTGTGCTTTGCCTGTTCCTTCCTCAGTGATGGGGACCTCCCTCCCCAGTCCTGGCAGAGGAGGGTCACCCCAGCCCTGCAGGAGAAAGGACCCTCTTGGTCTGTTTTTTAACGTATTGACCCTACTGTTTGGAGTCAGACCCCGCTCAGTCTTCCAGCCCCTCTCCTGAAGAATCTCCCCCAATAAACTATATCCTGTCTATTAGCCCAGCCTGCTGAACTGTGCAGGTCAGGGCTGTGTTCACCCTGCCCTGGGCCTGCCTGAAAAGGAGGATAGCGGATGGGGAGAACCCCTAGCATCCCCCAGCTCTCCTTGCTCTGGAGTCAGAAGCTATCTCGAATGTGCACAGATGGCCCTAGGTGTCTCTGTCCCTGGAAATATGACCAGCTATGCAGTACCACAACAGCCGGGCCCTGCTGTCTTCCCCCTGCATGTCATAACCCCGTGCTGCTCTCTTCTCCACCACCAGACATCGATGAGTGTGGCCAGGGCTTGCACAACTGCAGCCAGCTCTGTACCAACACCCCTGGGACACACACCTGCCACTGCCACCAAGGCTTCAGTCCCCTTGATCCCGCTGCCAGACAGTGCCTGGGTGAGTACCTGCAGCCGTGGGGCTGGCCGCCTGCAGTGCCCACCCACACACCTCTGCTAGGTGCAGCCATGCTGCTCTGGGAGCAGGAATGATGTTTCCTGGGGTGCCCTGTTGTATTCACAGCCCTAGTCCCGGCCAACCCAAAACAGGGGTCAGGACAGACAGAGTGTGACTGTGCAGGAGTTAGTGAGGGAAGCATCTGCCACTCACCAGCCAGGCACTGGAGATGCCTTTGTGTCCCAGCTTAACCCAGCCTCAGAATGCCCCCTTGCCCCTTCCCATCTCCTGCCCTGCCTGTGCCATACCCTTGGCACAAGTCTGATCCTCTCCCCTTCTTTTCCAGACATAGATGAGTGCTGGGCACAGCCTGGCCCCTGTGACCATATCTGCCATAACAGCCACGGTTCCTTCCACTGCCACTGCCACCAAGGCTTTTCCTTGGGTGCAGGTGGACGCTGTTGGCGCAACTAGCCTGCCCAGCACAGCTGGCTGCCCCCTCTTTGCTCCCATCCCTGTGACAGTTGTGCCCAGTGCCAACTGAATAAATCCTGCACTGCTTTACCTGTGAGGCTGCATGCACAGCTCCATTCCCCCACTTCTTTCTCCTTTTCTTACCCTTCTGGGGTTCAGTGCACACCGGTGTGCAGGGCATACCCATTCCCAGCCCAGCCCCGATCTGTGCCTTCCAGCATTGCTCCACCCCACTCTGACGCAGAAGTATGAGGGGCAGGCAGCAGGGGTAAAGTGTGAGGTTTATTGAGGAAGATCTTCATGCAGGGGGGGGCTCAGCAGGAGCAGTGCTGACAGGTCTACCCTACACATGTGCAAAGAAGAAGCCAAAGGGAGTTGTCCTTCTGGGAGCCTGGGAGAGCAATGCCAGCTCAGTTCAGCCCTGCACCCAGGCAGGGACTTTTGTAGAGGTGCAGTTATCCCAAGGACCCTTACATTACCCCTGCATCTGACCCTGGCCCATGAACTCCTAGGCTGCAGCCAGGTCCAGGTGCTCCTAAGAGTCCCCACCACAGACCAGGCTGAAACTGGGAGTGCCGTTGGCAATTGCATGCAGGATGCATGAGCAGGGGCAAGGAAGGGGCCTGGTGGAGCTGCTCCACCAGGCACCCTCTCTGACTAGGGGCAGAGCAGGCTTCTGGCACAGAGCAGGGATCCTGGTTCACCCATACCACAGCTCAGCCTCTACTGCGCTGGGCCATGCATGAGCCTGGGGCATGCAGCACAAGGGCAGGAGCCTGCCACCACTGTATGGCCCTGCCCTGAGCATGGGGCTTGGGCTGGGGAGCTTTCTGGGTCTGGCAGGGATGGCACCAGGTCAGGCAGGGAGCAGAAGCACGTGTCTAGTGTCACAGGAAGCGCTGAAGGATGCTGCTGGCAAGGATGGTGCTGCTAGTTGGGTGAGGGTATTTGGCCAGGGCTGGGGAGCAGCAATAGACAGCATGTGGAGCAGGGCTGGGGTGAATGCATGGCAACATCATGCAGATGAAGCGACATCAGAGCTCTGCCAGGCACCCTGAGCAGCAGGTACACAGCAGCTGAGCCCACCCTGCAGAACCAAGAGCAGGACAACCCAGGGAGGAAGTGCAGCAAAGGCTGGCAGTGCCCTTGGGCATGTGGATGAGTGTGCTCCCCACTTAGCACTGCCAGTCCCACTACTCCCCAGAATGTGGCATGCAGGGTGCAGCCAGCTGGGGCTGCCTGCAGCAGGGCAAACTCCTTTGTTTGTGGCAGGGGCGGCAGCACCAAGCACCCAGAGGGCTGCAGAAGCCCCTTGGCACCAGTTTGGTTCAGTGGGAAGCACCAGCACCTGCCTGCAGGGGCAGTGTCGCTGCAGGGGGCACAGAGCAGAGAGGGGTGGGTAGCCCTGCTGGGGCTATCCCTCCAGCCTCTTCCTCCCACCCAGCCTGGGCTCAGAAGCGGGTGCTCTGGTAGTGCAGCCTGCGCAGCTCAGACAGGCCACTGTCCCGGCAGTATGAGTCCCTGCAGGGACTCTCTGCCAGTCACCGGCCCCCTGCCCCACCCCCACCACTGCTGCTGCTGGAGCTACCGCTGCTGGAGCTGCCACTGCTGCACCGGTCCTCGTAGATGGAGATCTCGATCTGGGTCCTGCTAAGGATCACGGATGAGAGGGGCTAGTCCAATTACCTGGCACCCGCTCCCAGTATCCCCTCACCCTTGTCATCCCCTCAGCATCTCACTGCCCAGAGGATACAACTCTCATGCCACGCTCCAGGGGGTCAGTAAGCAGCAGCCCTCGTGGTGCATAGATCTTCTCATTCTGCTCTTGGATATACTTGGAGATCTTCTTCAGCACCTGCCAGCACATGGAGGGACACTCAGGGCCTTCCAGCACTGCTGCCTGCTCCCTGCTGTCCCTGTGTCTACCACCAGACCTGTAGCTATGCCCCTCCCTGCACCCTTCCCTGGGCCTCAGCACCTTCTCATAGTGTGTCTCCATACAAAGGAAGATGAAATAGGCAGTGGCACAGGCCAAGCATCCCTCCAGGTACGAGCTGCCTCCAATCTTCTCTGCCTCAGCATAGAAGCTGTTCAGGGTTTTCACAGTTTCCTCGAAGAGCTGCCGCTCAATCTGTGGCAGAAATCAGCACGAAGAGGAGTCTGACCAGAGGATGACCCCCTGCACTGCCCTGTCCCCAGTGGAGACTTTGGGAGAACTTATCCCTCTCCTCCTTGCCCAGATGGATGCCTCAGGTCTCTAGCCCCTGCCACCTCCCAGCCGCCAAGCCAAAATTAGCTGAGCTTGCAGCCTAGCACCAGAGTCTCCTGGTCCCCAGGAGCACTAGAGCTCTTGCAGATTAAGCAAGGTGACAGTGAATGCATGCACCCAGCTGCACCAGCTGGCGCAGGGCCATACAGCACCCTGTGGAGGCCCCTTGCCTTCAGCCTCCCCTCCCCCCCATAAGACACCAACATAGGGCACCCTCCCACACCCTGATCACCTTCCAAGCTCCATACCCGGCTCTCCAGCTCAGGAGGGAACTTTGTCTGGAACTGGCAGGTGGTCCCATCACTATAATCCCGCTGCACAAAGACCTTCGTGGCCAGGGATGCGCTGCGTCGCAGCTCCTGCAGGCTGTGCACCTGGGGGACAGCAGCTGAGTCAGGGAAGGGCTGAAGCTGAGGTGTGCCAGGCATTCCTGCTGGGGGCTGAGGGCTGAGGGCCTGGGCAGCAGTGCCATTCCCCCAGCATCAGAGGTTGCAGGCTTGCACACCCCTGGACAGGGAGCCCCCAGCAGGGGCTGTGTCATGCTATGAGAACAGCTCAGCAATGGAGGTGTGAGGCCAGGGGAGGATCACAGAATCACAGAATGTCAGAGGTTGGAAGAAATCTCCAGAGATCGTTGAGTCCAACCTCCCTGTCAAAGCAGGATTACCATGTTGCACAGGAATGCATTCAGATGGGTTTTGAAAGTCTCCAGAGGAGGAGATTCCACAACCTCTATGGGCAGCCTGTTCCAGTGCTCTCTCACCCCCGCCGTAAAGAAGTTTCTCCTCATGCTGAGTTGGAACCTCTTGTGTTCCGACTTCTATCCATTGTTTCTTATCCTAACACTGGGCACCACCAAAAAGAGACCATTACCTTCACCTTAACACCCACCCATCAGATATTTATAGATGTTAATAAGATCCCCTTTCAGCCTTCTCTTCTGGATGGCCCCACTCTTCACAGCAGAGATGTTCAAGTCCCCCAGTCATGTGCAGTCTCTGTTAGAATCACTCCAGCAGATCCCTGTATCTCTTGAACTGAGGAGCCCAAAACTGGACACAGTGGTCCAGGTGAGGTTTCATTAGGGCGAAGTAGAGGGGAAGGAGATCCTTCCTAGACCTGCTGGACACACTTTTCTTGATGCACCCCAGGATGCCATTGGCCCTCTTGGCCACAAGAGCACAATACTGTCCCAATCGGATAGCAGCAAGGGGGCAAGGGAAGGACCAGTGGCAGCCCCAACCTTGGAGCATGGGTGAATGCATGTGCTCCTTGCCCTGGCTTGCTGCCTGGCCTTGCCTCGACTGGCTAGTGCAAACGTGGGTGCCTGTCCTCTGGTTGGCTATGACCGGGTGAGGGGACAGGCCCCTGTCCCCAGTAGTGCCCCACTCAGCACACAGCCACCCCAGCAGCTTCCAGGAGAGGAGGGGAGCAAGCTGAGCAGGAGCAGGGGCCCAGGCTGCAGTGGCAGCACAGCAGGCAGAAGGCTGCACTGGGACAGCTGCTACAGGGCAGGCACTCAGCTCAGCCCAGCCCCACCAAGCCAGGCACCCCAGAATGGGCAAGCCCTATGGGGTCTGGGCTGTGGGGCAGCTGTGGGGGACTGGAGGAGCCAAGTTGTGCCAAAGGCAACTATCAGACCACTCCCCATGCTTTCCTTGGATGACAAAGGGGCCACTGCCTGCTGTGCGCCCCACGGGTCCTCTGCCCCCGTCCTGAGTCCCACCCACAGTATCTAGGAAAGGACTCCCAGGCCCACAGCCAGCTCTCCTCCCGGGGCACCCCACCCCAAATCCATGTTGCTCCCTCCAACAAAGGCACCTTGCATCCACCCTGCACTCCCCCCACACCTCACCAGGCGCCCCACATGGATCACACACCCTTCCCAGTCCCCAAAACCCCACACTACCCCTTCCCAGTGCACCGCCCGCGGACCTCTGCCCCACGCCACCCGCCGCGGATCGCATTCCCCCGCTCCCCGCCAGCCGACGCCGATGGGGATGGGAGGGCAATGCGGGGCGGCTCTGCTGCATCGAGGGGGTACCCGCTGTCGGTGTGGCCTCTGTCGAGCCGCCACCGCCGCGCACCCACCTCCGTGGCCATGGCGCGGGGTGCGCCCGGGCCGGGCCGGGCCGAACTGAGCTGGGCCGGGAGCGGCGCGGGCGGAAGGGGCGCTGTCAGCGGGGCCGCGCCGAGCCGGGCGGGGGCCGGCGCTGTCCGCGGTGCTGCTGTGCCGAGAGGCGGAGGCGGGCCCCGCCGCCCCGTGTGCGCAGCCGCCCGGTCCGCCACGGCCCGCCCCGAGGTGGCGGGGATGGGCGCCCATCGCTACCGGCGCCGAGCCCCTGGAGGACACAGTCCTGACTGCTGGAGACAGCAGTACCTGGGATCTGGCTGTTCCGGGGCTGGCCCCGGCGGTTGGGCTGCAAGGGGAGAGGACTACTGCTGAAGGTCGCCGGGCGTCGTACCAGCACTGCGGATACCGAGGCCCGGCTGCCGAGGGGATGCGGCTTTAGGTCCCTTGTGGGGGTGGGGAACTGACTGCCGAGGGGTTCCTGCTCGAGGTAATCGGGGTGCTGGGCGGCCGAAGGTCTGGCTCGGTGGGTATCGGGGCGGGGGGGGGGGGGGGGCGGAGAGCGAGCATGAAGCTGGCAGCCTGCCTTGTCCAGGAGCCTGGCGCTGCGCTCTGGGCTGGGCAGACATCAAAGAGGACACCTAACGAATTCCCTGATATCTTTGCCCATCGACAGCTTTATTAGAGCCGGAGATATGCCAAAGAGGGAGGCAGAGGTTCTCCCAAGAGGCAAAGGTGGGGGCACTCTCAGCTGGAGCCGTGGTGAGGCAAGAGGGATGTGGCAGCTGGGCACAGGGCCCTCCCCAGGCAGGAAAGCAGCCAGCCCTCACCTCCACAACTAGGCAATGCTGGAGGCAGTGCAGGGCCCTGTCAGCACAGCGGCTCAGGCTGCTAGCACAGCACAGCATGCGGCTTAGGGGCCCCGGCAAAACGGGCAGCTGAGCACTCTCCCAAGGCTTCAGGCAGAAGAAAAGGAGGCAGAGCCCTGGACAGGCTGGAGGCAGCCCATGTACTCTGGAGTGTGACACGGGTTTTGACCAAGGGACCAAAGGACACATACAGGCAAGGACTCAAGCTAGAGGGCTTGTCTTCCTCACAAACACAAAGCTACAGATTCCATTGCTTTGGGGAGAAACTTGCTGCTCCCATGGTTCAGAGCAGCTCTGCCAGCCCACACCCCAGAGCAGTGGGGTACACCCTGCCCAGAGAGTGCCACAGAGCCAAAGGATTCTCCTCAACATGGGAGATGAAATCTCTCATAGACGCAGACGTGTGTGCACAAAAACACAGACATCAGTGCATGCACTCAGATGCCCACATCTGCCTGCACCGCCTGGCATGCACCCAGGTGCATATGCACACACTCACACAGACGGGCATGTCCCTAGGTGCCTCCAAAACCACGCCCTGCATCCTGGTTCCTTCACGTGCCCACATCAGGGCTCACCTGCCTGTTGCCATGGCAATGCTGCTGTGACTGCCAAGAGACAAAGTTTGCTCTGCCACACCATGGTGAGGGGCAGAGAGCAGCCAAGGGAGCTCTGCTGTCCCTGGCACACCAGATTCTGCCCATATGCCTGGGGTGCTGCTCCAGCTGCACCCGCTCAGCCTAGGTGCTGGACTCTTGGTTCTGAGCTCCAGCTGCCTCACAAGCCACAGATCTAATGTCTGCAGGATGAGGACATATGTCAAGGAGTGCTCTTTGGTAAGACATCTGCTCCACATCATGAGGATCCACCTTCTGCAATTCATACTGAGCAGGATCAAGTCTTTCCCAGTGGCAGAAAGGACATGGGCAGACTGGACCTGCCCCACAGTGCTCCTCATTCCCACACAGCCTTGGCCCCGCTTATGGTGCCCATAGTCCCTGGTATCTCCAGAGCCCACCGAGGGCTGCCAGGCTACCTCCCCAATGAAGGATGCACCACTGTGGGCTTTCCAGTTTTAATCAGAACAGGGATAGACCATGTTGGTCTCCATACAGACAGGACAGGCTACTGCTATGCAAATGCCACCAAACCATGACTCCCAGCAGGGCAGGGCAGGGCAAGGCAGAGACTGAGGGAGACTGGTGTAGCTGACAGGGTCACAGGCAGTAGGAGCAGGGGCAGTATAGGCTTAGGGCAGCCCAGAGCACTATGCAAGGGACTGGCAGGGTGCCTGCAGCAACAGGGCTCTAGCCATTCTGCTCTGTCTGCTGCACTCTAAGGGGCTATTTTTAGGCTGCCTGGCACTGGGGGCAGGAACTGCATGCACAGCTGCTGCCAGAGCTGCCTTTACTCCTCTGCCTGGGTCCTCCTCTGGGTGCCTGGAGCAAGTGGGCTCTGACCTGTCCTGCAGACAGACCCTGCAGACCTCCACTTACCCACAGCTCTGGCTGACTGCCCAGAGGCTCTGCTCCTGGACCCATGGGACAAGCGTGGGACATGCTTGGGGCCCCTATGGCCAGCCCTGAATAGTCAGCGTGCCCACACCCATGACACTATGCAGCAGTGCTGCCCCTAGTCCAGACCTGCACTTGGCTCCCAGGCTGCGACAGGGAGATGTCCCCAGCATGTCCCTGAGTGCACAGCACTGGACCCTGTCCCAACATCCCAACCCTCTCTGCAGGCTCAGTACGGTGGCTGGGGCCATGGAGGACAGCTGAAGTCCTGCAACCAACCCTTGAGGCCCCATCCTGCACTCGCTGCATGCCAAGTCCCCTTCCCAGCCGGTCAGAGCTGTCAGCAGCTCAGGCTGAACTTCAAAGGGGCCAGGGCAGGGCCAGGCCCTGGCAGCTGCTTCACAAAGGCCTGGGGGGAGGGAGGGTTTTCATTAGTGGGAGAGTTAGCATGAGCTCATAGCCCCAGCGAGCACAACGGTGACATTTGGGAGGTTGGCAGAGACAGTGGGGCAGGGTGATCACCTGATAACCTTTTCTGGGAGATGCCAGGTGTGTGCACCAATATGGGGGGGGACACATCCCCCACACTTGAAGCCACTTCAAAACAGCTCCAAGTGCCAAACCTGCCCCTTCATGCAGGATATAAAGGCTGGCCCATTGGCCCTGTAGCCTGGGTACCCTAAGCATGGGTACCCCTCTGTGGTACCCACAGTGCCCCCATGTCCAGTTGTGTTCATCTCAATGGGTGGTGCCAGGACCCTATTTCATTGGGAGCCCCTGTGGAGGGCGAGAGCAGTCTCCCAGTATACCCCACAGGAGTGCATGTTTTGGGGGGACATAGCATCCTTCTGTGAACAGGCAGGTAGAGTGGGCTGCAATTTCAGAGCAAGATGCCAAGGTCCGATTTTGACAGAGCTGCTAGAGGATTACCCCCATGCTGGGAATGGGGCTGTGGTGGGAACAGATGTGGATGGCCTTTCTCCCCTCCCCAATGGGGTAGGGGTGAGCAGCACACTGTGAAGCAAAGAGGCTCTTCCCCAGAGATATCCCCACACTAGTTATGCCCCATCCCTGCCCCACAGAGGGATGGTTGGAGTTGGTAGGCTGGCAGTGAGCAAGGGATCTGTGTGCAGGCTGGGGCAGACAGGCAAGGCCAAGAGCTGCAGGAGGGGCTGGGAGGACTTTAGGGCAGCCTCAGCTTCACAGCTGGCTGGGAGTGCTGCCAAGCCACATTCCTGTGGCTGCCAGGCCAGAAGAAGCATGTGTGGGTGCAGGACTGCCCTGGCTGCTGCCCGCCCCCACTGGTGCCATGCCCCTTGGCCATTTCAGCCCCGCAGTGCTCCCAACCATGCCCCAAACTCGATGGGCCACCCCCAGACAGGGCCACCCCTGCGGAGCAGTGCTGCCACCCCTGCATTGTCCACCATGCCAGGGTGCTCTCTCCCGGGAGCTGCCAGACACGTTCTTACACGGCCAGCCGCGGGGTGCTGTCCCCTCCTGAGAGTCCCTGCTCCGTGGTGGGTGCAGCCCATGTTCAGCACTAATGCAGCCTAGGATCCAGAAGTCCCAGGAGCCTGGGAAGGGGCTGGAACACAGAGGATGAGAGGACCGGAGGACCGGAGGTAGCCCACCCAGCCTAGGCAGTCCTAAGTGATGAGTCTCTGCCCACAGAAACAAGGTCAGCAGCACCCAAAGCTGCGGTGGGAGAGGGAGCAGCGACACAAGGGAGGCCAGGAGGAGGCATCCAGGACCCCTGCTCTGAGCGTCTCATCCCACGGGAGCCTCCTGCTCCCCCGGCTTAGTTCTGCTCTGTGCTACAACCAGGCACAGGACCCAGGGGAAGACCCAGAGTGGCGAAGGGGCACCCCCAGGGGATGTCCTCTTACCATGCCACCCTGGCTGGCCGTGCCCGAGCTCTCCACCGTGGAGGGAGCAGCGCCCATGGCCCCGCTTCCGGCTCGCCTCCGTGAAAAGGTGACACAGGCGGTGGCACGGCCAGCTCCTCCGAGTGACAGGCGCGAGTGCCAAAGCCCCGGCCATCTGAGCAGGTGCAGGACAGGGATGTGGCTGCCGGAGCAGCTTGCACAGACAGGACACAGTGAAGGGTTACAGCTCCAGCGGCCTTGAGGCGATACTCTTCCTCGGAGAACAGCCCAGATCTACCTCCCCTGGGGCATTCCGGGTGGCAAAGGGTTAAGGAAGCAATGGGTGTGCAGCATGGACCCCTCCAGAGCAGAGGCACAGTCTCAGCTCCAGGACAAAGCTGCCAGGACACCTGACAAGGTGGGAGCAGAGGACAGACAACCCCCTCCTGGTGCAGTCCTGCTACCCGCAGCATGGCCATGGCACCAGAAGGTGACTTAGTGGTTCTAATAAAGGCATCGTGACAGATGAGAGGAGCAGGCCAGCTGGCAAGGAGCCCCTTTCTCCCACCCCAGTTTTTCATCTTCATCTGGTGGAGTGCCAGCTGGTACAGGGTGCTCAGCACCCCGAGCATCTTCCTGGGAGGGACTGTGGGTGCGGGGGCCTGGACTGAGCAGAGGACAGGGCACCCTGAGAGCCAGTCTGTGGCCAACAGCAGGACAGTACCAGTGCTGACAGTGCCACAGAGACAGCCTGGAGACATCACACACCCACAGGGCAAGGTGTGCTTGGCATCACATACACTGGCAGTTCTATCAGGCGCACACAGGCTCCCTCTCTCCCCACCTCCTTGGTCCTGCTCCCAGGCCTCGCTAGCCCCTTCCCAGCCCAGCTCCCATAGCAATAGTGCCCTGCCCCAGCCCATCCATCACAGGTTAGCTATTTTCTATCAGCATTTATCTCCAGGTAATCTCACCCCTGCTGTGACAACCCAATGCTTCCAGCACCCTCCCTCCTGCTACCGGGCAGCCCTGATAAAGGGCCAGCCTATCTTATCATGCTCCCCAGCCATCATGCATTAATGGTGCCATCTCTAGGGCTTGGCTGGGGCATGAGGAGCTCAGCTGCAGTCCAGCAGCAGGCATCATTGGGCAATGCATAGATGGGTGCAGTGCCCAGCACAGAGGGCATGGGCAAGGCAGGCAGGCTGGAAGCAAGTGCAGGTTGTGTGGGTGAGGTTTCCAGTATGGTCCCAAAACAGATGGATCCCACCAGGGCTGGGTGGCAGTCCCTGCCCCCAGACCAGGGCAAAGGGCAGCTGCTATCACTGCCTGCCCTGAGCTGTTTGTTTTGTTGCCCATTAATGGAGCCACCTTATCCGGTGGGCAGGGGCCAGAGGTGGCCCAGAGCCCGTTAGCCAGGTAAGGGTATTGATCGTGGAAAGAGGAGGGGCCTCCTTAGATAACCCTTGCAGACAAATGGGTTTCTAGTAGGGTCTTGAGCCTTGCACACACACACACACACCCCAGTCCAGCCCATCTCCAAGGGGATGGAGGAATGTGGCCCTGGCAGGACCCTTACCCTGATCAGGCTCCAGTTCTGCCCATGCCCTGGGCACTACCAAAGTCTGGCTGCAACTCTTTGCTGGGAGGTGTAACCCCAGTTATGCCTGTGTTCAGCAGACCAGGAGCTGCCTGACGCACATGTTGGCAGGGCCATCCATGAGGAATAAGAATCCCATACCCATGGCATTGCCTTGGCATTGATGCCACACAGGAGTACTCCAGCTACCACCAGTGCTGCTGGGATGTCCTGCTTCTCCATCCCCTGCATCCCAAGCATTCCCAAACCCATATTCCATGGGTCACAGGAGACCCTTGGAAGCATAGAGTAGAATCAGGGCCCTCTCCCCTATGCCAGGGAGTGCCTCTGAGGTGCCACACGGGACAAGAGCAAAGGGGCTGGTGGATAATGGGGGCATGTTGCTCCCACAACACCCCCCATGGGGCATGCAAGCCAGCCCTTCCAGAGGGCAGTGCCCCAGGGGCACAGGCAGCCAGGGCGGGGCTGAGGGGGCTGTGTGCAGGGGGTTCCTTGGGCAGCCAAAGGCTGAGCAGAGCTTTGCACCCACTCGACTGCCTGTGAGGGAGGGCAGGCTGGCGGGGGACCGGGGCCAGCCCCGGGCGGGGCGGGGGTCCCGGCAGCCAGAGCAGATTGGCTGCTGACGAAGCCTCCCTGGGCAGCTTAGAAAGGGCAGCGGGCGGGGGAGGCGCCAGGGCAGCAGCAGCAGCAGCGAGCCGCGCTCCCGTCCCGCTAGCAGGCGCGGCTGGCGGCAGGAGAGCACCGGCAATGCGGCGGGCGAGTGCCCCCGCGGCGGGCCGCAGCACAGCGCTGCTGGCCCTGGCGCTGGCTCTGGCAGGTTCCCTGGGCGGCGGGCAGCACTACGACTACTACGGGTGGCAGCCCGAGAGCCTGCCCCACGGGCGCTTCTACGGGCGGGAGCCGCAGTGCCTCGACATTCCGCCCGACATGCAGCTCTGCCGCGACGTGGGCTACAAGCGCATGCGGCTGCCCAACCTGCTGGAGCATGAAACCATGGCCGAGGCCAAGCAGCAGGCGGGCAGCTGGGTGCCCCTGCTCGCCAAGCAGTGCCACACAGACACCCAGCTCTTCCTCTGCTCCCTCTTTGCCCCCGTCTGCCTCGACCGGCCTGTCTACCCCTGCCGCTCCCTCTGCGAGGTCGTTCGTGACTCCTGTGCCCCCGTCATGGAGTCCTACGGCTTCCCCTGGCCCGACATGCTGCATTGTGGCAAGTTCCCCTCCGACCACGAGCTCTGCATCGCCGTCCAGTTTGGGAACAGCAAGGTCACCCCACCACCAGGTAAGCGAGAAGGGCACTGTGATGGGATGAGGATGCTTGAGGGGCACCTGCCATCACTGTGTCCCCATGTAGCTGGGGATTCACATGCAGGATCCTGCTGCATCCCCATCCCCGCACCCCTTGAAGGAGAGCCCAGGTCACTGGCCAAGAACCCTCTGTCTGCAGTTGCTTACAGGAGCTCTGTCTGCAGCTCTGTCTTGCTACTTAGGGGAACCAGGCACCCAGCTCCCTGCACAGAACTATCCCAGGGCAGGGCAGGGCAGCCTGGGACACTGGCAGGCAAGGTACTCTTTTGCCCCCAACATCACTCTGGCACAGCTGCCCAGGGATCAGAGAAGCTGTCGGGGCTCTCCCAGCATGGCCCTGCAGATCTGGCACAGGTGACAAGTTACCAGCAGCATGGAGCTGTAACAGTGGCTCATCTTTCACCAGTGTCCAAGATCTGCACCCAGTGCGAGATGGAGCACAAGGCAGACGGCATGATGGAGCAGATGTGCTCCAGTGACTTTGGTGAGTGCTGGCGTCCACTTCCTTGCCCCTCCAAGACAAGAGGCTGCCTCCTCCAGCTCTGACAGCCCAGGCAGGGGTTGTCCAGAGGGCACAACTGTACAGGGACAGCCCTATGGGAGACCCCCCCCGAGCCATTCATTCTCTTGGACCCTCTGTGCATGGGAAGGGTGCACCACAGAATATGACGCTGGTGGGGAGATAGGCAGAATGGGACATTTGGGAAGGTCACTGGGGGTTTGTGCTGAACCCTTCTCCCATAGCCCCTTCCCCTCCCCACACAGTAACTTCCCCAAAGACCCTTCTGAGTCCCACCCCAGGGACAGGCTACACCCTGTCCCACACAGGCACCTCGCCCAGACCCCCCTAGAAGCACCCCAGTCATAGTGCCTGGCTGTCCCCTTCCCAACCATGCCCCATGGCTGCCCCACACAGTGGTGAAGATGCGCATCAAGGAGGTGACGGAGGAGAATG
Organism: Indicator indicator; assembly: GCF_027791375.1. Classification (NCBI taxonomy): domain Eukaryota; kingdom Metazoa; phylum Chordata; class Aves; order Piciformes; family Indicatoridae; genus Indicator; species Indicator indicator. The sequence goes on along the minus strand of NC_072016.1, from coordinate 12,621,957 downwards.
GGGAGCGGCGGCTGGTGGCCGCCCAGAAGAAGAAGGTGCTGAAGCTTGGCCCTCTCAAGCGCAAAGACACCAAGAAGATGATTCTGCACATGAAGAATGCAGGTGCCTGCCCCTGCCCCCAGCTTGACAGCCTCAGTGGCAGCTTCCTAGTGATGGGCAGAAAGGTGGGCAGCCGCCTGCTCCTCCTTGCCATCTACCCATGGCAGAAACACAACAAAGAGATGAAGTTTGCTGTCAAGTTCATGTTCTCTTACCCCTGCCCCCTCTACCACTCTCTCCTCTATGGGTCTGGGCAGCACTAGGGCTCTGCCCATCCTACCCTGTCCCAGGACTCCTTCACTGGCATAATGCTGCACCCCTTGCACCTCAGCTGCATCCCCAGTGTTCCTGGTGGCACCCTAGGACCCAAGGTCTTCTCCCCTTGGCTCCTTGGCTGTCCTGCAAGACCCTGCTCTGCACCTCCAGCATTTCCAGCTGCATTTGTTGGAGCCTTGATCCACAGCCAGGACCCCTTTTTCCCTCCGGAGAGCCCTGCTTTATGCCCCTGGGACCCTTCTTCTTCTCCCAGGAACCCTGCCCAAACCCAGGAGCTTAGGCTGCACCCAGGACCCTTGCTCTGCATATTTGTAAACCCTCATCTGCACCAGAGATGCTTGACTTTTCCAAAGCCCCCAACCCCAAGTACCTGAGGGACCCTTGCTTGCACTTAGGATCTCTGCTTGGCCCTCCTGGGACCCCTTGGCTGTACTGGAGACCCCTACTCTGCACCCCTCTGTACCCTGCCCAGCTCTGATGACACGCCCCAGATTCTCTTTCCCTCCCAAATCCCTACTCCACACCTCCAAAGCATCCCACACCCTCACCTTGAGTTCACATCCCAGCCCTGGGTTATCCCACTTTTGCAGGGAGCCTCCTCACATAAGGCAGGTTCCTGGCCCACTGTCCCCACAGACTGCCCCATTCAAGACCAAGTGCCTAGAGCAGCACAACTCCTGTGGGAGCCTCTCTCACACACACCCCTGCCAAGACCCAGCACTGGCATCCCTTGCCCATCCACATCACAGTAAATTATTCTGCCACAGATAAGCCTGTGTTCAGCTCCCTATGGTTTGCAGGCAGCCATCCCTTGGGACACCCTCATGGACCCCAAGATGGGAGGCAACTCCCAGTCCTGCCTGTTGAGTTCTGAGACTTGGGGAGCAGGGTCACTCTAGGCTCTGGCTCTAGCCCTACTCCAGGTGCCATGCCCAAAGCTGGGCAGCCCAGACCAGCTGAGGGATGAGGTTCTCAGTGGTCACAGCATGTCTGGAGACTCAGAGGGTGGTGAGAAGGATGGAGTGGACAGGAGCATCACTGCTCCTGAAGCCCCATAGCTGTGTCTGAGGACATTTGCCAGAGGGGTTTCTCCCTCTATCACCCATGGGTTCAGATCCATGGGCTGGGAGTTGGAGGCACATGAGAGCAGCCTGGCACCCAGCATAGTAGGGAGCAGATCCAGGATGAGGCAGCCTCTATCCCTGGGCACCCCATCTGAAAGCTTTGTCTTCAGTTCCCAGCCAGCCCTTGTCAGCTGCCAGACCTCCCAGTCCACAACCTCCAGTCTCCTCCAAGAAGCCTTTCAGGGGCCACCCACCTGCACCAGCTAGGGTGCTCTCAGCAGCACCAGGTCTGGGGTATCCCTCAGCCTAACCCCTCTGATGGCAACAAGGTACTGCCCTTCAGCTCGGCCGCTGCAGCCCCAGCACAAGGGCTGCCTCTGCTCCAGCAGCACCTCAGTCCCAGCAGGTGAGGGGGGCATCCTGCCCAGCTCAGTCGTGTTTACCCAGCACATTCCCACATCCACCCGTCTCGACGGGTGAGGGAGGCACGAAGGCAGCCACCAAGATGTTTACCTAGCACCTGGCTGCCTGACATTGCAGCTTCTCACCAGAGCTGGCCCTGCCACAGGGGAGTCTCCCAGGACAAGAAGGGAATTGAGGCTGCAGGATAACTGCATCCACCCTCCTCCTGGCTGAAAAGGCCCCTGGGCACCTGCCCTGTGCCAGGGTGATCCCTGCTCCCTCTGATCCCTTTGGGTATAGTATGTCCTTGGCCCTACTGGCTGCTCTCCAGAGCCTCAAAAGGCACTCACATCCTGCTCCAGCCAGGGTGGGGGGCATACCCCTGGCCCTACAGTCAGCCAGCAACACAGGGCAGCCAGCCCTGCCACAGCCTCAAACCAGGGGCAGACAGTTACTGCCCCCCTCACTTTGCTGATGTGGAAAATAAAACCGAGAGAAAACTGAAATATTGTTAGAAGGTATGTTCAGAACAGGGCTGCTGAGAAATAAACACCATCAATTTTGTAATTTTACTGCAAAATTTAAAGTGTGCAAATAAAACCCCATCTCCCACAGCCCAACTGTATCTGTAGCCCTCTGTACTTTGTGTCATTAGCATCTTTCCAGGGAGTGTTCAGACACATGTGGTCATTGCACTCATCGCTCCAAGGGTTTTCTCTAGAAAGAGGAATAACTTCTCTCTGCCTCCCACCATCGTCCATCTGAGTCCTACAGCTCAACCCCCACCAGCTCCTCTCAGACCAGGTCTTGTCTCGTTGCAGATACACCCTCACCCACAAAACCAATCTCACAACTCCCCTCCCCAATGCTACAGTTGCTCTGCTGCCCCCACTAATTACTGAATCCTCTGCATGCCATCCCCCTTGGCACACCTTGACCTTGGAACACACTCAGAAAACTCAGGCATTCTCCTCTTCACTGCTGAGTCCAGCTTTTCCTCAGATTTACACAGAGCACAGCTTGAGGAAGAGGCTTACAAGCTAACAGCCAAGAGCTCAAACTACCCCCAGAGCTGTCCCATGGGAGACCCAAGCTGGTGGAGTGAGAGCTGGGTCCCCAGCAGCATCTCAGGCTGCTGGGTGTCACATCTTGATGGGAACTGAACAATGCCAGCCCAAGAGCACCATCCCCTCCTCCCTCCCCAGACCCCCCCAGCCAGGGGTAGCTGCAGCTGGCTAGCATGGACCTAGGCCATGGCAATTCCCAGCTGCATGGCAGCCAGGGTCACATTCCCAGGATAGCTGGAAGCTTTGCTGTTCACCCAGAGAAAGGGCACCCTTGTGCAGGCAAACAGCTGCTGGGACCAGTGCCTGGGTAAGGCAGGGGAAGGAGCTGCCCTGAGAGGCAGAGAAGCCCAGCCAGTCTTGCCAGGGCTGAGCTCCCCAGCTCCAGCCCATCAGGATCCAGCCCTGGCACAGCCAAGGAGGGGCAGCTTCACTCAGCCCTGAGCAGGGGGGCAAACAAGGCCACAGTGTGTCAGAACACAGAAGCACCAGTAAGCATGGAGGGCTGGTGGCAGAGGCACACCCTTTCCCTGTGACCACCTGCAGGACAGCTGGGACAAGGCCACACAGGTGCCAGGGCGGCCTGGGACAGGTTCAGCTTTTGCAGAGGCAAAACAAAAGCCAGCTGAGGGCAAGAGATTTATTGGTCATTCTCTATGCACACATATATTAATCTGTAGTAGAAAGCAGCAGTCACTAAGTGCAGCACCAACTCTTGCCTCTTCTTACGCTGCAGCTGGGACCCGGTGCCACAGCCCCACCCAAATGTACCCTTTTTGCCTCCTCAGCACTACAGCCAAGTATGGGAAGAGAGAGAAAGACTAAACCTGTAGGCAATGAGGCCAAGGAGCTCAGGAGTGATTAGCAAGGGTCTCAGCTGAGCCAGGGCTAAAGACCACATTCTCCTGGGGATGCAGGTGGAGCTCTGACTTCCTCCCAGAGACAGTCACCTAGCACAGTGATGAAAAAGGTAGGGACAGAGCCCTAAGATGGTTGTTCTGCTCCACCTAGGAGGTGGAAGTAGGACTACAAGTGGGAAGGATGGCTCCTCCATCACTAAGCTGGGCCACAGGGCCTGGGCAGGTATATGGCAGTGAGTACCAGGGACTGCCCAGGGCTTGGAGCAGCTGCCAAGGGCAGCCACGGGGCTGGGGGCACAGCTGTGGGCACTGCTCCGCTGCAGACCCAGCTGTGCAACCGATGTTGCATGGCAAGGAGCACAGGTCTGCCCCCAGCCTGGCACTGGCAGGAGGAACAGCAAGCACAAGTGTCCTCTGTCAGGGTGATGCCATGCTGGGAACCAAGCAGCCCAGGTCCCCGTTTGCAAGGGCACACTCTGTCCTGGGTGTCAGGCAGCGCAGGACCCAGGAGCTGGCTGTGCCTGTTTCAGTCACTTGATGAGCACCTGGTTGCACAGAGCACACACAAACACTGTCTCCTTCTGTGCCTCTGGGGCTGCAAAGAAAAGGAGGTATCAGAGATGCAACCCTTCCCCACCCAAGCCACAGAATGGCTCTGAGAGCTGCAAATCCATAACTGCTCTATCCGAGCCAGGCTGCACTGGGCAGGTCCTGACCACCCTCCCCACCAGAGCAGGGGCACATCCCTGCAGCAGACAGCACAAATGGGGGGCAGGATCTCTGCCCTTCTTCACCTTTCCACTCACCTGTGGCTCCCATCACAGCCTTAGGGACTTTGAAGGAACAACACCTGGAGCAGAAGCTGTTCCCACAGTTACTGCAGCTCCGCTGTGGAGAGAGATGGACAGACACTACTCTGGGCCCAGTGCTGGAGTCCTGCCAGCAGCATTCCTTGCTGAAGTGGGGTGGATACCAGCCCTGAGCCTCAACAGCAACAGCAGACATCTGCCAACACCACCTACACAAACTGCCTAAGGCCTAACACTGGATCTGCATTCAAATATGCTCTGACATCACAGGTAGCCTGTGCCCAGCCTGAGAAAGCACTGGGATCACAACCTCCAGGAGGCTTCAGGACACCGTGTCATTCCCTGTGCTCTGTATCTGGAGCAAGACAATCTCCATAGAGCACCAGACTAACCCAGGAGGTAAGGGGAGGGGACCACAATGCTGGAGATGGGGAAGCAGAAGGAAGACAGCAATGGGAGCCTGGAGAGGACAAGAGATACATCCTTCCCAAAAATGCCCAGGGCATGGTAGACCAAGTATCACGTGCAGGGGGTCATATAAGACAACAGAAGTGACCTTTGCTCCTCCAGTTCCCACAAGCAGACCCATGCTCTGCTTCACCAGAAGGCTCTCAGGCCACAGGAAATGAGCTACACCAGAGCACAGAGCTTTCTACACCAGCACATGTGGGCTAGGTCTGAAGCAGTTTCCAAAGGAGCAAGCAGATAAAGACTCCACAATGCAAGGGATTCCTAGCACCACATACAACAATAGCTGACATCATCTGCTGCTGGGCTGTGACAGAGGCCAGCCACCTGAGCTGCAGGATCCCAGACACATGCAACACCTCTGCCTCAGGTGCAGGCAGCAAGCTGGGGTAGAAGCCAAAGACTCACCCTCTTCTTGAGCACAGAGAAGGTGGCTGCACAGCCTGTGCAGCTCCCTGGAAGAAAGAGAACAGAGATCAGGCCAGGGCTCTGCTGCCTCAGACTGCAAAAGGCACAGATGTTGTAAAAGCTCAACTTGGAGATGACATTGCTGCACCCTCCCACCCTTGCCCGTCCTAGGAGGGGTGGGAACATCCTCCCCATGCAGCGGAAAGGTCATTGGGGATGTCAGCACATCCCTAGCAGGTACCATACACCACTCTGTCCCCTCCCAGCTCAGTGGTCCCACGGTAGTTTTAGGCTGTGTCTTGAAAATTTTCCACAGATCTTGAACAGAAAGTAGTAGAATGTAAATAAATCACCATTGGATGTAAAAAGGAAAATAATCACAGTATCAGACTATATCAGAGGCTGGAAGGGACCTCAAGAGATCATTGGGTCCAACCCCCCTGCCAGAGCAGGATCACTTAGGGTAGTCTGCACAGGAATATATCCAGGTGGGTTTGGAAAGTCTCCAGAGAAGGAGACTCCAAAACCCCCCTGGGCAGCCTGTTCCAGGGCTCTGTCACCCTCACTGTAAAGAAGTTTCTCCTCATGTTGAGGTGAAATCTTCTATGCTCAAGTTTGAAAGCAATGTTCCCTGTCTTGTCACTGTGAACCACTGAAAAGAGCCTGGTCCCCTCCACTTGACACCTACCCCTCAGGTGTTGGTTTGTGTAAACTAACTTTCTCTCTTTTCGGCTTCCTCACCCTAGCAGATACTAGCTCTGGCTTCGCTGACCTTGGCTGCATTGCTTTGTTGTGGCTGAGTATTAACAAACAACTCTCTGCTCTTCTCTCTCTTTTACCGTGTACAGGGGGGAAGGGAGCAGGGAGGGGGAAGCTGGTGGTAGCCCCCTGGTTTGTCCAGAGGGGTTCCTGTGTTGTTTATGAATTGGACATAGAATCATAGAATCAACCAGGTTGGAAGAGACCTCCAAGATCTTCCAGTCCAACCGATCACCCAGCCCTAAGCAATCAACCAGACCATGGCACTAAGTGCCTCATCCAGTCTCCTCTTGAACGTCTCCAGCGATGGCAGCTCCACCACCTCCCTGGGCAGCCCATTCCAATGGACAACCACCCTCTCTGTGAAGAACTCTCTCCTAACATCCAGCCTATACCTCCTCTGGCACAACTTGAGACTGTGTCCTCTTGTTCTGCTGCTGGTTGCCTGGGAGAAGAGACCAACCCTCTCCTGGCTACAACCTCCCTTCAGGTAGTCTAGACAGCAATTAGGTCATCCCTAGCCTCCTCTTCTCCAGGCTAAAAACCCCAGCACCCTCAGCCTCTCCTCACAGGGTTTGTGTTCCAGACCCCTCACCAGCTTCGTTGCCCTTCTCTGGACACATTCCAGTACCTCAACGTCTCTCTTAAATTGAGGAGCCCAGAACTGGACACAGTACTCAAGGAGTGGCCTGACCAGGGCTGAGTACAGGGGAAGAATAACCTCCCTTGACCTGCTGGCCACACTATTCCTGATGCAGGCCAGGATGCCATTGGCTCTCCTGCCCACCTGGGCACACTGCTGGCTCATGTTCAGCCTACTATCAACCAGCACCCCCAGGTCCCTTTCTGCCTGGCTGCTCTCCAGCCACTCTGTCCCCAGCCTGTAGCACTGCTTGGGGTTGTTGTGGCCAAAGTGTAGAACCCTGCACTTAGTCTTGTTAAATTTCATCCCATTGGCCTCTGCCCACCCATCCAGCCTGTCCAGGTCCCTCTGCAGGGCCCTTCTACCCTCCAACAGATCAACACCTGCTCCTAACTTGGTGTCACCTGCAAACTTACTGATGATAGACTCAATTCCTTCATCTACATCATCAATAAAGATATTGAACAGGATGGGGCCCAGCACTGATCCCTGAGGACATATCTGTAAATATTGTATATTTTGTACATATTCATCACATTTCATCTCTAGATTGTAGTTTTGCTTGTAAATACAGCTCCGTTTGCTTTCTAACTGAGCTGGCCTGGCAATTTTACATTGGGGAGGAATTTTCAACCCACCACAGGTCCCCACTAGGAGCAGCACAGATCCTGCCCTGCTGAGCCCGTCCAAGCAGCAGCTGCCAGCAGTCTTACCGAAGTTGTTGGTGGGGCAGCGCTTGCGCAGGCGCTCGGTCAGGCGTGACACCTTGCTGCGGATCACCTCATTTTTGCTCATAAAACCGTTGTCTGGAAGGCTGAGGTCAAACTCTGCTGAGCACTGAGAGCTCTCGTCATCTTCCTGCAGAGAACACAGCCAGATGAGCATGGACAGGTAGCTGGCACACACTTGAGGGCTGCCAGGCAGCCCATCTCAGAGACGGGCACCCAACAAGCAGGGTGCTCCACCTGGCATTGCCACAAGCCACCAGCAAACCAGGCAAAGGCTTCCAGCTTCAGCTGGCAGATGCCCCTCTTGCACACCTTGGCATGGCAGTACTCACCATGACCAGCAGCTGGTTCTCCTTCTCCAGCAGCATGGGACAGAGAGGAGAGGCAGTACAGATGGAGTCAGAGATGTCCAGCCCCACAGCCACCTTGCCCAAGCACCCAGCTTGCCCACCAATGTCCTGATCCCTTCCCATCTCAGATGCCCTGCAGGCACAGCCTGTTCCCACCAGCTTCAAACCTCAATAGCATCTTTGAACTCTTCATCAGGCTCTGCCTCCTCTGCCTCCTCCACACTGCCAGGAGTAAGGTCCTGTAAGAGATTCACAGTTAGGTCTTGCTGTATCCCCAACTCCTGTTCAAAGGTGGGCCCACTCCTCTGCAGCAGGTCCCAGAACAATAGATCAGGCCCTGGGAAGCCCCATGAAAAGACACAAGCCCCACCCTGCCTCTCCAGAATGCATCCATACAGCAAAAGAACTCAGCCAAGCCCTCACTACAGTCAGGCAGCCCCCCAGAAATTCAGGAGAGGCTCACAAGCTTCCAGTGAAGCTAGCAGCTAGAAGACATTTGTGAGTAGAACGATACAGCCATGGTCAGAGCAAAGGGCTTACTGTGCAGCTCACACCCTACAGCTGCCAGTCCCAACCCTATCTCACCTCTGTGCTGGTGGGTGTGGGTGTCCGATCCAGGGGGACAGGAGGGGGCAGGGGTTCCGCAGGTTCTGAAGTGCTCTCTAGGGGTTTGGTCCCCACACACTGCTCAATCGAGGCCTTGAGCTCCATTATCACTGGTAATCAGAGGAACACAGCTGGAGCAGGGTGGTATTTCCCTTCTCACAGCCCCACCACACAAAAGTCAGCTGCAGAAGCCAATCTCCAAGGCTCCAGATGAGGCACGGGCACACACAACCTTCACCCACTAGGTACCCCAAGCCCTTCTCTGCTCACACAAAGTTACAGCAGAAAGAAACCCCACCACCACCTGCCCCAGCTCAGGATAGGGAAGAGCAGGAGCCTTAGTCACAGCTCCACCACACAGACCTCATCCAGCTCTCCTCTGGTATGTGCCAGAGAACACGGGGCTCCTCCAGCACTTTTATTGCCTTCTGACAGCACATTTTGAAGTATGTGTCATACATTGCCACAGGCACTATAAGTCCTGCAGAGCAGGGTCAGGGACCAAGAAGGGTGGTGATGCTCATGAGCAGGCTGCTTTGTCAGGACCCAGTTTGTCACAGCACAGAAAAGAGCAGGAAACAGCACCCAAGCCAGGATGCACATTAGGAGAGACTTTCAACCCCTCACCAATGAGCCCCAGGACCCCACAGGGCAGCAACCTAGGCTGCTGAGCACCATCCCTAGGACGTCATTGCCATCAGGCAGGAGTGGGATCCAGGTCCCATGGCAGAGCCTGACAGGACACTGGGCTCACATAAGGGTGATGGGAGAGGTCTAGGGCAGAATCTGTGGCTTCAGAGGGCCTTTCCCAAGCCCATTCCACATGCTACTTCCAGGCAGATCTCTTACCTTGGTAGAATTGGGCATTGCCCAAGAAGAGGGTGCTGTTGAGGATGGCCAGGACCCAGCAGAGGGGCAGCAGGTAAAGTATGCAGACAGAGCCCAGCAGTGCCCCATAAAACCTGGGATGGAGCAGCAGGACACTGCAGTCAAGACAGAGCAAGTCACATCACAGCACCAGCTCCCTTCTTTCACTTGGCCCTCCACTTGCTCCCTCGAAGTACCAAACATCAATCACAGCTCCACAAACCTGTCCCACCTCCCCACTGAGCCCACAGCAGGATGCTTGACCTGGTGTTACTCACTGGGAAGAAACAGTGGGGTTCTCCCAGTACAGTACACGGTACACTGCCTTGCAGGTGCAGCACATCCCACTCAGGAATCCCTCCAGCTGGATCAGGCTGCAAATGAGACCTCACAGTCACAAAAAGGCTCCACAAATACAGCCCTTGGCTCCCACACACTCACACGCTTTACACTGGCCAGGCTGGCATGAACCTCGGCCTTCCACAGCCACGGAGAAGTCTTCCCAGACACTGAGGTCCCAGAAGCCTCAGTCAGATCTCCAGAGACTCACAAGCTCTTGACCTGGGCGATGGCCTCCTGCCTCGAGAGCTGTACCCTGCAGAGGTCTTCCCGGCGAACGCTGTAGTATCTCCTGCGCACCAGTTCGGGCTCTGATAGCCGGGCCCGGCACGTCTCCTGCAGGTAGCCCAGCAGGGCCGGCACCACAACCAACAGGGCAAGCACCGAGTACCAGGCGGCTGCAAGCAGCAGAACAGCGTCAGCCCAGGGGCTCCGGGGAGAGAACCGGCCCTGTCCCCCCTCTCCCCCCGATACACGCACCTCGGCCGAAGGTAAGGAGAAGAAAGTTGAGGCTGAGGCAGACAAAAAGGGAGCACACGGGCCGCTGCCACCTGCAGAAAAGAGGGAAGGTGAGGGACGTGAGGTCCCGGGCACAGTCTCGGTCTCGGTCCAGCTGGCACCTACCGGAGAAGGGAACGAATGCCCTCAGCTGCGTCCCGCAGTGGTTCCAGGTAGAGCTCCAGCCGACGGTAGCTCCGCACCAGCTCCAGCAGGTCGAAAGCGGCGGCGGCAGCCTTGGGTGGTGACGGCTCCGGCGGGGCCTCACCACCCCCCACCCCTGCTTCGGGACCACTTACCGCCCCGTCCCGCTCTGTTGCCTGCATGATGTGCCGAGGGAGCGGAGCGAGAAGCCGGGGAGCGGAGCCGAGCCGGAAGCACAAGGCCGAGTCCGTCGCCGAACTCAAGCCAGCGCTGCGCGCGGCTTCCGCGAGTGTCCCGACCTCACTCGCACGCCGACACGCAGCCAATCAGGAGAGCCGGGCTCGAAGCGCCGTAGGACCCACCCCCGCGTGGGCAAAGGGGAGGAGGAGGCGTCGGCTCCGGCCCCGCCGGCGGGAGCGCTTTCGCTCCGCCCAGTCAATCTCGGTCCGGCTCCGGCCCCGACTGGCGGCGGGATCGCAGCCCGTGGATGTGCTCTGGGTCCAACGATGGGTCTGGGCATGGTGTACCTGGGGCAAGAATTTGGGCCCGGTGGGTCTGGTCTAGATAATGGCCCTCACTTGGGGCTTATCTGAGACTCGACTCGGTCCCCATCCGGGTCTGGTACGGTGCAGGACTCAGCCCTAGTATGGGTCTGGTTCCAGTTTAGGGCTGGATGCTGATCCCGGTCTGACCCTGATCTGGGATGCAGTCCGAGTGGGGAGATGACCCTGATCCGGGTCTAATCCTGATCCTGAGCTCAGCCCTAGTTTGGGTCTGACCTTGATCTGGGGCTAATCCTGCTCTGACTCTCATCCTGCTCCCACTATCCTGGGCACCCCAGGCTGTTCCACCAGGAATTTGCAGTAAGGCAGGGCTGCTGGCACCCAGGGATGCTGTGTGGACCATAGTCTGCTTCCAATGCCAAAAGGGGTGGTGCCATCCCATAATACTCCATGCAACCATGTTTACTGTGTGCTATCTCTTGGCTATGAGGGCAGTGCAGGACTCAAAGCTGCTGCCAGCTGCCCACAGCATCTGGGCATGTGTCCTGCAGGCAGAGGGCTGTGGGGCCTGGTGACACCCCAGCTGTGGGTGGAGGTCCAAGGCTGACCTCCATCCTGAAAATGTGGCCCAGGGCCAGAGCCAGCCCTGAGAGCAGCTGGCTGCCCTCAGCCTGCCCCCAGCTCTCCGGCAGTGTGGGCAGGACTGCCCAGCAGTGCTCCAGCCCTGAGACAGAGAGTCCTTTCAGCCCAGAGTGACAAAAACCATAGGAATGCAGCTCTGTCCTGTCCCCAGCATGTTCTTATGGCCACACAGCCCCAGGGACTTGGCCTTTACACTGCTGGGTGGCAAGAGGTACCTGTACTTAGCACAAATATGAGAACCAGGCTGTGCCTGATCTCTGGATCCCCAAGGGCTGAGGTTTAAGCCTCTCTAGCAGGAGTGCTGGCTCAGTGCAAGAAGGCCTGCCCATGATCCCAAAGCGTGCTAGGACATTGTGACCACAGCTCCAGACTGGGAAGCCTCTGAGCACAGAGCTAAAGATCCAGGTGTGATCTCAACTCAGACCCCATTCCCAGCAGGTCACAGCCCCAGCACGAAGCCCCAAACACCTGGTGAGCGCCAACGTTGCTTTATTTGGAAGGTGAATCCATAGGCACTGAAGAGCAAACTGGAAAGGGACAGAGCTGGCACAACAGGCAGGGCTGCAGAAAGCCAAAGAAAGGCACTTGTGGTGGAATAAGCCCCACTTGGGGGTCTCAGGCAGCCTGGGCCAGATGCTGCACCAGGGTAGCTGGGGCAGGCAGTGTCAGGGACCAGCCCTGACACAGGGTAGGGAAAGTATGTCCTGCCCAGGGAAGTAATAGATGGCCTGGGGACTGGCAGGGCCCTCAAGCATAAGGGGAGATCGACTGGAGCAACAATTCATGATAGAATGGGTCACTCAGTGCTAACCCTGGACCCTTCCAAGTCTCACAGGGATCACAGCTGCTTCTCTCCCCCCCCAAAAAGGCACCAGGAGACCCAAGGCCAGAGCCTATGGTCAGCTGCTAGGGACACATGTCACACTCATCCAAGACCACATAGAGACTGGGATAGATCCTCCCTCACACCAAGAGTGAAAGAGAGGACTTGCCTGCAGGCAGGGCAAGGATGGCTTAAGACAGGAGAAGCCCTGGTGTGGTGCTTCTCCAAAAATTCCCAGGTTCTGGCGCCAGCCAACCCTACATGGCCTCCTCAGAGTTTATCAATCAGCAGGCTGTGGAGTCTGACCCAGGGCTGGGCCTGGGCTGACCCCACTGACAAAGTCCTCTTCTCCCATTTCCCAAATTGGGCAGTGTCCTCACAATGCTTGGTCCCAGCTCCCCTTGTGGCCACAGTGTCAGCAACAGTCCAGCACTTCCATGCTGCCGCACTCACCCTTCCCTTCAGCCTTGACACAGTCTCCAGACAGTACAGGGCCCTGAGATGGAGCCAGAGTGTCCCAAGATGAAAGTTTTCCAAGATGATAAACCAAGAATCACAGAGCCAGGCAACACTGTGGGCCAGTCTCCAGTGCCGCTGGCTAGGCTGTGCCTGTTACTGTAGGAGCAGCTGGGTCCTGGGTCACTCTCGGTGGCTCAGTCATGAACCTGGCTGCAGAAGGGCAGGGGGAGAGAACAACCTGGTGCCCTGCTCCCTTCAGCCCCACAGGGACCCGGACCCATCCTGGGGCAGTACATAAACAAGGCTGGAGCCATTTACACCCTGTTCGTGGTCACAGGACCAGGCTATGGCCCTGTTTGCCCTTCCCCTCACCCCACAGTGACAGAGGCCTTGCTGCCATGTGCAGGCTCAGTCCCCAGACAGGACCGCATGTCTAGGGGGCTGGGGTGGCACCAGATCAGGCTCTGCAGGAGCTAGGTGTCTCCACACCCCCAGAGCACTGGGCAGGGAGGAGCTGAGCCCTGCAGGGCTCAGGCAAGACGGTGGACGTGTCCAGGCTAGACAGAAGGAGGGGCCCGGTCTGGGGAAGCCAGAGCTTCTGTTAGGGAACTGCAAAGGCACTATGCAGTTGGGAATGGCAGGCAGGGGCTGCCAGCAGATTGGGAGAGAATTTATGCCCACCCAATCCCACTATGCACCACTGCCCCCTACTCAGCTCCCCCAGGCCAGTCCCCTCTCTGCCCTGAGGACAGGTCGGCACCCACCTGATCACGCAGCATCTGCAAGGCCAGGGGCAGGGGAGTTGGACAGAGGTCCTGGGGGGCTGCTATAAAGTGTTGTCCCTCTTAGGGGCTCTTTGCTTGGGTCCTTCCACTTGCAATAGCTTGTCCAGGGGTGGAAGAGGGGCCTGTGCCATGGTTGGGTGCCCATGCTGTCTTCATGCGACGCAGTGGAAGCCATACTCAGTGAAGGCCTCTGTCTGTCCATCCATCTGTGCAGGACTCTCTGGAGGAAGCATGGTGCAGTCAGCCAGGTGGGGATGGGGTGGCAGGGTCACTTTGTCCCAAAGCAGGGCTGTGCTCCGTTGGTGGGTGAAAAGAAGGGGAATTGAGCGACAAGGTGTCTCAGATGATGTCACGCTGATCCCGGCAGCGCCGCGACAGACAGTAGAGCCCAGAGAAGAGGTACAGGAAGGCGGCGATGCCTCCGCAGATGGAGGCACTCAGGTACGCACCATAGAGGCATTGCTGGCTGTATCCCGGCAGGTTGCAATAGCTTTTCCGCCCAGCCTTGTAGCCCATGATGCCAGTAGCAGCTGCGTAGAGCCCCACACCCAGTGCCAGGTCGTGCACCAGGTTGGTGAGGAGCCAGCGCGAGCCCAGCCAGGGCACCAGCTCCCAGCGCCCCAGCAGGCTCAGCCCAAAGAGGGCCAGGGTGAGGAGCCAAACCAGGACGGCGGCAAAGAGGGCAAAGTGGGCTGCCCCCTCGTACTTGTGAGCCGCCACCGTTACCCAGAAGGCAGCGCCCAGCACCAGCTGCCCCAGGCGTAGCAGGCCCAGCGGGCTTCGCAGGTAGGCGCGGTGGAGGCTGAGGGAACCGCGGGCTGGCGGCCCCGGAGGCGGCGGCAGCACTGCAGGGGGAGCCGTGCGGGCCATGGTGGGAGCCCTGCCTTCTCCGGCCGTGGCTCGGGCGGGACTCAGGGCCGCAACAGCGACTTCCTCCGCCGGCCGCTGCCAAACATCTGGCGCCTAACGGTCCTCCCCGCGCAGGGCCTCTTTTCCTCTCCTCCCTGCCCCGCCTTCGCGGGCTACCGCCGTCGGGCGGGGACCGCCGCGCCGCACCCGCCTCGCCGCCACGGGGGAAGGCTGCTCCATGGGACGCGGTCGGTGGCGGCGCGGCCGGGGGACGGTCGGGGAACGCACCAGGACCCCGCGCGGCTGCCGACGAGGGGCGCGCACCGGGGTCCCCCACTACGTCACTCGGGATTTCCCCTCGGTGTGACGCGCGCCAGGGCTGTGCCCAGCGACGGGGCCACTCCTGCTGCACCTCCCGCCTAGTGACGTCACTTGCGCCACGTGTCCCTCCTTAGCGGGGTGGTGCGGCCGCACCCCTCGGCGCCGATTGGCTCTGGAGGCGGGCGCGGATTGGCAGCGCGAGGTGGGGCGAGTGGATGAACGGGACGCGCGGCGCGGAGTACCGTCGGGACCCTCGTGCGGAGGCGCCCCAGGTCGCGGCGGTCACCCGGCTGCCGCGCCGGGTCTGTGTGAGGGGTCCGCGGCGGAGGGAAAGTGGGTCACAGTCGGGCCCGCCGTCCTGGTCACCGGCAGGGCGTGATCAGACCTGCGTGCGCCAGCCTGAGCCGGGCGCCTCCCGCCTTCCCGGACGGCCCCGCCCGTGCGGCTGGACTCCTGCCCGCGTCCCGGCCCACCTTCTCCCTGCGGCCGCAGCGCGTCTTTCCCCAGCCGCCCACCCTTCCTCGCCGGACATCCGCACGGGATCCCAGAAGAGCTGGGCCGGGCGGCGGGGCCAGAGACTGAAGTTGTCGCTCTGGTGCCGGCAGCGACCGGGACTATGGGCACCCCGGCCTCGGTAGTGAGCGACCTTCCGGGGCGGGCGGTCACCGCAACTCGCGGTCGCAAGCGGGCCTCGGCCAACATCTTCCAGGGACTCGGGCTGCCAGAGCTGCGGAACCTGTTCCGGAGCGGTGGGGCCGAACGGCCCGAAGAGCGCGCCCGCCTCGTCTGGCGGTACGCGGGCCAGCGGCGCATGGCGCGAGCACTGCGGCGGCTTCGGCGGTGGCCATCCCAATCCGGAGGCGGGACGGCAGCCCTGCGGCACTTTGGCCGCCTGCGGTAGGTGCGGACAGGAAAGTCGGGAGAGGGGAAAGCGCGTCCAGGCCGCGCCGCTAACACACGGCTCTTCCCTGCAGGATCGCGGAGGAGCTGGAGGGCGACCGTAGGGCAGAGGGGCCCTCGGGGTCCACGTAGCTGCGCTGAGAGGCCGGGCCGTGGAGGAGCACAACTGCTGACAACGGGTGCCAGGACAGCCGGGCTCTCCGAGGACACTAGATGTACTGGACAGGGTGCAAAGGTTAATAAAAGGTGAACAGAGGCTTCTTGAGGCTCTGGTTGTGTCCTGCCACCCCTTGGCTTCCCCCTCTGGGCCATTGTATAAAGTGAGCACTGGAGTGCTGTGGAGACACAGAGGCAGGCAGCTGAAGGGCAGCTATTACTCAGACGGCTGCATGGTTTAAATACATTACATACATTTCTACAGTGCATTAGAACAATACATTTTGAGTCAGTCAGAGCTGTAGCTGGGCCTGGTCAGGGAGCTGGGGTCTCACTCTGCCCTCCCTGTGCTTGAACAGCCAGTGATGAGCCCCTCCCCCACACAGGAGATAAAGGAGACACTCTCCTCTCCCCGACTCAAACCCCTCAAAGATAGGCTAACAGGACAGTGAGACCCAACACTGACTTCCCTATCAGCAGGAGAAGCTGCAGCTTGAGGCAAGCAGATGCAGACAGAAGAGCATTGGTACTGTTTCACAGGACACAAGCTCAGCAGCTTCTGTTCTGGGGAGAGAGGGGCTCCCTGCCTTGTCTACTCACAGCAGGCCTGCAGGATTGTCAGCACTGGGGCAGCCAGGAACCCATGCTGGCCCTCCCCTGCTCCCACCCTGCCTCCCACCCATGCACAGCAAGAGCCCCTCTGGCCCTTCCCAAACAGACCCCTGCCACATTGATAGGCCCTAGGCACAAACAAGGCTGCCACCACACTGGCTGCACAGCAGCCAGGGAGCTTGCTACAAGCAGGGTCAAAAGCCAAGCAAGAGCAGCCATAGCGACCTGGCAGGAGGGATGGACTGTGGCAGCAGAGGGCACTCACGCCTGCCCTTGGCCCTCTCCTGTTGAGGTGGTGGAGCTGCTAAGCTACAGCCCCTCCCAGAGGCACCTGCTTGTCACAAGGACAACCAGCACAGGCTTCCCCTTAGCATCCAACTGCATTCAAGCCAGCCCCAGAGTTGCCCCTCATATGTCCCCTCCTCAAGCCCCCAGCCAGAGAACAGCCATTCATTGTGGTCCCCACTGCACCAGTGGGCAGCAGGAACTCCCCCTGAGGAAAGCAGCGTGCACAGGTTTGGGGCAGAGGAGGGAGAGTGGAGGAATACAGCACATCCTGGGGGAAGGGGGCAGAGTATAACCTGTTACAGGCTTTCCCAGCCCAGCAGCTGGCATGATGGGCAAGGGCCAGTGACTGGTGTAAAGGACTGGACGGATCCAGGCCAGGGCAGCCCGCTCATCCCAGCACCAAGCAGGGGTGCTCAGAACTGCATGCAGGCCGAGGAATGGAGGCAGGTGCAGGGTTCCTGCCACACCATGGCTCCTAGGGGCTTCCCATACCTCCCCCTGGGCTCTGTCCCAGGCAGGGCACTGAGCTCCAACGGAGCTGGGGAAGGACCATGCCCGATCTGCCTGGCTCCTCCACTTCAGCTGCAGGTTCCTCCAGCCACACCTGCTTGCTCTATCCAGAAGGTCGAGTCCCAGCCACAGGAGCTGGCAGCGACCTGGCTCCTCTCGCAGTACTAGTCCAAGGCAGCCAAGCCCTGCCCACAGCTCTCACAGCTACCACCACGTGAAGAAAGGCTTCCGGCTCTGGAAGCTCTGGGTGTAGGACTCACTAGCAGTACGCTGGTGAGAACGTGCTGTTTCCACAATCACAGGCGGCATCTGAACCAGGTGCAGGGGGCTCTTCCCATCTTTCAGCGCCTGAGTCAGGTTCAGGATCTGTATGGCACAACAGAGCAACGCCTGAGGCTGCCCTGCTGAAGCAACAGGGTGCATCCACCTCACCACCATTCCAGTTACACAGCCAGGAATGAGACTCTGCACCTCACCCATCTGCCTTCCCTACACATGGCTTACCTGTCCTCTCATGACAGCAATCTGCTTGTGAAACTGTCCCCTGTCAAAGCCAGGGTCTTTCTGCAACAGAGCAGAGAACACAGTGGGATCTACTTGCTGCTCCACAACATGCAAAAATCCCTATTCCCCAAGCAAGCCTCCCTTCTTCAGTCCCACAGTTTTCCTGCTTCTCAACACACTGAATATTCAGCTTCTGGCACAGGGATGACCCTGCTATCTCAGCCCAGGAACAGTCAGGAGCTTGGCCACCTTTCTGTCCCCTGAAGCCTCGACAGGGAGCTCTCCAACACCACTCTTGCTTTTCTTCCTCCCAAGCCATCCTTACCTGCTCCCCCAGCTCACCTTGAAGAGCTCATACAGATCTTCCTCCAAGTCCTTGACAAAATTGGGGTCTGAGATCTTGGGAAGAATCAGGTCCTTGATCTCCTGTGAAAAGGGAATTTTGGCCTGGGGCAGCCATGCCCAGTAGAATGGATCTGTGGGAGGAAGCAGGAGTCATTAGAGCTAGGGAAGGCAAAGGATGGAACCGTATGACCCTGAGTGCCAGATCACTCGAGTCTGGGACAAAGGGTCCAGCATCCTATGCCTCTGTTATCCTCTGCCTCTGTTAAGGCAGAGTTGCTCATAAACCCAGTTTTGCATGACAGCCCTAGCCTTCAAGTCTTGAGAGGGATGCCTGAGCACAGTTTTATGGCTTGCCAAAGTGCCCTGGCACAGCCCTAAGGTCTCACATGCTCTCCAGGAATCCGGGTGTTTCAAAGGAAAGGCCAAACCGTTGTCTATAGCAGCCAGCTTGATGATGGGCTCCTTTACCACCACCCAGTCGCTGTCCTGGAAGAAAGGGGAGCACATCATAAGGAGACCCTCCCAACAGGAACAGTCCCTCTCCCTCACCTCCAGTTCCACTGCCAGAAACTTTGCCCTGGATAACAAAGAGGCACAGCAGTCTCTCACCAATAGCATAGCCCACACTTCCAAAGAAATACTGTTTGCTTCAGGTGGGAAGGGGACAAAGCTGCTGCTTGCCCCGCCTGAGGCCTCACCCCAAGGATGCACAGGTCCAGCAATGTCAGTTTCTCCCACACAGACCAGCTGTGTCCTCACAAAGTCCCACTAGGCCAAAAATGACTGATGCAGAGGGAAACGGAAGGCCCAGGAGACAAGAACAAGCCTCCACACCCTCAAAACCCCAAGCCACCTGGGAAAACCCTGGCCCGCCCGCCAGGAGTGGAGCCACTATGGAGCCCCTTGCCTGGGAGGAGACGCTCACCCGCACACCCGCGCTGTCCAAGGGACAGTCATACTTGATGAGCCAGTTGTCATTGCCCCGATCTGCAAGGAGATAAAACCAGCTGTGTCAGCACCAGGGCCTGCCTGCATCACACCAGGCAGAGCATCACACCTCCAGTGAGCCAGAGGTGAGATAGACCAATTTTAGGCCCAAACTCTACCCCAGAGTCCTTGAGCTTGCTGTAGGTCTAGGAAGTCACCTCAATCCCATACAACCAGCCCTGGAGACCACACATTCCCAGCTTGCAACAGGAAAGTCAGGCTGTAAGTCTCAGAGTACTACACTGACCCCCCCTTTCAGCTTGGCAGGAACTCAGAAGCCCAGAATGAGATGGGATATAAGTGCTGGATCTCTGGATGTCTCACAGCTGACAAACTTTCACCCTAGCGCTGTGCTGGATCCAGATCTCCCAGAACACAGACCAGCACCGAGAGCATGGCCATGGTGGTGGGCAGACACAGCAACTGCACTCTACTTACAAGCAGCAGTCACTTGACAGCAACCAAGTGCTGCTGAGAGGAGTTTTGGGTGCCAGGAAGAGATGCCAAGCCCCTGACCCACTCCCTTTCACACCCTGCCAGCTAGAAGAGCAGGCAGAATCCCAGGCAGCCAGCCTCACCTGTGTTCCTGATGATGTAGTCCAGCACCACCAGCCTCTCAAACTGCAGCAGCAGCTGCCGGTTAGTGTTCTCTGGGAGCGGCTCAGCCTCAAACCTCCGCAGCCAGTAGTCAGCATCCTTGTAGCCTTCCACAAAGAGCTGGAAGGAGCCCACCTGAAGCAAGGAGAGGCTGCATTATAGGACGTTGGAGGACAAAGAAGCAGCAATAGGCAGGCACAGAGGCTGGCAGCCCTACCTTGGGTGGCAGACCAATGCGGTTGAAGCGCTGGCCAACTTTCGGCACCTTCTCCAGGGCCAACCTCTTCCCTCGGGACTTCACCCTGTCTATGGCACTGTAGTTAAAGGTCTCGCTGGCCAGGTACACCACCTACAGGGACAGGAACGCAGGTGTCAGCAGGGCCACTGGGTAATTATCATGCAACTAGCTGATAAAACAAAGACAACATTTTCCATGGCTCTGCCCACCATGAAGATTTCCACAGCCTGAGAAGAAGCAGAGCAGTCCCAGTCCAGAGCTCTAAACACATCTTCAAAGCCAGCAATACCACAAGATAAAGCACAGAGCTTGGCAGAAGCACACAAAAGCCTCCCCAGGAGAGGACCTCAGCAGTTGTCCCCTTACCTTTGTGCGGGGAACAATGTTGAGTTCCAGTTTCTGGTCCACCAGGCTGGCACCTGCCTCTGACAGGTAACCCTGGTTGAGGACAAGGCAGTCCCTCCCAAAGCAGCATGGGCAACACAACTTCTGCAGCCACTTGGTCCACTTGGGGTTCAGCTGCCCGTAAGGCTCCTCGTTCTTGGGCTTGAAGACACCAATGATTTTCTGTTAGGAGGAGAGAGAAGGGCTGATCCAAGGCAGTTGGCAGTCAGGACACTCTCCCCCAGACAGTTTGTGATGGGGACACTCAGAAATGGGCCCAGAACAGCCTCTCATGGGAGCAACAACCAGCTCCTGGAAGCAGGCAAACCCTGCAGCTCACAGGAGGGAGCTGGGAGGGACCCTTCCCCAGCCAGTGCCCCATTCCATGAGAGCAGGGTACTGCCCAAAAACCTTCACACCTGGCTCACACACTTGGAAATTACCCTCCTTGTCTCAAAAGACACCAATGATGATGCTGTCCCCTGGTAAACATCCCTGTGACTGCTACTGCTACTCATTACATCCAAGCAGGAGATGGGGAGCGACAGCGATCCTAACCCTGGCTCCAAAATCCATCAAACAGAGCTGATCCTAAACTGACCAGAGGAAAGTAGACCAGAAAGCTGAACAGCTGAAGCACCTCCAACAAGCCTAGGTCCCTATGCTGGAGGGGCTAGCTAGAAACAGCAGTGACTGGTTCTCTGGGTACACTGTGGTCAAGAGCGCACAGGCAGCTCCAAACTAGCCACCAGCTGGTACCAGCAGCACCCTCAGCCCCTCAAATCCAGCCTTATACACATCACCAAACCAGCACTGCCAAGCCACACAGCTGAGACAAGGACCTGGGCAGCAGTTAGACCACCCAGCCCTGCAGGCCAAGCATCCCTATGGTGCAGCAGCTCTGGGCTGGCAGCCCCTGCTCCAGGGTGAGTCTGCAGCACACACAACCATCCCTCTTCCCTGTGGCTGGTGCCAGCTTCGGCCTAAGTGGGTGGCATTTCCCCCACATGAGGTCCTGCCACAATGTGGCACCTCGACAACAAACCCCAATACAATCCTGCTTTGCCAAGGGCCAGAGGCCAACCCAGGGCAGGCAGAAACAAGGTTTTGTCCGAAGGAAGAAGAAGGGTTTGAGGTAATAGAAGCACTTCAGCCATCACCAGATCACATGGAGGAGCCAGCTTCCCCTACGAAGGTCATTAGGCAATCCCCTCATCAGCCCCACGTGAAGGCACACAACTGCCAACATATCCTTGGATTAGAGCCTGCAAGGGGAATGTTGGGAGCTCTGGCAGCACAGCACCCTGTGCTCTGTGGAGCCAGACCAGTAGAATAAGGCCTAGCCAGTGCAAGAGTGAAGGCCAGAGGCTTGGCAACACAACATTCACTTCCAGAAAGACCTGTGCTGGGAGCAGCACCAGCAGGGAAAACAAGTCTGCCTGGCAACAGCAGCAGGGCAGAGGGAGCCAGGCCAGCCCAAAGGCACAGCCAGCACTTGGGATAAGCACAGTCACTGAGGCTGGGGAAGCACATCCTAGCTGGTACAGCTCACTCCCTGGCAGCCCAGAAATAAGTGGGCTGAGAAAGGAGAAAAGGTTTCCCCTGATTCCCCTACCCCCTGCCCTAACCTGCCCATCACAGCGGTGCACTGTGCTCCCTCCAGTGCTGGCAGTGGGGAGGTTTTGGTGACCCTGGGCAGCAAGCCACAAACCAGATACACACATCTGCTTACAGCAGGGTGGTCTGGGGGACCTGCCAGGTGACTCAGACTATAGTGCACATCCTCCACCAGCCCTTGCCCAGCTAGAGTCTCCTATGGCCAGGAAGCCTCTGCCCTGCCACCCTTAGACAGCTTGTCTAGCCGTCCACCCCCACAACACCGTATCTTGTATTGGGCAACAGTAGGGGAAGGCAGCAGGAGGAAATGTGTACTGCCCCACAGCCCAACAGCTCAGCCAAGACTTGCTACCACACAGCTACCAGGCCCAACCTAGGGGAGAAAAACTAGGACAGAGCGGAGTTAACTAGCCCAATCCCATTTCCCAGAAGCATCCCAGCAAACACACAGTGAACAAGTCACAGGCAACAGCAACAGCTCAAGTAACTGGGCCGGGTGCTGCAGGTCACAAGACAAGCCACCCTGTGCTATGCACACATCCTGTGCACATCCCACAGCTGTAGGGAGACAGCTTGCTACACAGCTGACCCAGCAGGTTTCTACAAGAACCAGCTACTCTCGGAGGACTTTGCCACAATTACATCAACTGAGCAGCCACAGAGGAGACATTTCACAGGCCAATAAAAGCCTCAGCTCTCAGAGTCACAGGCCTAGGGCTGGAGTCACTGTGGTCAGGAAATGCTGATGCACTGGACTAGGAAAGAGGGCTACCCTTATTCTTTGGACACGACAGCCACAGAAGCCGAAGCAGAACTAGAACACTGCTGCTCTCTACTCTTGCTGATGGTTCCACTGCAATTCTCCCCGGGAAAGCCTTCAGGGAGGCTCCAGCCACTCCTCCTAGCACCCACGGGCCAGCATCAGCAGTTTCCCCCAGGAGCAGCCTCCTCAGCCCACAGCCCACGGGGGCGACGCGGAGCGGCCAGCCACCCCCGGGGCGGGCACACAGGGCCAGCTCACCCCCTGCGGGTCCTTGACGAAGTAGCTGCCGCTGGAGCCCTGAGAGATGCGCTCGGGAAAGATGCCGCGCTCGCTGGCCAGCTCGGCCCGCCGCACCACCTCGGCGAACTCGGGGTCCTCCGGGAAGTCATTACGCTCTCGCTGCGCCGCCGCCGCTGCTTGGGCCTGGGCCTGTGCCGCCGCCTGGGCCTGCGCCTGGGCCTGCGCTGCTGCCGCCGCCGGGCCCCGCGCCCCGCGCTCTAACAGCGGCTGCCGCTCGCGGTCGCGGCCGCCGGGGGAGCCGGGAGGAGAAGGCGGCGGCGGCGGGGCGGCAGGCGGGAGGGTGCGCACGGCACCCCCCGGAAGCCCGTAATCGGGAGCCTGCGCCCGCTCTGGCGATACCAGCGGGCTTGTCTCGTCCATCGCGCCCACCCGACCCCGCCGCGCCGCCCGCGCCTGCCGCTTCCGCTCGCGTCACCACGCAACACGCCCTATTGGCTGCTCCGCCCCCCATGCCACGCCCAGACCGGGGAAACGGCGGCGGGCCGGAGTTGCCGTAGCCGTAGTGCCACATGAGGCGGGCCGTAAGACCCTCCTACCGTTGGCTGTGGAGGCCGAGAGGAATCCACCTGTCCCACGACCCCGTCGTGGGGACTTATGCCACTGCCCCACACAAAGATGGACGCCGGGGAGCGAAAACGCCCCCTGCTGCCCTTTGCAAAAATGGCGGCAGGACGGGGTAGCTACCCCTCTGCCGGGCACACCCAGGAAGGGGACCTCCTTGACCCGCACAAAGATGGCGACTGGCGAGGATGTGCTGCCAAGCTGACCAATGAGCAGATGCGTTGCTAGGGGTTGCCGTGGAGACAGCCAATGGTGGATGGGTGTAGACGCGGGCAGTGTGGCAGTGCCCGGCTGGTAGGGGGACTGGCAAGGGTGCCACCGCCCCTCAGCGGGACACCGGTGGGGAGCGGTGCGGGCAGCGAGCGCGGAGCCAGGTGAGCGCGGGCAGTGGGTCCCTGCGCCGCCCGGCCCGGCCTGCCTGCACAGCCCTCAGTCAGCCACCCGGCCCCTGGGCCTGCTGGCATCGTCACGCGTGTCCCGGTGGGGCGGGTGTGACCGCTCCTGGGTGCATGGACCTGGTGGAGCATGCATGCATCAGCCATGTGTGCATGGACACAGAGGGGCGTGGGTGCATCAGCCATGGGTGCATGGATCCGGTGGAGCGTGCATGTGTCATCCGTGGACGCATGAATGTAGTGGGATGTGGGTGCATCAGCCGTGGGTGAATGAACACCGTGAGGTGTTCCCGTGGGTGCACAAACACAGCGAGTTGTGCATCAGCCGTGGCTGTAGTCAGCACCTCTGGGCACACTACCCAGGTGTGTTTATGTCCCCGGTGGGTGTGTGGCTCGGGCAGAGTGTGCATACATTGCCCCGGGGTATGTGGCCCAGCTGGGGCTTACGTGGCCCACATGGCTACAGCCTGTGGATGTGTGGCCAAGCAGATTGTGGTCTTAGAGTGGAGGTATACTCAGGCTGTGCTACATGCTTGCTGTGGGCACTGTGCATACATGGCTCTGCTGTGAGTGGGTGCCCATGGGGGCACGTCTAGCTGCTGGCCATGCTGGGTTGCTCACAGGGCCAGTGCCCATCCCTCGGATGAAGTTTCACATCTAGGAGGGAGCCCTCCCTTGCCTCGGGTGTTGGCAGCCCCTGGCAGCACCCTCTTCTCCTACTGGCACTGCTGGAGGGATCCACAGAGGTGCTAGGCAGGTTGCAGACTGGGGACCCAAGTCTGAGCTCCTGGTCTCTACAATCAGCAGAGAGTACTGTTCAGTCATTGCTTGACTTGGCTAAGGGCATTTCCCCTCAGGACACAATGCCCTTGCCAGTTCCTTGTGGTGAGGCCAGGTTCAGTGTCTCAGCACCCATCTTTCTGGGGATGCAGCCTTGTGTGAGCAGCAATACTCCCTCTGGAAATGTGGGGCGGTCACAGGCACTGCCTGAGCTGTATCAGGAGACCCTGAAGAGGAAGTGACCAGCCCAGCCACGGTGTTGTCTCACCAGGGTCTTCTCTGCTGTCACTCTTAGGAGTGGCCACTCCATCCCTGTGGAGTGAGCCTGGTCTGCCCATCCTTGATGGTGGAGCTGGAAACCCCACAAGCTCTCTGCTCCCTCCCCTGAAAAGCAAGCATTTCCTCTCCAAAATGCCTGTTTCCTTGTGGGACTGCCCTAGTAGAGTTGAGGGTGGTCCCTGGCCTGAGTCTGCCATGGTGCCAGACCCCTTGGGTCCTGCCGTGGAACTGTGCTGGAGGCAAGAGGCAGCCAGCGCCTGCCATGCTTCTCTTCCTGCCTCTCGCTCACATTTCATGGGGCTGTGACCCATGGGCTCACATCACCCTGAGCCCTACAGCAGGACGTGCAGCAACTTGAACCCAGCAGCTGGGGTTTCAGGGACAGGGCTGGGCGGCTGTGCTCCTGGGGTCACTTCCACTGTGGCACGCCCTAGCATAGCTGTCTCCAAGGCAAACACCCTTCTAAGAGCTGAGGGGAGTTGGATCCTCTGGGCGAGCCAAACTGCTATCCTCACCCAGCAGTCACCCTC
The DNA here is from genome assembly GCF_027791375.1 of Indicator indicator. NCBI lineage: Eukaryota > Metazoa > Chordata > Aves > Piciformes > Indicatoridae > Indicator > Indicator indicator. The sequence continues at coordinate 12,596,505 of NC_072016.1, read as the reverse complement.
CACACCTCTCGCTGCCAGCCCTTGCCCTGTTCTGACGGAGACTGTCACCATGACGCTCACCAAAGGCTCCTTCACCTACTCCAACGGGGAGGAGTACCGCGGCGAGTGGAAGGAAGGTGAGACAGGGCAGGAAGGGATGGTGCTGCCTGTGCTGGGGCCACATCTCTGTCCAGCACTGCGCCAGGGCAGACCCTGCCTCCATCAGTCCAGTGCTGCCCATTTCTGCCCTTGCCTAGGTCGCAGGCACGGTGTTGGGCAGCTGACGTTTGCTGATGGCACCACTTACGTGGGGCACTTCGAGAACGGGCTCTTCCATGGCTGTGGGGTGCTTACCTTCTCCGACGGCTCCAGGTGAGCACGGTACCCCTGTATAAACCCTTCTGGGCATCCCCACATGCTACGGGGTGAGGGGGAGGGGGCTGCTGCCTTAGGACTTCCTCCCACACAGGTACGAGGGGGAGTTTGTGCAGGGCAAGTTCAACGGCGTAGGCGTCTTCACCCGCTGTGACAACATGACCTTCGAGGGCGAGTTCAAAGGCGGGCGTGTGTATGGCTTTGGTGAGTGGGCAGCTCCCTGTGGCTCCAGCTCAGCATAACCCCCTCCAGCATCTCTCACTCTGCCCCTCTGGCCCTGCTGGGTGCTGCACCCTACCCCTTTGCTCCTAGCCCTTCTCTTTCTCTCCAGGTCTCCTGACCTTCCCTGATGGCTCCCATGGGGTGCCCCGCAATGAGGGCTTCTTTGAGAACAACAAGCTGTTGAGGCGGGAGAAGTGCTCAGCCATCATCCAGAGGGCCCAGGGTGCCTCCAAGTCTGCCCACAGCCTGACAGCATGACGGTGTCTTGTGTCCCCTCTTCTCATGGCAGTCACTGGGTACTGGCCAGCCCCACCATCCCCAGAGAAGGGATGTGGTGCTGCTGTGTGCTCCCCTTCCCTCCATCCCTACCAAGTCCCCCCTGCCAAAACCGTCCCCGCTGGGGGGCACAGGGCCTTCTGCCCTCCACCCAAGTGCCCCAGGGCAGCCATGGTGCCTTCTCTCTCTGGCTATAGCCCTGGCACCTATTGGAGCAGTGGGGGAACGGTGTGGCCAGGGCTTGGCCCCTCTGCCCCTCAGGAAGGCTGTGGACCACCAGGGCTGATAACCTGCTGCAGAGGATGGAGCAGGGGTGTAGGGGCAGGGGCTGGGCCCTGGCCCCACTGCCTTGGCTAGGAGCTGCTGGCTGGACCACACACCCATGGAGGGACATCTCCTGGCCCTCTTAGCTACCGTGGTCCCAAGGTAGGGTGTCCACCTGGGGAACTCTGTGGCCTACACCTTCATCTCTGGATGACTGATCAGCCCCACACATTTCCTGGACAGGGTAACATCAAGCCTCAAGCCTGATCTTGAGGCGAGCTGATGTGCTGTGTTCCCCTCATCCTTGTGCCAATCCCATCCATCTTCTGCCTTGGGGACATCTGCAGCAATATCCCAACCCAGGGGAACCAGGGGATGCCCAGCCTGACCCTTGTCTGCTTCACACTGAAGGAAGGCAGGAACGATGGCAGGCAAGGAACAGGGCTGACTGGAGTCCAGGATGAGGGGCATGAGCAGGGCTGCTGGAGATGCCAGGGCTGGGGCAGGGGGCCTGGGCAGGGCAGGCATAGATAGGGGGGTGGCAAGGGACAGGAGCCACACAACTCTTTGCTCCCTGCACGCATCCTTCCTCTGCCCTGTGTGCCCACCTTCACCCCAGTGTGGGCTGGCTGGCTGGCTGCAGCGTGGGGGTCCTGGCAGCCCTCACAGCTCAGTGGTGGGCTGCAAGGAGGGCATGTCCCTTGTCCTGTCTGTGCCTTGCCATGACCCTAGGGGCCTTGCGCTGCTGCCTGCACAGGCCTCAGCTGAGTAAACCACATTGCCAAATGCCTGGGCTGTGTCCTTCTTGCTGGGAGCAAGGACTGGGTGGGGCTTGCTTGTGCAGGCAGAACTGCAGACAGAGGGGGGCAGCAGGTTTATTACTGGCTCATGACATGGGTGTCCATCCCTTCCTGGGTGGGGATAGTGGCACCCCAGAAGCTGTTGAATGTAGCTGTGTGCCCAGATCAGGGGACACATGGGTGTCTGGGAGGTGCTGGATGTCCACCCCACTTGCTCTGCCCAGGGCATCCCTGTCCTGCAGGAAGGAGCAAGATGGGTGGCTTTCTCCTGGCCACATCCCAGTGTTCCTGCCGCATCCCCTGCCTCTGGGGTCGCTGGCTCCAGTGCCTTTCTAGGCTGGAGGAGGAACCCTTCACAACCAGCCATTGGTGCTGAAGGTGCTTCTCAGCTCCTCAACCTGGGTGGGGCTCAGCGGGGCCAGAGGTGGGCGGCAAGGTCCCCCATAGTAGCCAAACCATTCCATTGCCTTCTTCAATCCTGGGATCCCAAACCGGCGGGTGACCTATGGGAGGTGTGGTGCGGGGGCTTGCGGACTCAGCTAAGACAGAGCAGCCTGCTCTCTGAGCTCCTGCACCAGCCCCATGTGGGGCTGCAGGGCTGAGCAGGGTCCAGGCTGGCTGCAGTGCCCCAGCAAAGCAGCTGCACTGGGGTGGGGGACCCTGGGGAGGAGCAGCTCCTGCCCCCCATCGCTGCCTATAGTCAGCAAAGGCTCCCACAGAGGGGCAGGCAGGCACCCACTGCCAGGAGACACACTGCTCCCAGCATAGCAGGGCTGGCATTTCCTGCTCTGCTGCCTCCCATCTGGCTCAGCTCACCAGCTGGGTGCTGTGCCATTCTGTCCCTACCCACCCACCCATCCCCAAGGATTTCCATCCTTTGTTGTCCCACAGCTCTGCCATGTCCCACCCTGCAACCTGAGGGGTGCCACCTGCTCACCGCCATGTTGGGCTCAATGAGCCGGTGCTGCAGGTTGCGAGCCTCCTGCCAGCTGCCCTCACGGCACAAGCGATCCAGCTGGCACAGTGGGTCCCCCAGGACGTTGGCAAGGGCACAGACACCCCCAGAGGCACCTGGGAACACCAGGGCACCTTGGCAGCCAGCTTGGCACACTGTGCTCAGCTAGCACATCCCAAGCATTGCCACCACCCCTCACCAGCCTCCCCCCACCCAGCTGCCAGTCCTGGCCAAGTGTCTCCAAGGCAGCACCCCATGGCCCCAGCTAAGCAGGGGCAGCAGCACCTACCTAGGGCATAGCTTGCCATCAGAAAGCTGGCTGATCCTGCCAGCACCTGGAAATCCTCCTGCTGTGTCTTGTGGACCATCAGTCCCATACGGCTAATCTGGGAAGAGACAGGCAGTGCCCTGGGATGGGCATCACCCTGTCTCCCCTGCATGGGACTCATGGCATCCCCAGGGGCAGGGGAAGGGCTTCAAGTCCCAGCTTCACATTTCCAACTTGGAGCCAGGTTTAGTAGCAGCCACCCCTCGCAAAACCTTGTCCCACTCACATCCCCACCACTGTCTTTGATCCCAACGATGTTGGGGTGCTGAGCTAGGGTGAGGACAGCCTCCAGGGGCAGGTCCAAGCCTGTGTTGGCAGGGACGCTGTAGAGCACCACGGGGATGGGAGATGCATCAGCGACCTGCAGGAAGTCAGGGAAAGCTCAGAAACCGGGTGGGACTGAAATGTGGGAGATGCATTCCCCATCCTAGTCTCCCAGATGGAATTACCAGCAGGCATTGGGCATGGCTTACCTCTGTGTAATGCTGGACCAAGGCAGCGCTGGTCATAGCCCCCCGGTAGTAGCAGGGTGTCACAACCAGGACCACATCGGCCCCTGCCTCTGCCATGCTGACTGTCAGCTTGATAGTGGCCTGGGTGGCTGGGAAGGAGGTGAAGCAGTGAGAAATGACCCAGGGGACCCCCATGGCCCCTGCACTGCCCATGTAGGCACTCACATTCACAGCCTGAGCCGGCCAGCAGCAGGCGGTCCCTGGGAAGAGCCTGGCGCACACATCTCACCACATCCAGCCGCTCATGGGGGGCCAGGCAGGGGTACTCCCCATTGGAGCCTAGCACCACCAGCCCTGAAATGCAAGCATGGGAAGGGCAGTGCCTGGACACAGGAACAGAATGCCCGTGGGACAGTCCTTCCTGCCCTGTCCACACCTCACTTTACACACCAGGAGCAGTCCAGTGCCCACACCTGGTGGCTCACCTGGGCCAGAAGGCTCCTGCAGGTGCCCCAAAAAGCCCTGGGCTCCCCCACAAAGGGCTTATGTGGGTGTGTGCCCCCTAGATGGCAGTGCCCACCTGCACTGCACTGAGGACTGGAGATACTGCCCCCTACCCAGGCACCCTGGTACATGCCATGCCATCCTGTGGACTGAGCATGCCACCTGCCTGCCTCCATCCCTGAGAAACCACCCCACAGAACACTGCTAACAAAGCATTAATTGATGCCCACAGCCAGGGTGTGCCCACATCTGGGGCACACAGACCCCTTCCTTGGGACTCTGCTAGCACCACAGACACAAGCCAGCCAGCTTCAGCCTAGCACTGCTGGGTTCTGCCATGGCATCTTGGGCACCCAGGCAGGGTTCTGCACCCCAGGGCATCCCTTTTCCTGTCCCTGTCCCTGCAGCTAGGCAAGCCCTGGACTCACAGCCTTATCAGAAAAGGGGAGACCCAGGGCACATCCCTATGACTTCCAACCTCTCCCTGCAGCACCTCTCATCTCCTCGCAAGCATTCACCATGGGCAATCAGCAGCCACGCATCCTGGTGCTCTGAATCTGTGTGGGTGTGCAGAGGGTAGGCACAAGCTTGCACCTCTGTGTGGAGGATCTGTGCAAGCCTCAACATGAAGAGTGTGAATGCAAGCATGCACTGGAGAGTGGTATGAGAGCCAAGGACATGGGTGTGCCAAGGACACGTATGTGCCGGGGCACTTGCTGTGCGAAGGGCCCTAACTGGATCACCTGAGGGGCTGCCAGTCCTGGAGCAAAGTCCAGCTGGAGGCTGGGAGGCCTTGGGAAGCTGGCAGGCTGACAGTGTGCTGCTGCACAGCCCCTGTGATGGGCAGTGACCTGGCAGGAGCCTGCACAGAGAGGAGCAGCAGGCAGCACTTACCTCGAAAGGGGATGCTGACATAACGGCGCAGGTTTCCCTCCAGCTGGACATAGTCCACGTCCTGCACAGGAGAGAAGGGGGTGGCAAGAGGCGGAAAGATGCCCCTGAGGTCAAGTGTGTGTCCCGGTCCTGGGAGGGTGCTGAGCCTTCGGCACTGCCCAGGGGCTGCCCAGTGCAAAGCTGCCAGGGCACGCCGGAGGGGCGAGGTGAGGCAGGTGCTGAGCGCCATGGTGGCTGGGTGCTGCTGCTGACTGTGCTGCTTGCCCTGCTGACGGGCAGTTAATGTTTGATGGGGCATGTGAGGGACCGGATACTCGGTTGGACAGACAACATGGGGGGTGGTACCGGGAGAGCTCAAAATGCTCTCTCTCCTCCAGAAGCTGACTGTAGAAGCTCAACATCCCTCTGATGGAACCCTGGCCACCTCAAATGTGCTTTCCCTTCTGCTTGACAGTTGTGCCAGCCATCCCTCTGGCATCTGCAGGGCTGGGCTGCAGGGTCAGGGAGGGACTGGGTGTTGCAAGGGCTCCTGGGACTGAGTGCAGGGCCCACCTGTTCTGGCTGTTGCTGTAGGGTGTCCTGTAAATAGGTGAGTGAGAGCATTTCTAGGTAGAGAGCAATGAGCACTGTCCTTGGCAGAAGTGACCAGGCCTGCTAAGGGGCCACTGTGTCCCCATGGAATGACTCCAGCAGGGAATGCAGGAGAGCAAACAGCCATCCAGTTTTGTAGAGTGGCTGACTGACAGGGTTATGATTGCTTCTCCTCAGCACACCACCAGCCTCCAGCACAGCATGGTCTTGGGTCAAATTGCCTGTCATGTAGTTTTCCTCCCTGAGATTGTCTAGGGGGAACTTGGAAGCACTGAGAGCAACCACGACATCCCTGTATTGAGAAATCCTGTCCTTGGATCACATGACCATGGTGTCACTGATACCTGAATCCCTGAGCTAGGAGGCAGGGCACTTCCACACTGTTGAATAACCCAGCTTCCTGGATAAACCAGCTTCCCCAGCTCCAGCACCCCTGGCGCAGGCCATCCAGCCCCACAGCCCTCTGGAGCCAAATGCTGATCTTTGCTGGCATTTATTGACACAGAAGAGTCTCAGCTGGATCTTGTTCCTTGGAGCTGAGCCCTGTCCCTAGTCCCTGCCTGACACCTTCATGCAGGGACCTCCATCTCTCCCTGTGGCTGCTCTTTAGTCTCCAATGCCTGGCGTGTGTCCACTTGCCACTGCTGCACCAGATCTGTTGGAGTCTTGCCAGCCTGCAAGAGTGGGAAGAGAGAGGCTGGTGTGAGGTTAGCACACCATGGCAGGGCAGCAAATGGCTTCAGTGCTGGTGCCTTCCATCACCTGGTTCCTGGCCATCATGTCAGCCCCATGCAGGATCAGCATTTTGATGATCTTGTAGCGGCTGAGCCGTGTGGCATCATGCAGCGCTGTGTCGCCTTCCTGTGAGAGACATCGCTTTGCTAGGGATCGTGGTCCAGCTCTGGGGACAGAGAGCCCCTGCCTGTCCCCAGCATTGCTCCTTGGTTCCCCACACACCCACCTCCCTAGCGGGAGAGTGCCTGCCGCAGCCCTGGCTGCAACTGACAGCACCCACAGGGGTGTGTGTATGTCTGTGTGTGTCCTGCCACGACTGCCAGTAGCACTCGGAGAGGTCAGCCAAGGGAGGGGGTATCAGTGCTGCATGTGTGGCTGCAGCACTCACCCTGTCTGGGGTGTTGATGTCCACTCCACAGTGGATGAGGTGCTCCACGATGTCAGGGTGCCCAGTCCTGGTGGCCACATGGAGAGGGGTGCTGAGAAGCTTGAGGGGAAAGGAGACGGACACCAGAAGGGATCAGTATCTACTTCTGCTGACCCAACACAGGGCCAGCCCTGGCCCCCCCCCTCCCCCAGCACAGCCTCATGCCCCTGTGATCTGCCCTGCACACCTTGTCCTTCACGTTGAGGTCTGCCCCACGGTCCTGCAGCAGCTTCACAGCATCCAGGTGCCCACCTCGGCAGGCCCAGTGCACGGCAGTGCAGTCCAGCTGAGCACACAGAGCCATGTCACAGCAGGGGACACCTCCACTCTGTGTCCATCTCCCACCCCAACCAGTCTCTGTGCCCAGGCTGAGCCAGCAGAGCCCTGCCTGCAACCACCTCAGTGGTGGGGACAGCGCTACTGTGTTTCAGGGTTGCCTAACCCTGCTGTGCCAAGCCAGGAGACTCAGACCAGCACCGAGCTGGGGGGTAAGATCCAACCTCACCCGGTCCCTGAAGTCAATGGTGGCACCGCTGTCCAGCAGCTTACACAGGATGTCTGTGTGTCCCTCCAGGGAGGAGCGGTGCAGGGCTGTGCGGTGGAACTGTGGGGTAAGGTGCTGCATTAGTGGCCAGATCAATCCTGCCACACCCCAGCCCAGTCTTACCCCCCGCCCTGTCCCGAGGGTCCCAGCCCCTGCCAGCAGGTTTGGTGGGGCACAGCAGCAGGACACAGGCAAGGGGAAGCCCGTGGCCTTGGGAAGCTACCTCGTCACATGTGTCAGGGGGGCCACCGTCTGCCAGAAACTTCTCGATGACACACATGTTTCCCTGGACAGCAGCTCGCAGGAAATTTTCCGGCTCCACAGGACCCTCCTGGCAGCAGGATGGGCTCAGGGCTGGGGCATCGCAGGGGCACAGGAAAGGGGACAACACAAGGGGCCCCCTGTCCTGCTTCCCGGGGAGGTCCCTGGCTGGCAGGGTGACCCACGAGCTGGCCTGCGGGGACTCCAGTCCCTGTCCCAGCAGCTCCCCTCCCACATCCCAGGACCTCCCGACATACAATCTCCAGGGGCTCAGGTGGAGGAGGGGGCTCAGGCGTGGCTGCCCGCTCCTCCCGGCGCTGTCGGCGCTGCTTGCGGAGCTCGATGAGGCGCTGGATGCTCCCCACGTCAATGATTTCCCGACGCAGGTCCACCGAGCTCTTCCGAACCCGCTCTTGGCCCTGGGGGGGACAGACGGTGCCCTGTTTGCCTTCTATGCCCCTTGCCGCCCCACAGCCCCCCTGCACCCTGACCCCTCTCACCTTGATGGCCTCAAGGCCCCAGTTCCTGGGACCACAGTGTTTCTCCTCCTCCAGCTCCGGTGTGCTCATCCGCTCCACGGCTGGTGGCTCTCGTGCACCATCCCCTTTGAGTCGCTGTGTGGGCACAGGGGTGATGCATGATCCTGGCTGGGCATGGAGCACGTCCACCACCTCCCTCCTCAGCCCGCTCGTGGATATGGCTTGCAGCTTGTTACTGAAGTCTACAGGATGTCCAGCAGCCCTTAGGCTTGTGCTTGCCCACCTGCCTTTCTTAGCAACCTGGGTACCTTTCTGCTGCTTGGCTCTACCCCACGGGCAAGAGCTCCCAAGCTGGGAACCTGAGAGCCCTTGGCTACCTTTCTACATGCCCAGGGATAGCACGGTTGGTGCCAGCCTCCTCACATCCAACTCCCTAAGGACAGACCCAGTGCCAGGTGGATCCCTCTGCCCCATGGACCCACCTTCTCCTCCTCCTCCTCCTCCTCTGCCAGTTTCTGCTCAATGAGCTCCTTGGCCCGTTCAACGTCCAGCTCCATGTCTGTCTGCAGTGCACAGCCTTGTGCAGGATGTGGCCTTTTCTCCTCAGCACCACAAGCAGAGCCTGGCCCTGGCTCCCAGTGCTGCCGGCAGCTCCACTGGCTGCACAGCTTTATGCCGCTGGCCCCTCCGTCCCACAGCCCAAGGGCACTAACAGCTGTGGCTGCTCCACATGACTGGGGCAGCTTTACCATGAGCTCACCCTCCTGCTTTCAGGTGGCCCTAACTCACCTCCCCAGCCCCCCACCCTCTTAAAGAGACCCACTGACCCTGTCTCCAGGCTGCCTGGCACCCCTGTGCTGGGTATGACGAGCTGGGGTGCACAAAGTCTGTTGCAGACAGTCCAGAGAAGCTGGGCAAAGTGGAAACATGGCTCAGGGTTGCACCATGTACCCATGCCACCCACTCTGAGCAGCCAGGATGCTCCCCCATGGCTCCTACCACACCATCTCCAGGCAAGCAGATGCTGCAGCACCCACTAGTATTGCCCAAGGCTTCCTGGCACCCCAAAGTTGCAACGCCCACCACAAAGGAAGGTGATTTGGCTCCCCTAAACCTCTCAGCCAGCAGCAAGCAGCACATGATGCTGGGAGCCACAGTCCCTCTGTGCCACTTTGGAGGATGACCTCAGGTGTGGAGCATCCCAAGCAGCCCTGCCAGGATCCTGGTGACTGCATGGCCTCCTCCACCACGCACGAGCAGCCTGGCAGTGGGACCAGCCGGCAGAGTCGGCAGCTATTCCTGGCAGTGAAGACATTGTTCAGACCCTCTGGGATTTGTTCTCCCCTTTTGTAAGATGAGGCCAGCGCTGCCCTGTGCTGGGACAGTTAATGCGCTGGGCACCAACCCCCAGCACAGGACGTAGGGGAAGGACAGATGGGACATGTCACTGTCACTGCCTGGGGGAATTCCCAGGGCCACCCTTGGGTGCCCTGTCCCATGAGTGCCACAGCCTCTGGCTGTAGAAAAGCACCATTTTCACCAGGACAGGCAATAATGGCCACAAACATGGTCCTGGGACCATTCCCTTCCATGGACTGTCCTACCTGGCCCCAGGGCAGACAAGCTGAAACCTCTGGAGGGGAAGCACCTGAAAAGGGAGATGATGGCCCCATGCCTGCAAACAGCCAAGACAGCAATGCCAGCTGTGCTGGGGAAGGGTCTGGGCAGACAAAGAGCCAGGGTTGGCAGGACAGTCTCAGGGTGGCAACAGGGATCTGAGCTGGGGCACCCAGGGCCTCCCCTGCCACATTGTGCCCATTCCAATATGGGAGATCATGTCAGACAGGCATGGGGAACTACCCCAGCAGTGGTCCCCTCAGCCTCCTCCAGAGCACAGAGGAACGATGAAAAGGTTTTATTGATAAATACAGACTATATACAGAGGGGAGACATCTCCACCCAGCCCAGCACCCTAGGGCCTCCTGGCCAGGGGAGCTGGAGCCCAGCACGTCACAGCCTCCCTGCCAGCACAACCCAGCAGTGGGGCCCTGACCGTGATAATCACCCCAGAGACATTTGGTCTTGAACCTCCTGCAGGAAATGCAGTCTGTGCCTGTGTGCCAGCCAAGAGAGGCCACTCCAGCAGCACAGCCCCATGCAGACCTTCCTGGGGGTCAGTCAGTTGGAGGGGTCTGCTTTGCAGGGAAGCAAGGGCTGCCCTAGCTCTGTCAGGGCTGAGATGCAGCATAGGGCATCCCCAGAGGTGCCACTGCCCCCTAGTCCCCTGCCCTCTCCCAGCAACCAGCATGGGAGCCTCTCAGTTCCTGGATGGCAAGGGCTGGTTGACAATCACTTGCACAACAAAATCCTTCTGGATCTTGGTCTCTTGCAGCCGTGTACGGTCGGTGAGCAGCTTGCCCGAGAAGAACCAGCGCTGCCAGGCCAGGTCAATGCCCTCCTGTGCCTGCAGCTGCTTCTTCAGCTGCCCGATGGTGTCTCCCATGCTGGCGTTGAGCCGCAGGTCCTTGCCGGTGGAGAGCCGCACCTTGAGAGCAAACTCCCGTCGGGTGTTTGGGAGGGACTCTGCTGGCTCTGCAGCTGTCTCCTCGCTTCGCTCCAGGATCAAGTTGACAGGAGGTGCCAGGCAGTAGACAGGCAGTTGGTACCGGTTGCCCAGCTCATCGTAGCACTCTGTGAGGGACCCTGCAGATGGCAGGATGTGATACTGTCAGTGGACATCCCCATGGACCGTGGGGACAGGTCCACCCCAGGCAATGGGGCAGAGCCTACCTTGGCTCCCTTGGCTGGGCTGAGCTGCGACTGTGGCAGCTGGAAACACCTCTCCAATTTGGGACCCCCATGTGCCCAGATAAGGGACACTCAGCATCCACTCCACCCACATCCCCAGTGCCATCCCTCACCATGAGGCAGGGTGATGTTGGCTCCATCCAGGATGGCCTGCGCTAGGCTGTGGTCGTTGGCCTCCACGGCATAGGCAGCTGCCTTCAGAGCATCCCAGATCTCCTTGCGGCCCTCAAAGGCAGGGGCTGTGTCCCAAAACTCATCCCGCTTGCTGCGCAGCTGCCCATCTGTCATAGGGTAGTCGCTCTTCCACTTGGGACGCTCCTTCTTCAGGGGCTCATTGCGGCCTGGGGTGGGGTAGGACGTTCAGCCAAGGAACGGGGCTCCCTTGGGCCCTGAGCCTCCCATCTCCACAGCTTCCTGGGGACCCTGTGCAGCATGCACAGCAGTGTCCAAGGGACCACCCTGCCCCTGCCCAGCATGGTCCCAAGTGCATTCAGGGGCAATGCAGCTAAAGCTACTCCTGCCCAAGGTCCCACTGGTCCCATAGCAGCTACCCAAAGTGACAGCCTTTGCCCCCAGGAAAGGGAAAGGGCTCTTGTCCCCATGCTAGGGGGATCAGGCCCTGCCCCACAGGGTGGCTGCCGGACCTCAGGTCCCTTTGAGGCAGAGCAGTATTTATAGCTTGGAGAATTAGCCAGGAAATAAGCTGGTGAGATGGAGTGGGAAGGGGATTACAGGGGCTGAGCTGCAGTCCTGGCAGGCAGAGGGTGGAGGAGGAAACAGGACTTCACTGACCTCTCTGCCCACCCCAGGATGGCAGAGACCAGCTGAAGGCAAGACAGCATTCCTAGGGCATCAGGGTGGTGAGGGGCACTGCTAGCGTGGGGGGCTGCCAGCCCACAGCAGCCCCAGAAATGGGCCAAACTGAGCAGTGTCTCCATTAAACAGCCATTGGCCATGTCCTCAGGGACCTCCAGCAGCCAGCACTGCCCAGGGGTCTGAGCCACCTCCATGCCAGTTGCACAACACCCTGTCCTCTCTACACCAGACTGCAGCCTTATGAGAACAGCCCTGTCCCATCAGCCCCATGGTTAGGCTGGAATCTTGGGGCAGGAAGGAGCTGTTGTCACTCCCAGCTGAGCTGGGGACAATGAGTGACAACAGAGCCTTCCTGCCGCCACTCTCCCTGTGGCAGCCAGCCAGCACCTTTCCTGCAGGGACAGGACATGGGGGATGTGAAGCCCCAGCCAGGCAGGAAGGATGTCTGTGCCCGCACAGTGACCTGCTGTGCAAGGGGATGCCACACATCCCTGCTGCTGGGGACAGCCACCAATGCCAGCTGCAGGCTGAGCCACGTTCCTCAGGCCACTTTTCCTGGGCAAGCGTGTGAATGACACAAGGCACTGCATTGTCCCACCCCATCCAAGACCACTACAGCCAGCACAGCATCCACTTTCCCAGCAAGCACCCAGCCCAGAGCTGGACACAACGTGTGGCACCCACCCCAGGACTCCCCATGGGGCACAGGAGCTCAGCTGTCCCAGGTGGGACACTAAGCATTCCTGATGGCAGCATCCTGCCTGCACCTGCAACCCTGGAGGAGGGAGGGCAGCCGGCTGCAGCCAACACTGCCAATTCAGCAGTCACGGTGCTGGGCAGTGAGGGATTTGCAGCACCACAGGACAGAGCAAGGTCACAGGCAGCACCTACCCCGGCATGGTGGTGGAGCATTACCAATCATGGCCAGGACCAAGTCTCCACAGTGCTGTGGCCACAAGGATAGGGCAGGCATCCTTGCAGCTGGGACTGGGATGCACACCAGAGCTCTCAGCTGTCATCCCCCTGGCTCTGCTTGCAGCAAAGCAGAGAGGCTGGCCAAAGAGAGGCAGTAGGGTCAGAGCCATTGGGCCCAGCCACAGCAGGGAGTAGGGACAGGCTGTGGCCACCCATGCAGGCAGGCATGCCCAGCAGCCTTGCCCAGGTAGGTAGAAGCTAAGCCGTATCTATTTATTGCTACCACCCAGTCAGGCCCCACAGCCTCTTCTAATCACCTCCTGCTACTCTATTCCTGGCCCCTTGTGCAACTCTCCACTGCTGGACAGGTCTGGCCACTCACTGCACCCAGACTTGAGCCAACAAGATCTGGCTGGCAGTCCACCTGTGTCCTGCCCTGTGCCTCCAGCACCATCCCCCCACAGTGCCCTGCTGAAGGGACCCTCTGGCAGGAGGCTGTGCCCTGGAGGATCCTCTGCCCCAGGGCTTGCTCCCTACCCATCTGTAGCCCCAGGCAGCCCCAGCTCATGAGTTCTGGAGTCCAGCTCACCCCCAGAGAAGATGCCAGCCAGATGGCACACATCACTTCCAGCAGTGCTGGCTGGTCGTCTCCTGGGCCAGGCAGGGTTGGGGTGGCTGCATGCCACCGGCATTCCCTGCTCCTCCTGCTGCTGGCCACCTCAGGAGCACTGTCACCTGCTGGTGGGAGCACTGTCACCTGCTGGTGGGAGCCCTGTCAGGACTCCTCTGCTGGGGATCACAGTGAGACCCAGACATGGCAGGAGCCAGCTGGGCTGCTTGGCAGGACATTCAGAGAACCCCTCCCCGCTGACAGCAGGTCCTTGCGTGCTGGAGCCTGCCAACTTAGGGTAGTGTCCTTGTAGTGAGGGCAGCTGCATCCTTGCTTCATCCACCACCACATGCTAAACAGTTCCCATGGGCTCATGGCACTGCACAAGCAAGGGCAGCAGCCAGCCTGGGCATCCCAGCACCAGGTACAGTCCCATGCTCCCGGTAAGGGACATGCTGCAAGAAAGCAGCAGGAGCGGCCAGAGGCACTGGGGCACCAGAAGGGGGCTGCGACCCATCCCAGGAGAGCCTGCAGGGAGCAAGGGGTGGTGGATGGAGACACAGGTTTTGCACAGCCAGTTGCTGCCTGGCACAGTACAGACCAGGGATCCAGACGCTGGGATTCGACCTCGCGCACACGCTTCCTGCTCCTCCTCTCCCGCCACCTACCACCGCTTTGCCATAAACAGAGTAATTACCGGCTGCGATTGCATCGGGCGGGGAAACAAGGGGAAGGCGGGCGTGATTCACTCCGCCGGCCCACGTCCCCTCCGCCCGCCCATCTCCGTGGCCCCTGGGACCCTCCAGGGCAGTGTCGTGCCTGGAGAAGTGCCTCACAGCACCAGGGTTCTCGGCGGCTCGTAACTTCGACGAACTGCAGGGATGCACCAGCATACCCTCACCCCGCTCCTCCACCGCCGCTGCTCCCTGCCCACCCCGCGTCTGGATCCCAGGCACCTCCCGCAACTCCTAGAGAGTGGGGACGAGGCTGTGCCTGTCGGCAGCAGCCTAGTGTACAGGCATCACTGACCCGTGGCAGGGACCCAGCAGTGAGCAAGAGGCGGCGCGCCGGGGGACACTGCCGAGTCCCAGCCGAAGGCATTCGCCACCCTGAAGAACCCCGGGGCACCCACTCCCTAAAGCTGGGAACCGGCGGGGCTGGGTAGGACGCAACGTGCACTCTGACCCTGCAAACCCCGCAGGGTGCCAAGGCAGGAGCTGTGATGCCTGCTCGCTTTCGGAACGGCACACCTGACCAGGCTTCCACGGTGCTTGAGGATCCCTATAGGCACAGAACGGCTCCTGGCGGATAGACCCCTCCCCGCCCACGGACGGAGCCTCTCCGATGCCAAGGCTCCTCCCGCACACGCCACCCTCAGAGGTACATGAGACCCCCGGTGCCTGCAACCCCATCCATGCCCAGGAGGGACAGCCTCGGCGGGCTGGGCTGGACTCGGCCCTGCTCACCTGCTCGCTTGCGGGGGTTCCCGGCGGCGGGCCGCTCCCGGCGCTGCCGCCCCACGCAGCCGCCCATGGCAGGGCTCAACAGCAGCGGTGCTCGGCATGGGGCCGGACCGGCTCCGCGCTGCGCCCGACCACGGGGCCCAGCGCCGTGCAGCCCGGCTCTGAGTGCCGGGGCCACCCCGCCGCCGGAGACACCCCGCACCGCGCCCCGCCCCCCCAGGTGTGCATGTGACCGCCCGCACTGGCCCCGGCCCTATCACCGGCTCCGCCCACGTGTGCGCCCCCTTTCCCACAGCACTTTTGTCCCCTCCGCCTCGCCGTACCGCGCTGGATCTGCCCCTTTACTGCCCCCTCTCTACGCGAGGCTTAGCGCATGCGCGAGGTGGGAGGGCCGGTGGCCGCTGCCCTGGGCGCGAGGTGTCATGGCGGCGGCCGGGGCGGCAGTTGCGGTGCTTGCTACCACCGTCCAGGACTTTGTGTCTGGGCAGCAGGATGGCCGCGCCGCAGAGGTGGCGGCAGGTACCAGGCGGCTGCGGGGTGGGGCCGGGCGTGGGCACAGCGGCGGGGCCGGGCCGGGCCTGGCCTGGCCTGGCCTGGCCTGGCCTGGCCTGAGGCGGGCGTGGGCACAGTGGAGGGCTGTGGGGTTTTAGGATAGGCTTTGAGGGTGAGCATAGGGATGCGAGGCTGGCTGTGGGTTTGTGAGGCAGGGTGTGGGGCTGGACACAGGCAGGGCTGTAGGGCAGGGTTTAAAGAACCGGGCAGGGTGCGGCAAGATGTGAAGGCGTGGGACGGAGCGTGGCCGTGGATTGTGAAGCTGAGGCATGAGGCTGTGGTGTGGAGCAGGGCGTGGGAGGATGGGTAGGGCCTCTGGCTGTGAGGTGAATATTGAAAGGGGGTTTAGGACTAGGGACTGTGAGACAGGCATAGGTAGCAGCTGGGGTGAGGGTCTCTGGGGGTGAGGCTGAGGTGGACAGTGGGATTTTGGCGAGCTGGGGTGAAGGCAGAATTGTGGGGTATAGAGATGGGGTGGGATTGAAGGTGTTAGGTTGCTGATGGTGTCTGGCACCCTTCTAGAACAGGGCATCAAAGGGAAGGATGTGGCATGGCATGTGTGAGCTGATGGGAGCATCAGGCTGCAAGCCCTGGCACTGGATATTTGAAGGAGCTGCTATAGGTGCTGCTGAGTATGGCTGGCTGGGGAGTCACCATGGCTGGGTAGTAGACAAGCTTCCAGTGGGAAAAGAGCTCCTGGCCTTGCCAATGTGCTGTGGGAGATAACTGATGCACTGACATCTCTGACTCCGGTTTCTGAGGTCCAGGCTCTCACTGCCCTCACTGGAGTTTCTTCTCCTTTCCCAGCAGCACTTGAGACATTTGGTTTCCTTGGATAATTTGTGTTTCTTCTTGAGGTAGTGATTCAATTACTTTGTCACATCAGGGTATTTGCAGCTTCAGGAACATATAAGGATAAGGTGACATGTTTGTGATGTGTTTGTGTTGGCTGCAGTGTGTTTTGGAAAGATGTTGAGAGACCAGAGAAGGACTATCTAGTTTGCATTACTTACAGACCTTTCCCAAGACTGATAGGTTGTGAACTGATCCATGATATCTTGGTGGTGAGATCAGCTGGCAAAATGGGAAGGTAACCCAGTGGTCCATGTAACACAGAGTGAAGAAAATGCCGAGGAAATTTGGAGGAGTTCACTAAATTGTGTGACATTCAAGAGTTGCACAAAGGCTTTGGCGTGTTAGGCATAGACGGGAAAGATAACCTTACAGCTGCTGCTGTCATCTGTGGTCATGTTACAGAAGTGCCTAGAGAAAGCTTTGTCTCTTTGAAGCCATACGGAAAAGCCACCTCTGCCCTCCCTGCCTCCAGCTCTCACCAGCCGTATGGCGCTTGTGACAAACCTACCTTGACAAGTGAGGGGGCCGGCAGGCATCCTTTGGCCCCTCTGACCTCGTGTAGAATCACTCATCAGAAAGCATTAAATTACATCATGTACCCTTGAGCAAAAGGGGAGGGTTTTTTTTTTTTCTAACCTTGTGGCTGTTGTGCAATTGTTGGAAGAAACTCGATGAGCTTCTCCCATGTATTGCTGAGCGCTAAATTGAGTGCAGTTTGGCAAGGGGAAGAAAGGCCTTGGTGCTGTCACAGGCACCTTGGACTGTACAGGTCAGTGAGTGTCAGAAGGAGGCTGAACTCATCTTTATTAAAAGATGGGGAGAGAAGAATGCTGCCATCACGAAATCCATCATATGCTCCCCATGAATACTGTGCTCGCGTTTTGAGGGTGTGGGTGAGACAAGAATTGAAAGCTCGCAGAAATGATTAACGTCTAGAAGAACACTGTGTGAAAGAGGGACAGATGTGTGAGGAAAGGGAGCAGCTTGATTCCCAGTAAGAGTCCAGCAAAGGGTGAATGGCTTGCTTCTGTTAAGCCCCGTGGACTATAGGAACACCAGACCCTACTGAGATTCAAGGTGCTGCTGCCAGATGTTGAGGCAGGAGTTTCACGGGCCCACCACTGTACCTGCTGTGCTGGAGTGGCAGGTCCAATTACAGCTGCACTTGCACTTGAGCTGTGGCCTGTGTGGTTCTGCCTGTGAGCAGGAGGCAGCACTTCCAGGCTGTGCTGTGGGGCTATTGTGGTCATGCCACATGAGGCAAAGCAGGTCATGGCCCTGGGTCCCTGAGAACAGAGTGAGTCCTCTTGCTGTAGCTGGGCGAAGGAGCTACTAACCACACAGAACATCAGTAGGCAGCTGTGGTTCAATCATTACACTTCAGCTCTTTCCGTTTGATTGAGAGAACAGCAGCTTTGTGGAGGTGCTGCTTTTGGTCTCGGAAAACACAGAGAGGCAAAGTGCTTGGCTACCAAGACAGCATTTTTCTCAGACCTTCCCTATCATTGTTTAGAGGCAGGAGGGCTTTCCATGGGCTTGCAGAGTGGGGTGTTGGTATTCTGAGTGTGAAGGAGCTGTTTGAACTCTCCCAGCAACCCACTCAGCTTTGTGACAGTGCACAGTCCCTGCTGGCTATTGCATTCTTCTGCAAGAAATTTTGCTGATACCTTACATCTATCACCCAAGGCACCCCCTGTTCCATCTGTGCCTCTTTACTCTGACCTGCTGGGCTCCCTCTGCTCAGGCTCTTTCTCACTGCTGTGCCAAGCAGGATTGGAAGCTCTATCTGTGGAGTCAGCACTGCCTGCTGTTAGAAAACACTGCCACCTCTTCTCCCTTCGCCACAGACTGCTCTCTCATGAACAGTGTGACTGTACTGGAATTAACTGCATAGGAAGGACCAGTAAATGCTTGCAAGAGCAGGAGGTGCTATCTGAGACAAGCCCTGAGAAAGCCCTGAATTAAACCACTGGGCTTCTGAGGGGATGAGTGCCCTGTCAGTTGTATAGGCAGGGCACAGTTGAAGGATGAACGAGGTCTTCTGGAGCGCCCAGAAGCTTTCCTAGGCAAAGAGGAAGGTGCTTTGTTTTGTGGAGGAAAGCCGTTTTGTCCAGGTATAGTGAGGGCTGATACTTGTTTGCCAGCAGTGTTCCTTGTCACCTGAGCTTACAGGTCTGAAGGTAAGACAGTCCCTTGCCTCCTGCCCCATGTCTGACCATGGGGCATGTACAGAGCTTTCCTACTGGGAAGGTGTCACACTGACAATGGGTGGTGAGGGTGGAGAATCTTCCCTTCTGTCAGGGCTCTTGCAGGATGTGGCAGGTCCTTGCTGAAGCCTCTGGAGGAGTGACTCTCTCCCCAGTTGAAGTGCAAGAATATTGAGGCAGGAGGTGAGTGAGGCAACCTGGCAGGATGTCTGAGTCACAGCTGGAAAAAGACTCCAGGAATCCCAGCACTTCATCTTCCTCTGACCACAGAGCTGCCTTTCTCCCTTCCCTCCATCTTGGATGGAGTTTACACAAGTCTTGCTCAGCATAATGTGGAGGTAGTGGAGCCAAGGTGAGAAGCTGGGTGATCACTAGTGTCTGGGCTGTTTGCTTGGCCGCTTCTCCCTTGGGAAGCACCTGAGGAGCTGCCTTCTGTCTTCTTCTGGCTTGCTCTCAGCAAACTGGGGCATAGTGAGGTTGCTTCTCTCAGGAGCAACATGGTGATGAATGCAGCCAGGCTGTGAGGAGAGGTGCAGGCAAGTTCAGCCCTTGCTGTTTGCTCTCAGCTGTCTTCCAGTTGAGGCAGCTCTTGGTCCCAGATATGTTTTCAGGCAGGGCTGGAGGCAGGTCCACCAGCTGAGAGCACATGAGTCCTTTTGTTCTTAGCAAGGTGCTGGCATCCAGACAACCTGTCCCACTGCAGTGCAGGGGCTCTCTCTTGGCATCCAGTTCCAGCCTCATGCCTGACTGATGGTCTGAGAGTCTCTTTGGTTCACTCTCTTTACCTCCTTTCTCCAGGGGTGAAAGATGGAAGCTGGACTGTGCTGCAGCTTGTGGAAGCCCTAGGGTAAGAAAAGTTTATTTGTGCTATATGTTGTGTAAGGGCTTTGCAGAGGAGATTCCTGCAAAGAGACACAGTGAGAAGGAAAAGTGCACTGGCAGCAAGGAATTTGTCCAGTCACAGCACCACAGCCTGGTGTGTTGCTGTGCCCTCTCAGGATTTGGGAACTGTTTGGGAAGGAGCAAGGCTGGAGTGACTCTTGATGCTTGCCCAGGATCAAGGAGAGGTGTTTTAGCTGGCAGCAAGTTGCAGGGCACTTTTCATTTGGGACTGTCTACAGCAGGAGGACATCCTCATGCAGCTGGATGGAATGCAGCTTTTTCTTCTGTGTCTGAGCTGTCATGGCCTGGGACTTGAGAGGGTTGCTCTTCCAGGATGAGGGCTGGATTTGCCTCATTGTAAGACGCTTTGCCCTTTTTAGGCCCCTGTGATCTTGGGAGCCTGAGTTCCAGGTGCAGAGCATAGTACAAGAGCAGTTTCTTTGGTCCAACTTGAGAAACTGAATTTGTGGCTGGGTGCATGCATGCAGCATAGTCTGGAGGAGTCTGCTCCCACCCTGTTGGCAAGTCAGGCAGGACTGGGCCACCACTCCGCTGCCCAGAGAGTAGCACCTCTTTGTTTTCATAATGTGTCTGCTCAGGATGTGTTTCCTGCTTGGGTGTCCCTGCTTACAACAGTCCTCTTGGACTTTCTTCCTACTTGGTCTAGGTCTTGCTTGGAGAACACAGACCCTAGGATGCGAGGGCGAGGCATCCAGCTGCTGTCGCAAGTCCTGCTCCAGTGTTACTCCCTGCTCCAGGAGAAGGAAGGTAAGAGCTGCTTTAGGCCCTTGAGTGGCTCCTGACAGGCTGGAGGTAAAGGCTGCCTGGTTGAGCGCCTGTCCTGCAGTCAGCAAGCACCGTGACAACTTTGTGCATGTCTCCAAGCAGTCAAAGTCCAAAGAGGGCACAGGGCCTCACACTGCAGCCTTTTTGCCAACATGAGTGCACAATTTGGGTGCCTCCCTGAATACACCAAAGCCCTGGGCTGCAGCTGGTGCCCCTGGCAGTGCGTAGGTGTTGCACACCCACGTGTGCTCAGTGCCACGTGGGACACCTTAGGGACACATCTGCATGTCAAAATCCTTTGTTGGTGATTCAGTGCAGGAAACCATCATTCACAAAGCAAGTTACACCACAGTCCTGTGGCCTGCCCAAAATAACTGGGGGAACTCTGGGACTTGGGGAGGAAGGGAGATGTTAATGGAGTGGAGGACCTGGATAGGGAGAGGAAGTTGCCCTGTTCATGGAGGCAAGGAGGTTTGGCAGTGTTAAAAGCTTCATAGCAATTGGCTGGCAGTGGGGGAAGCCAGTAAGTTCAGCCAAATTTTGGCTTGAACCGGGGGCCTTGCAGATGGGTAGGTGAACCTGTGGCAGCAGGAAGGCAAGGCATGGGGGTCCAGCTAGGAAGTAGGGTAGAGAAAGGTAAAGATGGAAATAAACGGTGCTTAGCCCTTCCCATCTGGCTGTCTATAAGACTCAGACTGGTGCCAGGCAGGGCTGAGAGCAGCTGTGCAGAGAGAATACACACAGACTAGCTACTGGTATAGCTGGAGTCAAACTGTGATGGGGACTGGTGTGCTCCAGAGGGGCAGCTGCAGGAGGGGAGGTTTGGTGGGGTACCTGGCAGGGTCAGGCCAACCGAATGAGCTGAGATAGAGCCAAGTCACCAGGAGCTCTGGAGGAGGGTAGGCAAAACCAGGTCCCTGGCAGGACGTGAGTGACTACTGTGACACCCCCAGCTGGCCCTGTCTCCCATCTTGTCCATCCTCACGCAGTTCATTTCTGAAGCACTGCATCAGGCTGCCTCCTGGGGGGTGTTTCTGCATCATCTGTGGGCACAGGATGCTGCGAGCTGGCTCTTCCAGTCTGCTTCCTGCTGCCACTCCCCAGGCGCCTGTGGCAGTGACTCAGGGACTGGGAACGTGTTGTGGAGACAGTGGAAGGGAAGCTGGAGCTCGTGCTTCAGCCCTGTGCCCCACCCCACGACATCCTCCAGCCTCTGCTGAGCAGGCATCAGCTGCTTCCCTGCTGGTGTCTGCACCCATGTGTCTGGGCAGGCCAGGGCAAATGCCTCTTGGGTAGCTCTAGCACCTTTGCAGTGGCCAGAGCTGTGTGCTGCCTTGCTGCATTAGACGTGGGTTGCTGATGGGGGGTGCTGAAGGTGTTTGAGCCAGGTGGGTGCACCAGACAGTGGCAGTTTGTTGTGTTCACCAGCACGAGATGTGCTTGCTCTTGGTTTGACACTGGTTTGTTTCCTGGTACTAACGCACGCTGGTGTCTGTTTCTGACAGTGCTGCATCTGGTCCTGTTCTATGAGAACCGGCTGCAAGATCATCACCTTGTGATCCCTTCAGTGCTCCAGGGACTCCAAGCGCTGGTGAGCTCATGCCCTGCAGCACCAGGATGTGCTCCAGGATGTTGCCTAGGAGGTGCAACACCTGGGCAGAGGTTGGAGCAGCATGTTGAGCAGGGCCACACGGGGTCAGCAGCTCCTGCCCACCAGCATTGCCCTATCTCTTCTCTGTTCCTGCTGTGTCCCTTGCAGAGGGACAGGGGAGAAAATGATACCCTGAGTTCATGCCCTGTACTGGCACTGGGGCAAGGATTCCCTAGCCACTCAAGGGAGCAGCACAGATGGCAGGCATCTTGTCTTGTCCTGTCTGTGGGGTGGTGACCTCTCCCTGGCTTAGGAGAGGTGTCTGCTCTGCAGAAGTGGGAGCTCTGTTCTATAGTTTTTTACTGTTGCTTTTCTTTTCCTGTCCCCAGAGCATGTGTGAGGTGCTGTCCCCAGGGCTAGCAGTGTCTGTGCTCAAAGCCATCTTCCAGGAGGTACATGTGCAGGTGAGCAATGTGATTTCCCATCCTCCTGCTTCCCGGGTGTCTTGGGATAGCCTGCATGCCCTGAGGGCTGAGCACATTCAGCAGCAGTGCAGTGTAGTGCATCCTTCAGCACAGTGCAGTGCTCCTGCAGAGCTTGGAGACTTGCATGTCTCACTGCAGCGTGAGAGGATCCTATTTACCCTTTGTCCTCTTTTCTCGCAGCCCTGGGGTAGTTATTTCCTTTGCTCTGTTCTCCAGGCTGTGTTTTAAGTGTCCTCAGCACTCAAATTTAAGATCATTTATGCTGGCCAGGCCAGCGTCTGGGCCTGGTGTAACTGATGGGGCACTCATGCTGTGATGAGCAGAGCCATTGCTTAGACAGGTGTACACTTTGCATGTGGTAACTGGGATCTGCATGCCAGGAAGTAACAGCTTAAGCTGTTGGGGGTCCTGCCCACTTCTCAACTGTATGTCCTGCCCTTGGGTGGTGGGGAGCAATGCTGCCATGTGTGGAAGCTTGTTTTGATTGCTCTGCTCCTTCCTCCAGTCTCTGCTGCAGCTGGACCGCCACACAGTCTACAGCATCATCACTAACTTCATGGGCTCCAGGGAGGAAGGTGAGGTGGCAGATGGCAAAATCACTTGGGGATTGTCCAGGCTGGAAGAGTGACTCACTTTTGCCTTTTCTGAAAGCTCTGTTGCTCTGTCTGGAAAGGCTGTGAGGCTGGGGGGACTGGGCCAGTTTCATGCCGGGTTGGTGAAGTCTAGTGTCCTTCATTTGTTCACAATCCTTGTTTCTGCAGAGCTGAAGGGCCTGGGTGCTGACTTCACCTTTGGCTTCATCCAGATGATGGATGGGGAGAAGGATCCTCGCAACCTGCTGGTGGCCTTCCGGATTGTGCGTGATCTCATTGCCAAGAACTATGCCCTGGGTGAGCTTGTACCTGCTGAGCAGAACTGACCAAGGGACGTGTTGCTTTTCTTTGAGCTGTTGGAGGGATAGCCCTTGGGTCTGACCAGGGCTGGGAGTGTCTATGACGTGCTTTAGGAGCTGCAGAGCCATCCTGTTGTGGGTGTTAGGCATAGCTGCTGTGCCTCTCTTACCCAGCATCTTTGCTTATGTCCTCTGTCCTTTCCTTGCAGGTCCCTTTGTGGAGGAGCTGTTTGAAGTGACATCCTGCTATTTCCCCATTGATTTTACTCCAGTGAGTTAGTCTGCCCTTGCCACAGCCTATCCCATCTGGTGTTTTCTCAGAGGGTCTTATCCCCTCCAGGGGGTGGAGTAGGAGGGAAGGGTGGGCAAGAGTCTTGGCTAGGCAGTGTTTAGCTGTGAGTTCTAGTATGCAAGCTAATAGACTGGTGCCAGGCTGGCTGCAGTGATTGGTATTGCTGCAGCCTTGCTGGAGATGAGGTGATGCAGCTTTGGCTGATGGCTGGATTGGGAGGTTTCCTGACCAGTGACCTGCTCTCTCTGCTTCCTTTCCAGCCCCCTAATGATCCTCATGGCATCCAGAGAGAAGACTTGATCCTGAGCCTCCGAGCTGTACTGGCCTCCACGCCCCAATTTGCTGAGGTAAGAAGTTTCTAGGGGGTTCTTGATCACCCCACTATTCCATGAGCAGACTGCATTTCATAGCGCTGCAGATCCTGCTACAGCTATGTGGGAAGGGACAACTGGGATCAGGAACCTGTGCTGGGGCAGCCCTGTGCCCTCCTGGGGCTAGGCATGGGGAGGGTGCTGGCACCAACACTTTGGGAAGGGGCTGCCTGTGGCAGGCATCCATCAACCTCTGTTCTCCTGGCAGATGCTGAGCTTGCAGCCCTGCAGGGCCATGAACAAGGCAGTGCAAAAGGTGGGCTGAGTCTGTGTGTTGCTCTCTACAGTTCCTGCTTCCTCTGCTCATTGAGAAGATGGACTCAGACCTACAAAGTGCCAAGCTTGACTCCCTGCAGACTCTGGTAAGGAAAGATCCCCTATTCCCTTTGGTCCACAGCTGGCATGTGGCAGCAGCAGCCAAGCTACCTCTGAGTCCTTCTCCCTGCCAGCTAGAGACTCCCTTGCAGAGCAATAATTTCTAGGGTCCTACTTTGGCCTACATCACTCTTTCCTCTTTTTCTTTCAAGTGGTTTGTGTAGTTCAGCATGAGCCTGGCAGGATGCTCAGTGTCCTTCTGGTACTGACTTCTCTCTGATGCTTTCCCCTGGCTCCCTCTTGCAGACTGCCTGCTGTGCCATCTATGGGCAGAAGGAGCTGCAGGAATTCCTCCCCAGCCTCTGGTCATCTCTGCGCAGGGAGGTGAGTACTGCAAGGCCCTAACAAATGCTCCACTGTAGTTTGGCCCCTGCTGAGCAGGAGTTCACAGCCAGACCAGGTGGGCCCAATATCTCCCAGCAGCCCCCACCTTAAACAGCTCCAGATGAAGACTGAGGGAGCAGGCCAGTCCTCTCAGTGTGTCACTAGGGCTTGGATGTGCCACACTGTGTGTTTGAAGCACACAGGAAGTCAGGCTGGAGCCTGAGCCCTTCAGCCTGCATCAGGAGCATGAAGCCTGGGTCTGGGTTCAGCACAGAGCTTAGCTGATCCTACAGCTTCTCCTGCAGGTGTTCCAGACAGCGAGTGAGAAGGTGGAAGCAGAGTGCCTGGCTGCACTGCATGCCCTCTCAGCCTGCCTCTCCCGCTCTGTGCTCAGCTCTGACACTGAGGATCTGCTCGACTCCTTCCTCAGCAGCATCCTGCAAGGTAGCTATTGCAGAAACCTATCCTGCCCTGAGCTGCAAGCATGCTTCTAGCTTAGAGATCTGCCCTCTTGTTATGTTTGAACCCTCTTTCTTCTCTTTGTAGCTTTGTTGTCCCCTGCCAAGGGGATTGGCTGTGGGAAGGGAGGAGAAGGGGGAACAGTAGGAAATGCCTTTTGGATGCAGTTGCTTTCCTCTCTGCTGGGGTTGAGGCAACCAAGGCTGTGCAGGTGGAGCTGCAGGAAGCAGCCTTTTTAGGGAGGCTGTGCAGCAGTCCAGAGCTGCACGTCCCAGCCCTGATACCAGCTGTGTCCCCACACGCGAAGCAGAGGAGCTCTGCTGGCGCAGCTGACGCCCAGCCTATCAGATTGCAGGCACCATCTGTGCGAGCCTGACATGAAGCTGGTGTGGCCAAGTGCCAAGCTCCTGCAGGCAGCAGCGGGTGCCTCTCTCCGTGCCTACCACCGCATCACCTGCACCGTCCTGCCCCTGCTGCTGGAGCAGTACACCAAGCACCCACAGGTGAGGGCTGCACCCTGGGCTCTGTGGTCAGAGGCCGCAGGGCTCAGTGCTCCCGCTGGCTCTGCAGGACTTGGTGAGAGCACAGCGTCCGTCTCACCAAGTGGCTGTCCATCCTTGTCTGTAGGTAGGGACCCCTCTGGCCTCGCAGATCTGGACTGAGGCATAGCTCTGTGCCAGCAGTGACAAAGATCTAGGTTATGCCTTTGTGTCCCTGCAGAGCAGCCAGAGAAGAACAATCCTGGAAATGTTTCTGGGCTTCCTGGAATTGCAGCAGAAGTGGGGACTTGTAGAAGAAGGTGAGGCTTGCTGGTCCCTCTAGAAGCACCCATGTTCCAGGAGACTGCTGGCTCTGGTGCCACCTTTCCATATGCTGACAGAGAAAGAAAGCTCATTGACCTGGGCAGCTGCATGTGCAACCCCCTGCCATGTGCCAGGGACTCTGCATGGTTGTATGGCAATGGGCAGGGCCCCAGAAGGGATCTAGCAGGTGCTGTGGTGGTGGCTGTGTGGTAACAGCCAGGCACAGGCAGTGACTTCATGCCTCTCTCTCTTTCCAGATGAGAGCACTCTGCTGTCACTCCGAGCCTCGGTTTGCTCTGTGGTGTTCTCAGCACTGACAGATCCCAGTGTGCAGCTGCAGCTGGTTGGGATCAGAGCACTGACTGTCCTGGGCTCCCTGCAAGGTTGGTGTCTTGTTTTCCTTAGGAATGCAGAGGGAGGTCTCACCCTGGTTTGGGAGATGTGTTGCCACATGGCTTCTGGGACGTCCTCACATGCTGTCGGTGCACAGGAGCAGTGGCAACGTTTTTTACCTGGGCCATGAGCTTCAGAGACACTGGGTCTCTCCCTTGCCTGTTCAAGCTGGGCACATTGTATCTCTGGTGTTTGGCATGCTGCTGCATTACTGCCAGCATGGACAAGGGGGAAGGTTGCTGGCCAGAACATGGGCATCTTTGCCTTTGGCTGAGGGTAGGATTCCTCTGTGGCTCTTGTTCCAGGCTTCCTGTCTCCGTCTGACCTGGAGCTGGTTGTGGATCACCTCATCCGTCTCGCTCTGCATGAGGATTCCCAGAGCAGGTAAGGGGTGGGCCAGTGCTGCTGCAGTCACGCATGCACTGGGGAGAAGACCAAAGCCTGGCTTTGCTGCAGAGAGGAGCCAGAGTCTGGGGGAAGCCACAAGAACTGTATTGACTAAAAGACCATGTGGGTATAAGAGCAGAGGTATAAACCAGATGATTTGTAGGTTGGAAGTTAGAGGAGTTCCGGGCCTGTCAAAGTAGGGGGCTCTGGTCTGCCTGCCAATAAGGTAAAAAAGGCAGACTGTTGGGAAATGGGTCTCTGGAGGCACCTTCTGGCCCAGATCTGTGCAGCTGGTGTTCAGGCCACCCTGGGTTTGCAGTGTTCATGTCCTTTCTCTTTCTCCCCTGGCAGTGAAGCAGCGATGGAGGCAGCTGGATCTCTGGCCCCCATCTACCCAAAGGTTTTCTCTGGCCACATGGTACCCAGGCTTGAAGAGGAGTTGCAGTCAGGTAGGTCTGGCAGCCCTGGGAAAGGAATGATGTCTCGGTTTGGGTTGAAGCCTATCTCATCCCCATTTGGCTTCTACCAGGCATTGGGGCTGTGCCATGTGGCATAGGTTGGCAGCTCACCTTGGGGGTTCCTAGCACTACTGTGGTGCTGGCCACCAGGCTGTGCTGCCAGGATCAGCATTGTAGGAAGAAGCTGCCCAACCACAGAACAGGCAGAGTGCCTTGGGCCTGGCACAGCTGTACCGCTTCACCCCATCTGTCCTGGCAGGGGTCTTGGGATCATCTCAGGGGTCTTGGGATCACCTCAGCACCTCTCAGGTGACTTTCCTCTTCAGAGCGGGAGGAGGAGAGCTCTCACGACCACTGCTCCCTGCAGCAGCGCTGCCTGCAGGCCCTGGCAGCTGTGTCTACCCACACCAGCATCGTGAAGGAGACTGTCCCTGTCCTGCTTCAGCATCTCCGGAAGGTGCAGAAAGGTAATGCTGCAGCAGGCAGCTCACAGAATGCAGCTGGGCAGGAGCTGCCTTCATTGCTGGTGATGGTTGGGAGAGAGTGAGGGTGGCAGTGGTGTGAGGAGCTCAGGGCCAGGCTGTGAATCCCATCGGTAGAAGGGGAGTGGGGCAGGCTGCATTGCTTTGGGATCCCAGTAGGGTTTGTGGGGTGGGTGCTGCTGCTGTTCCATGGTGACTATGCCCTGCAGGCAGTGAGGCTGGGAACACCCAAGGCATGGTCTCCGTGTGCCAGAGCCTGCACCGCGTGGCCCTGCAGTGCCAGCAGGACGACGATGGCTGCTGGTACTACCACCAGACAGTGGTACCTTGCCTGCTGGCCATGGCTGTGCAAGCTGCCATGCAAGGTAGGAGCGGGGCTGGAGCGAGCCAGGGCAGCTCCTCTGCTTCTGGCCCTGCAGCCAGCGCTGCTCTGCCGCCCTCCGGCGGCCGCGGGCACTGCAGGCCTCGCCTCCCCTGGTCAGGGCTAGTGTCGGTCAGGGGGCTGTGCCTGCCTCCTCCCTGAGCAGTGGGCGCCAGCGCGTCCCTTTTCTCCCGCTTGCCTGCAGAGAGCGCCCACCCACTGCTGGGCAAGGCACTGATAGAAGAAGAGGTGCTGGCTGCTATGGTCCCTGTCATCAGCGCTGCCACCACTCACCTGAGCCCTGAGTAAGTGATGCCAGGCCCTCTATTAGGAGGAGGGGCCAAGCTGCACCCCCCCCCCCCAATACTACTGTCTCTTTGTAGGACCCTTTGGCTCCTGGCAGGTACCCAGGAGCTCTCTGGTGACCCTCCAGAGCAGCACATTGTGATGTCTCCTTTTTCCTAGGCTGGCTGCCCAGAGTGTGTCTCATGTGGTGCCCCTCTTCCTGGATGGAGAGGTCTCCTTCCTGCCCCAGAACAGTTTTCCCTGCTCCTTCCAGCCCTTTGAGGTGCATTGGGTGCTTGGGGATGCTTAACAGGCAGAGAATGAGGATGTTGGCATACGCTGGCAGCAAAGACTGGTGACCTGTTCTTCACCCACAGGATGGAGAGTGCTTTGACACACAGAGACGCCTCATTGCCCTCCTCATGGCTTTTGTCTGTTCCTTGCCCTGCAATGTAAGTTGGTGGTGAGCGAAGCAGAGAGTGGCCCTGTTTGAGCACCATGCTGCCTGGCTCCACAGTGAACTGCACGGGTGGAAAAGAGCAACTGCAGCCCCAGGCTTTAGCACATTCCACATCTCTTCCAGGTGGCAATTCCTCAGCAGGAACGACTTCTCCGGGAGCTGCTGGCACTGAGCTGTTCCTGCAACTGCCCCTTCACGGCCACCACAGCTGCCAAGTGCTTTGCAGGGCTGGTGAACAAGCACCCAGCAGGTAAGGAGGCCGTGGAGGACATTGAGAGTCCCTGCCTGCTGCTGGCAGGGGAGAAAGGGCTCAGCTTGTCCTTTCTGTGTCCCCAGGACAGCAACTGGATGAGATTCTGCAGCTTGCAGTCAACAGAATGGAGCCCAGCCTTGTGGAGGGGCCCCGACGAATGCAGGCACTCACCTTGCTGCTCTGGGTAAGGTCTGCCCTGGCAGTGGGATGTGGAAAGAGCCGGGGCAGGGGCCAGCCTGGTGCTGATTCTGCTCTGCCTGCACAGGTTACCAAAGCTCTGGTGCTGCGCTACCACCCCCTGAGCTCCCACCTGACGGACAAGGTAAGCAGTGTTGGAGCTGGGCGATGTCTGAGGAGCCTGCCTGCTTCCCCCATGGCTGGTGGGACCCCCAGCAGCCAGGCACCCTATCTCAGGACTGTCTCCCTCGCAGCTGCTGAGCCTGCTGAACGACGTGGAGCTGGGCCCTGCGGCAGCTGACGGCTTCTCCCTGCTGATGGCTGAGCCCCCGGACGTGCTGCACAAGGGCTGCCATGCTGACGTGCGCATCATGTTCCGCCAGCGCTTCTTCACCAGCAACGTCCCCAAGCTGGTGCAGGGCTTCCATGGGGCTGGTCCCGGTGAGCGCCCATCCCCAGCATGGTCTCACCACCCCACAACCCCTGAGCCAGGGAACCTTGAGCTGGCGTCCCCTCCTTCCCCCAGCTGTGTGTAACAATCTCTGCTCTCCACAGATGTGAAGGCAAATTACCTGAAGGGTCTGTCCCATGTGCTCAACCACCTGCCCAAGCCTGTGCTGGTGACAGAGCTGCCTACGGTGAGAGCCAGCCTTGGTGGCAGGAGCCGGGGGTTTGTGACAGTGTAAAATGTGTGGTAGGGAATTACTTGTATCTTCTGTGTCCTCCCCACCCACAGCTGCTTTCTCTCCTGCTTGAGGCCTTGTCCTGCTCAGACCGTGTGGTGCAGCTCTCCACACTGAGCTGCCTCCAGCCACTGCTGCTTGAAGCTCCCCAGATCATGAGCCTGCATGTTGACACACTGGTCACAAAGTTCCTCAGCCTCACCTCCAGTCCCACCATGGTGCGTATGCTCCCTCCTTCCCCATCTGAATCCCTCTCCTCCACTCCTTCTGCAGCCCTCAACCTTGTCTTTTCCAGGCTGTCCGCATTGCTGCCCTGCGCTGTGCCCATGCACTTACCAGCCTGCCTGCAGCTGTGGTAAGTACTTCTGCAGTAGCCTGCTGCATGCAGAGGGGTAAGGGAGTCCCAGACCTCCTCTAGTGGGGCATCCAACACCCAGCATTCTCACTAAGAGCCCTTTCTGTCCTACAGCTGCTGCCATACAAGGCCAGAGTTATCCGGGCACTGGCAAAACCTTTGGATGACAAGAAGAGGCTGGTGCGGAAGGAGGCAGTGGCAGCACGGGGGGAATGGTGAGAGCATGTGGCAGGAGCTGCTGGGGTGGTAGCATGTTGGGATGTGGCTGATGGCACCACTCTGTCCCCACAGGTTCCTTCTGGGGAGCCCAGGCAGGTGAGCACTCTGTGTCCCCTCCCTGTGCTGACCGACAACATGACTGGACTCCTGCCAACCCATCCAACTGATGCCACAGACTCTCAGAGCCCAGTACTGCACCAGGGCTGGAGCATGGGGGCTAGAAGACAGCACCCCTCACCATGGCACCTTGCTGGCATTCCCACCTTCTTCCTGGCACCCACCGTGGGGAAGCAGCTGTGCCACTTGTGGCTTACCCTACCTCGCCTGCAGCCAGAGATGGTGATGGACAGACTGGCCACGTGTGAGCAGAGGGCAGGGCCCAGAGGCACGAACACCTACAGCGAGGTGAGATGGGCCAACAGGACGAGGCCCCTGCCAGAACGGAATAAATCAGCGGCGGAGTGAGTTGATGCGGTCGAGACTGTAGGGCGGGAGGTCTCATGAGCGCTGCGAGACAGGGCGCATACGGAGGCAGCAGGGAGAGGTATCAGCAACCCATGAACAGCATAGTGTTGAGTAGCTTAAAGTTGCTGCTAGGTGAGTCGCGCGTACACACCTTAACTCCAGATTAGGCATGGGTGAATGTCTTGCAGTTTCCCCGTCTCCTCCCCTTCCACAAAACACAGAGAAATCATCTCCTAACTGTTTGTATGTACCGTAAACACTAAGAAGTTGCCTCACCGACACTAGCCTACAACAAATGAAAACAAGCAGAAACCTAAAAGACACTGCGAATTCAAGGAGATATAATGTTTGTGATCGATGTGATCCCCATCTTAAAAACAAGGCTCCCCTGAGTGAGAGTTATGTGACGATCAGAGGAGGATGACGCGGAGGCGCGGACATGCCACGCTTTCTGTTGACATCCGGCTGAATCACACCAGCATCGTGGACCCCAACACCCCCAGCCCAGAGGAGCCTCCCCAACACAAGCGAGATAGATGCCACAGTCATGCTAAAGCCTTCAGTGCGCTCTACTCTCTGCGTCCAGCCACCGGCAGTCACTTCACTCGATGTTCAACAACGATAGAGGCAAGCACAGGTGTGCGAAGGACACAATTGGACACAGACCTTCCTTGGCACCCATCCACAACACTTTTCCGCCCAAGCACAGGGCTGCCTGCGAGGCGCCCCTGAACCAAGGCCCACCAGTTCCAGACAGAGCGTCCTCGCTGCGTTGTCTCAGCAACAGCTTTGTAGAGCGTCCTTTGTGCCCAACTCGGCCTACCTCCCTCCCTATCTTTATCCCCCCAGGGCCTCCTCGTTTGGCACAGTTTGTCTAGGGGTTGTATAGGCGTGTTTGCTACTCTGAGCTCCTCCCAACTCTCTTTACTATTCCTGAGTCCACTGTGTGCAACTCAATTCAGCGAGATACACACGACCCAAACTCGCGCGCGGATTGCACACGGCCACTGACGACATCACCACAGGTGGCTACAGCAAGATGCCACCTACGCTCTTCGCGAAGGGCGTCCTCGCCGAATGCATCACATGCATAGAGGTGCGCAGGCGAATGTCACTTGTGCAGATTCACGACCTTCGTGGAGGGCCCCTAACACTAGGATGAGTGGGGTCTCAGCCAGTAGGCTTGTCTCAACTCGCCCTGTGCACAATCACTAATCACCCATCACAGAGGCAGAGGTTACTGGGGAGTGCATCAGAAGAGCCACCATCTCAATATCTCAGCCAATTGTCCCCCTCTGAGATGTGGTCGGCGCTGAGTGGTAGCAATTGTGCTAGCCTACACGCGGGCATGTCACTGGGTCATCATCTCTGATGATCTCGCCAAAGATTTGCTTCTTGAGAGGGTCAGTACAGAGGTGAATGTGAGACAGTTGTCTAGCGCTGCGCACACACACAGCCTACGCAAACTTCTTTTTGGGAGTGAACCTACTTACCAGTGTTCTTCTGGTCCTGATGACCAGTCCACTAGTCTTATTTGATCACAGCGACCCTATTACACTAGTTCGACACACTTGCTACTCTCTTGTATTTCAACTGCCCACACGACGGCATGTCCTTCCATGCGAAGACAGGAATATTTTTGTTGACGTCCCATCACAGAGAGCAGTCACCTCCTACTGGTCTGTTGTATATGCTACCTTAGAGTTCTCCATCCACCACCTGTCTGGATTAGACAAGAGCAATGTCCATGAAAAAATTAGTCCCTGATGAATAAGTGGTGATGAACGAACACTAGTTTGCCACCCATGAATACAAAAGCGATATGCTAGTGAGAACTAGCGTTACTTTATGCTGGACACTCATATCGCGAGCATGACCACACACAGGCATGTCTGTGCGGGCGCCCCGGTCCCTGTGATTGAGTCTATAATTATCGCCACCAACACATGCCAGGTTGCACGCGGCTCGACTAACGGTCCGAGCTGGTCGTAGCGAGCTGCTCCAGAGTTGGCCGCAACGGGCAGATGCCCATATCCTGCCAGCACCGCCATGAACTACTGGAGCCTCACCGTGCCTTCGCGAGAGGCCCTTTATATAACCATTTGGCACACACAACAAATTATCCACCACCCAGGTAACACCTATATCCTAGTATAGCTTGCTCCCAGCTGCCATACATAGCATGTAACCAGAGGTGGCTTGTTTCTACCGACGCCCCAACGTTGAATGTTAGCAGCCGTGCCACAGTGGGCCAAGGAATAGATGCATGCTATGTGTCTCAATGTCCTGGCCTTCTGCCAGAGCTCCTGCGACAGTACCAAGTGCTTGGGCTGCTAGCACTCTGCTCTGCTTCTGAGAACGAGTGTGTCAAAGTTCTAGGCTATCGAGCCCCTACCTTTGCCGCGCGGCAGTGTCTCTGATACTCTGAGATCAGTCTCTCAGTGGCTTCTTAATCCATCGTCACGCATGCTATAGGTATTGAGTCTCACAGGCATTTTAGGGTGCATCGGGCACCAATCTGACGAGTCATGCTAGTGCTCCCCCTCGTGCGAATGAGGACGAGATAAGGGAGGATCAGCCTAGCCCCGCTGTGGTTCGTCGAGCGAGCCAGCACTCCGGAGCAATGATCAGGCCCATGGCTCTCGAAGAGCGAGAGTGCGAAGCTCAGAGAGTAGCCGGTACGAGAGGGCATGACAACAGGTCCTGCTGGGTGAGAGTCACAAGTACAGGGGAGCCTCATGATAGCTGTCACCCTCTTAGCGGAGTACGCACTCCTAAACGTGACACGCTCCACAAAGCGCAAACAATCCTCGTACATGAGCAGGAATAGTGAGCACTCCCCAGCGACAAGTTTCAGAAGCGACGCACAGTTGAGGATAGATGATGCTAAAGGAGTGTATATACAGGCCCGTATCCCACGACACTAAACGTGTCGCCTCTATTCTCACTTCGTTAGACACTAGACAAACGCTAGATCGTATCTCATCTATTCTAAATCATTAAGTAGCGTGGCTGAGCTCTAGGTGCATTGCTCAGCGACTGGAGAACTATGCCTCGCAAAATCAGCATAACGGTACTCGGCGATACCATCCACTTCTGCGCTTTCTCCAAAGTCTACATCCCGCTTAATATTTATAAAACATTTATGCGTGTCTTATACTGTTATACGACCCACAAGACCGAGCTAGTACCTACGCTTATGACACTTCTTCTCGTGGAACACTGCGAGTGACTCACTGCATAGGCTCGGTCTCTGTGAGTCACCAATCTGGACTATTCACGCTAAGGTGTAGAGTGGTGAATGGTGGTGAATCTTGAGTGCTAGCAGACAGAATGATGTCTATGACAAATTATTGGTAGCAGCATAGCACGGAGTCCAGATTTACGTACGTGGTTTATGTAAATGGCTTATTGTTAATAATATCATACAATATACCATGAAACATCCAGCATTCTAAGCTTTTATAGCCGCACTCTCATGTGTAGAACGCCGCGTGGCTCTACGCCACACTTGGGAGCGCTCTCAGAACAAGACTGTAGCATCTCATCACCTGCATAGAGAATGGAGCTCCAGAACAGCTCTGCGCGACCGCGCATCTGAAGCGCGATCACGGGTGACAACTCGCGCGCTGACCACCTTGTAACTTCAAAATGGGTGGAGCTCCTAAACGTGTGCAGTGACAGCTAATTAGACAGCGAATTCACCTGCGTACAACAGACTCGCGGCGGGAGAACACATGCCCGACTGGACGAAAGTTAGTTCAGTGGAGGCGCATGGGTATTATCTATATCGCGTGATCAGCTGTCTCAGCGAGGAGGTCAGGCGAGGTGTTAGAGCTCCTGAAGTAGACAGCCAGTTTATGGAAGGACTCGCGTGGCGCTACAGTATTGACATTCCTGATCCGACAACTAGGGGTCTTCGCATGTAATATTGGGGGAGCATTATCCCCAGTGCGTGAGTGGATGGGTTATCCTTGACTCCTCGCGTGCACGTCTTGATGACTCCCTCTATATTGAGCGAACAGCTTATGATGTACGAGGGCGCCGATTGTCAGAGCCCAGACTAAGAACTCATCTGTTAACCAAACTCTACTAGGTGGGGATTGACACTGTGTTGTCGAGGTGCAAGTGAGGCGTGACCAACTGCCTCAATAACTCTGTGCTTATAGCAGGCACGGAGGTTGAGTACTCGAGAATGCGTATGGTAAACCTGCGAATAAGAAAATTTACGTCTTTAACACTACCCCGAACAGACTCTTGTATCAAAACTTACCTATTTGACAGAAGAGGCAAAGGAACAAGGAACGTGTATGTGAGGAGAGGACTGGCGCTGTATTTTTATTCTGCTGCAGTGCGACTATGTGGGTAGCGTATTGCCTATCCGCATTCTCGAGGAGATCAACTATCTTTCTCCCACTAATAGTTCAGTGACACTTGCCTATGTGTCATGGGTAAGGATACAATGTGTGTTCTGCAGTAGTCTCACGATGCTGAACGTCTTAAACACACTAGGGGTAGGGTGAATCTATTGGGTAACATGGACTGGTGGCTAGTAGATCAACGGGACATAGCACCATATACACGATTGGACATTGCTTAGCAGGGTGTATTGTAGTTGCTAAGAGGCCGACCTGCGAAGTGATTACCAACTGCGTGTGGATAGTCACATTTCCATTCTCTACTAAGAGCTAATAGTATCACATTGTATGCAGTATTCTCTCTTATGAAGGGCAATATACTGAAAAATGTGGACATTCCGAGTGAACACACATGTCTTCAAACAGTAGGAGGTGGTGTACACATGCTTTCGCCGGCCATGGTGATCCTCCGGGTCAGTGGTCGGGTCAGATTGACAAGGCAAGATCTCTGGAAGGAGTGCATAAGTCACTTCGTCTGCGCAGAGAGCGGAAATGTAACTATGAAGACGTACTAAAGGTGAAAGCCAGTGATCAGTAATCAGTGTCCTGTGAGACATTCGCTATGATAGCATAGGGCTCATTTGTCTTCTGATCCTCTCCGACAGAGTCAATCGATACTGGACTACAAGAATCAAGCTATGTCTAGTCTGCGCGTTGAGGCACAGTAATAGCCCAGGTGGTCCCCAGAGCGAGGGACATGTCAGATTATGACAGAAAGATACGTGGCACCGTCAATAGCTTATTGAGTCGTTTAGAAATAGTTCACATATGTCTCGACACGGAGACCGATAACATCCGAGCCGGAGAGCACATGCTGAGTGTCTCTAACTTGGTAGCGAGGACGACATGGAAGCGATAGTGCCCAAGAGTCACTTCGATTACTCCACATTGCTCTGTAAAGGCGGGATGAACAGTACAAAGTCTTAAAGCGGAGAGGTCAGTAGTAACTGTTTAGTGTCCGCACACCAGATTGCGTCTATAGTGGAGCGTACCATGTGTGGCGCAGCCTAATCTTCTGATGTTCTCAAGGAGTGGTAGGTGTACAGACATGCACAGACGCATACATTAGTCTTCCCATACACATCGCAAGGCAACACCTAAGAGTCAGCACATCAAGGGTGGCTTCTATCTTACCTCGTGGTTCCGCAGCCCCCAGCACACGAGTATATCTCTACCACGATTGTACGTATGACACCACAGAGAGGAGCAGGGCAGGGACTGACATGTATAAGGAGTAGTGACTCCATTGGTCACTACCACTCGTTCACGAGGTAAGGGCGTGCCTGCTAGTGGGTTTCTACTACATTGAAGCGCTAATCTTGAAGAAGGATACGACAGTGGTTGGTCCATCTTCAGCACTCTCAACCTGCAACAAACTGACACGGAGGTGATGGAGAGAGAAGCACCCAGCTAAACTGGTCTCCTTGTTAGCGCAAAAACTGTGCGGCATCTCAACTGTCATCGTGGTGTAATACGCTTAACAGTCCATATGTTTAGAGGATCAGGGGTAGTGCAGGCCATAGTGCGCGCCATTACCGCAAAGACCGAGCGATGTGAGACCTGTGCACCTCGACTACTTGCGAGAGGACACAGCCAGCATGATGGAAGAAGCGAGGGTGCACAATCTCCTCTGTTCTCTCAACAATGTGGTAGGGGGCAAAAAGGGGAGTCCCCAGAGCGCCCCTGAGGTGGTTATGCTCTCACACAGGCGGAGGTCGCCTACATCTCGTGAGAGCGGCGAAGGTCCAAACGCCCACCGCCAAAGCAGACTGACTGAACAAACCACACAGAACTCAGCTAAAGCCCTGTAGGTGGATGCGATACGGTGGTGCGATGCGGGCCATCATGCTCCACTGATTCCTCCCCTGCAGATTGTGCCGACAGTCACAGATCTGGCACGCGCGGTCAGGAACTGTCAATTCGCGAGTCGAGGATCCATGATCCATCGAGAGGCACACATGTGCTCATACACCCACAGACAAGAACAACTGAGTACCTAGACTACCTACCTATTTAGTGAGTAATGATTGGCACCATTATCCATCTGTTCGCATTAATATACCTTTTACATATCGAGCTATTTACTGGATATAGCTACCCTAATGTCTGCTACAACCCCATTCCGTCGATTAGATCTCACGCGCTCCGTCTATAGGATAGAGGTTGATTTTCCCTTCCCAGTGGCGGGTATAGTGTGTGTTTTGAAATTTAAATAAACCCCAACAGAGACACTATTTGTGGGCACTACACAGCATACTGATGTTCTTGTAGTTATCCTCAGTAAGGCAACAATGAGCCTCTAGGTTATCGCCTTAACCAAATCAAGGATTTTTCAGTTCCTCATGCCATGCCAGCAAGAGGGCTCGGAGCAAATCATGTGGAGCGCGCACCGAATTCAACTATCACAGCCCCGAATCAAGCCGATCACGCTAACCCAAAAGCTGGCCACGAGACCACCATACATACATATCTCCTAATACTTATCCCATATTGGACATTTATCCTACCTGCAGTCGTTCCACCCTATAATGACACGCCCCACGATGATCTAGGGAACAGCGCACGACTAGTCACCTGCTGGTCAGGACTGCCGCCAGATCCACTGTTTGGGGACTTGGATGAGCAATCATTGTGTGTGAGCATTTGCATCACACACTGCTTGTCTCTCTTGGGTTTATTTCACAATTCTATTTGTCATTTTTCTCATTCCTCTTAGTCTTAGAGAGCGGTTGCGCTACATATTGATTATACGTCTGATATAGATGCATGATAGTGGAATTCACACTACACAACGACTTGTAGTCACTGTTCTTCTCGGACATCGACAATCAAGATGACGATCTGAGTCCACTAGTAGTCTCGATAGCTTCTATCAGACTCTTTCGAGACCATTGGCCATGCACGCTCACCTCTACCCTCTGTGCGCGTGGAGGCGTGTCGATAGAGTGAGTATGAGCAAGAAGACAGGGAATTAGGGCGGGGCGATGGAGTGCAGCTGCGGGCCATATGAGTAAGTTGAGACAAGAGTGGCGTCAGACGCGATTATGATATCTATCGAATCAACTCCTCCGCGACAATTAATGATGCGCCTACCGAGGTACCTCTCACACAACACCAACCTCGTTCGTGACGAAGAGAAGGCCAATGTTCATCTGTACACCACAATCGAGTGATGCACCATCGACGATGTTGACTGTCGCTTCAACTCGAGCCATGAGTGTAAATTTACAACTAGTTAAGAAAGGATGCAACCAGTTGGTGAGGCTGGGAATTGAGAGGTATCTTGTAGGGACACACACTTTGATCAATAGAAACACGCCAACACCAAACCTGAGACAACCACTGATCCCCAAGCAGGAAGAACCCAACAGTAGGCTACGCGGAGAGCTCTTGCACCCTACCATCATCTATAGCCATACAAAGCCCAACGATCCAGACTAATCGTCAACCGTGCGAGACATGACATAGGGAGCTCTCGTAGCCAAAGTGACTGTCATTAGTAGCGTGGCTGATGGCCCAATGCTGGTTCTATGCAGTTACACAGGAACGACCTCCACTCCAAGAGCATTAGTGGTGAGCTCACGTGACTCAACAAAAACATGTCCAAACGAGTGACATTTGGTAGCTAGCTTAAGCCAGATCCAGATCGAGCTTGGCGTGTAGTGTACGCGAGACGTAGGAGGTCTTGCGTCAGAGTAGACCCATGCTGATTATCAGAACCAATACTCAGCGAAGAGAGTGACAGTAGATATGATGATGAGTTGTGTAAGGATCATGCTCGGTCACTTAAATGAGCGCGCGGAGGCCAGAGGTGGCCCATAGTGCCTCCACTCTTAAATCGTGCATAGACTCTCTATACTTCGCGATAAAGCTCTTAGGTTCTTTCAGACACAATGCACCAGCCGGTGGTAAATAAGCCTAGTTGCGCGAGATCAGGTTCCTCATGCCACAGGCCACCAATCAGAAGTGAGCACAACTATGAATAAAGGGTCAATCGAGATTATTACGCTGTCACTTTGCGAACATGCGCTGTGACTGATCCTAGTGGCTGCCCTCACAACATGCGGCAGATGGCCTTGCCATGCCCTGAGGGGGAAAGTGACAGGGATATGCGACTGTCGTGGGCTAAGCTCCCACCCGATGATTGCAAGTGCTAGACTGACACAGCTTGTAACCCGAGCGAGTGCAAGAGAGTAGTGAGTTTGAGAACGCTACCCAAGTCGCACGGCAGAGGACACATGTCTATGGCGTTTTGATGAAATGTAGGGCTAGCAGAGCGTGGGGCAGCGGAAGGTTTGTGCAATCTTCCAACACGGTTCAGACTGGACTGCACAGGTAACAGCGCATCATTCCTTCATGCCCTAGCCAAGAAATAAGCCAGCAGAACTGTCAGAGTAAGTATCCAAAAGGGAGCTTAGACCTCGAAACATCTCTTGGAGGCGTGTAGTCGTATGAACGGTGTCGTCTAAGCTGCTAAGACAGCGGGAAAGGTACAGGCTACGGGAGGTGCGTAGTTACTGGAGCAGGGGGAGCGTGAGTCAACACGAGGAAGACGCCTAATTTGTTTCACTGGGTCGTACATAGTATGTGCGAGTTGAGTCTCTGATCCCGGAGATATCTATGTCAACACATTACATCGGCGCGATTCAGGTGGCGTAGTGTGGACACAAAGGGGTGTAACAAAGGTGACCTGTGGATGAGTTTCTCGACTTAGGAATGGACTGCCACCGAGTCAGAGAATACAGGACAACTCGAGCACCCCAAGGACATCCCCTGTGTTGTATGGGTTGGCTAGACGCTATTCCGTCGAAACGCACCGACATTTCGACCAGGCAGACAGCACACATTCTATCCGTCACTCATATCATCTGGGAGTGTCTAACTAGGAGGAAACAGCCCAACACATAAATAGGTGATGCTGGCACATCCGGACTTAGGAGCTAGAAGGATTATGCCTACCCCTCCGCTCGTCCTAAAATGGGTTGGCGCGGGCTAGTCTTACTTTAAATTTGCCTACTCTGTGCCGCCTTATCAAGCCTCTCAGGACCAGTTATCAAATGTCTCTCACATCTAAGAAGCGTGACCCAGCTAGCAGAAAGACTCATAAGAGCAGAGAAGAGCAGGGTCTTCATAGGGGTGCTTGGTTCCTGACTCTCACAGAGAGACAAAAGAGATTCTCGGTGTGTCTTGAGTTAAGGTAGGAACGAGAGTGGTCATATCATCCACAACAGGTGTGGGGCCTAACCAAGAAAGCTGGAATGTCTTGATGCAACTGTACATTTACGGAGACATAGACCAATGCTCTGTGACATTACTGTAGCGACCTATGGGGTCATCACTAGGAGAAGATACACAGACAAGGTGACAAAGTTGATAGTTGAGAGAGAACTCTACAGCAATTAAGGTCCGATGGTAATGAGAGAGACAGTGAGAGCGGAGACGCGCTGAGGAACGCAATCAGGAGACATCTTCACCCAAGAAGCAAATGCAGGTCAGCGTTGGGGACACGACTGGCGAGTCGTAGAGTCAAGTCCAGGATAGCATATTATGCATATGACGCCATCTGCGCTTCGAGGCAAGATTGTCCCAAGGCCGGAATAGTGACGTGGTACATGACTCGGCTTCACTCATGGATCGCAATGCGCTGACTAAACTTTGTGATGATAGGAAGGAGAGCTATCCTCAGCCCATGGACAGGGGCGGATTGGAACTACATCATAGTATCCAAAATTATCGCCTCACTTCGAGTGGATATCCCTCTTGTCACTACCCCACAAATCTATGCAGACATCCTTCAGTAGTCCAG
The DNA here is from genome assembly GCF_027791375.1 of Indicator indicator. Taxonomy (NCBI): domain Eukaryota; kingdom Metazoa; phylum Chordata; class Aves; order Piciformes; family Indicatoridae; genus Indicator; species Indicator indicator. The sequence continues at coordinate 12,555,731 of NC_072016.1, read as the reverse complement.
CACTACATTCCATTTCCTGTGTCAACCCATTATATCACGAGTCACATCGTCAAACCCACGGCGACACCTCCCTAGCAACAGATAACACAAATACTTCTTCCTTCTCCTTGCCTGGATCCACCTTGGACAATGTCAGGCACCAGGAAAGAGTGGCCCAGGAGCAGCCCCAGGTTGAGGCCATGCTGCACAGCACTTCCCTGCCTGCTGAGCCACTTGTCCCACCCAAGAGCTGTGCTGGGAGCAAGGAGGAACCTGAGCTGGCACAGCAGCTGGGTAAACGATCTGCAGGGCTGGGGCCCCCAGGTCTCCATGTAGGCAGAGCCCATCAATATTAATCAATGAGGCTGCCCCATGGTCCTGCCAAGGCACATTCTGAACTTGGGCCAAGTGCTTGCCTTGGCACAGTTCCAGGTAGTGGTGCCACATCACAGAATCCCTCCAGTGGGGACCAGCTCCCTGTTCTACTGTGCCCAGTGCACTGCCACCAAGCAGCAGCTGGGAGGGTAAGGAGCTGCAGCATCCGGATGGGCTGTCCAAAGGAACCAGGGGCTCCCCCCTGCCCTGTCTGACAAGCATGGGGCTAACCTCAAAGCTGGAGAGCAGCTGGACATGAGGACACCAAATCCACCAGCTCACTCCTGGTCACAGGTATGTGACAAGTTTCCTGTACCCTGATAAGTGAGAAGTGGAACATGCAAATCTTGGGGCACTTCCTTCAGTGCTCTTCCCCTTAAATCTGTCAAAAGCTCCCACGTGCAAAGTGGAGCAACAACTTCCTGCTGTGCAGCCTTTGGATGGTACCCATCCCAGTGCTGTGATAAGAGACAAAACGCTGCAGCCAGTGGCAATTCTTGGTGTCAGCCGTCTCCTCCAAACAAAGCACTTCCCTGCCTCTCAGAGAGGTTTCCTTGCCTGCAAAAGCCAGCAGCTGCTGGCAGAGCCTTCGAGGGAGACAGCCAGGCTACCCCAAGGCAGCACTCCCCTGTGTCCCTAGGTAACCGCCTGCAGCAACACAGTCACAGGGATGATGCTCCAGCAGAGCCATGCAACCTTTCTGTCCCAGTCAGGAGCTGCCCTAACCTAGACACAACCAGGTCCTGCCCCTGTTGGGTCCAGCCACTCAGCCCCCAGCCCTGTGGCACCTTCCAGTGATGCCCAGTTTCATAACGCCGAGATCACACTCTGGCACCCAGCCCCCATCATGCAAAGGCTGCCCACAGCAACGGCAAACACCATTCAGCCCCACTGCATCCAGCCCCATCACACCCGGCATCCTCAGCCTCACAGCACCGCCAGCTCCTCCAAGCCCACAGCATCCTCTTTCCGCGCCCGCTGCCTCCCAACCCACAGCACATACCGCCGCTGCCTCCCAGCCTCCCAGCACCCCAAGCTCCTCCAGGCTCAGAGCGCTCCCTATACGGTCTTTCAGCACGTTCAGGCCTATAGCATCCTCCCAGCCTCATGAAGGCTCACGGCCCCTCCCAGCTCCATGCCGCCCCGCAGCAACAGCCCCACCCAGCGCCACCGACCTGCCACCCGCGCCCCGCCGCCCGCTGCCTCCATGCCGGGAGCCCGGCGCCCACCGCCCTCACTGCCCCACGAGCGGCGCCAACCGCCAGCGCACTGCGCCTGCGTACCGCCAGCGCCGAGCATGTCAGGAAGCGCCGTCTGCCGGCGCTGGACTACAACTCCCAGCGGGTGCGCGCCCATGCTCCGGGTCGGATGGGGAGAGCCAATAGCCACCACGCTTACGGCGCGGCCTTGCCGCCAGGGACCAATAGGATGAGAGTTTTCTGCGAGCCAACTCCCGACGTTGAAGATGGCGCCTCCCGCTCGGTACTGCGTCCCTGGTGAGTGCGGGCCCAGGTGCCTGGCCGGGGAGGGCCAGTGCATGCCCGGGGCTGGAAGTTGCCCATGATAGAGGGTGGCCCGGGTCTGGATGTTGTCTGGGATGGAGGGTGGCCTGGGTGGCGTGCTTGGGTTGCTGGAGTGGGCTCCCGATTCAGGGGAGGTGCGTGGAAGAATGCAGCCTGGAGCCGACGGCGGCGGCTGTGTGGAGTGGGATTTGCCCCGGGGGCTGCAGGAAAGCACTGCCGGGGGACAGAGGAGGGCTGCCCGGCAACACAGGGTGGACAAGCAGCGGGCACTGTTCCCTGGGGCCGTGTGGAGCCTAGGACCTTTGGAACGGGAGCAGGACCAGGATGCAGAGCGCCCTGGCAGCATCAGCCACTGAATCCTTGTCTCTTAGGCGAGCGGCTCTGCAGTGCCGAGGAGGCCACAGCTGGCACCGGGACTTACACCCGACATGGCTTCATCTTCTCATCACTGGCTGGCTGCATGGAGAAGAAGAGTGAAGATGGTGGGGTGAGCACAGCCACAGCACCCGTTGCCCTTCCCTAGAGACAACTGCTGGGTGCTGAGGCTGCACAACCCCTTCCCAGTTGGTGAATCAGGCTCTGATGGGGCTCGGCTGGTGCTGGGTGTGAGCCTGTTGGTGGGCCATGCCCTGAACTAACCCTCCTGTCTGGTGTCCTGCAGCTGCCTGTTGTGTCGGTGGTGAGAGATGCTGAGTCCCAGCTCCTGCCTGACGTGGGGGCTGTAGTGACATGCAAGGTAGGGCACTGGAGTGTGCTCTGATGACAGTGCACAGCCTTTGCACTCTCTGCCTCCTGCTGACCTTTATTCCAGAGCACATATGGGGTGGGATGAGGAGACCCTGGTACCCTCTGTATGTCCCCCAGCATGGCAGAGGAAGCCTAGGGGCTCCTTACAGTCCCTCACTTACCAAGAAGTCTGATGGGGGACACCTGCCTCTTGACTTCACCAGCTCTAGGACTGAAGTGGGCAAAGGCTTTATTTTGCTGTGCCATACTGAACCTTTTCTGGGGCAGAGTGCCTGGAGGGTAGTGCCTGGAGCAGCTTGGAGAAAGGGTGGCACAGATTGGGTATTAATTTCCGTACAGTCGTGATGATGGGAGAGGGACTGGGATCACAGGAGGTCTTAGCCTTATTTGTGTGTCTTGAGTTGCACAAGTATTGTTTTCCTCGCTTAGCTCACTGCCAGGTGTCCCCCCCACTGCTTTGGTCACAGGCTGATTGAGACACAAGCTTCTAGTCCTGTCTGCACCCTGCTCTTTCCCTGCCTGTAGTGGCTGCCCTGGGGTGCGAGCAGGCCAGACTTGGCACTGATTCCTCCTTTTGCCCAGGCAGGTTTGCAGCATCAATTCTCGCTTTGCCAAGGTGCACATCCTGTACATCGGCTCTGTACCGCTGAAATCCACCTTCCGGGGCACCATACGGTAGGCAGAGGGCTGGGTTCTCTGCAGGATGGGGTGGCCCATCCTCAAGGGTGGTGGAAGGCTTTTCTGGTCAGTGCAGCCACCTGATCCTGCCTGGCAGGATCCCTGGCCCAGGCATTGGGCAGGTGTCCAGCAAGTCCTGGCAAGCACCCAACGAGGTCGGTGCAGCTTTTGCGACAGGCTGGAGTTGCCTTTGCTCTCCAGCACTCAGATCCCTCCATCTCATTTTTCAGGAGAGAAGACATTCGAGCCACGGAGAAAGATAAGGTCAGTAAGGCATTGCCAGTGACTGTGCTACTGCAGCTGTCCCTGCTTTCTGCTGGTGGGGAGCACTTCTGCTGCTGAGCACCCTGACATGCTCTGTGGTATCACCCACTCTTTCCCACACAGGTAGAAGTGTACAAGAGTTTCCGCCCTGGTGACATAGTCCTGGCCAAAGTTGTATCCTTTCCCCTGGTGCTGGGAGGGCCTGCCAGGCACAGTGAGTTTGCTCAAGTCCTTTTGAGGAGGCTTTTCCCTTAACCCCCATCTAACCAGATCTCCCTAGGGGATGCACAGTCCAACTACCTGCTTAGCACAGCAGAGAATGAACTGGGTGTGGTGGTTGCACGCAGTGAGGCAGGTAAGGATGGCCTGTGGAGCTTGGACAGTTCTGCTTCCTCCTTTATGCATGGAGGAATGCAATTTTGGGAAGGGGAGCCCCTGACATGTGGTGTCCCTAGGGGTTCAGATGGTGCCCATCAGCTGGTGTGAGATGCAGTGCCCACGGACACACACCAAGGACTTCCGTAAGGTGGCCCGTGTGCAGCCCCAGTTCCTGCAGACCTAGCAGCCCCCAAGATGCTGCCAGGATCCTGCAGGGCCAAGGGCTGCTGGGCTGGGGCCAGAGCAGCCCATGGGCTTCGGCCTCCTCTGTGCCTGCAAGAGGCTGAAACACACAAGATGGATTTTCTGTTTCTGGATAATAAATATTTTTGATAGCTCTGTGCTCCACTCCATTATGGCCCAGAGTAGGTACTAGGGCTGCCTGGAGCATGCTAGTCTGGCTGCTCTAGGGGAGCTGTTGAGGAAACAGTTGCTGCAGCTGGAAGCATGTGGTCTCAGCCTGCTGCTGGGGAAACAAGCCAGCAGCTTTACTGCAGCAAGGCCAACAGAATGGTGCTCGGTTTTGCATCTCCAGGTGCTCATCTCACTAAGTTGGTTTCCTTGTCAGTGGCAAGCATGTTTCCCTGCACCGGTACCTGCTGCAGGCTGTGGCTGTGCTCAGCTCCAGGGCACTCTATCTCTGCTGGCTATGTGCCCCGCCTGCCTCTGGGGACAAGAGACTGCCACGCCCAAAACCCTAAAACCTCAGAGCAGCAGGGTGTCACCCTCCTTGGCAGGGATTGCAGAGCTATGCTTTGCTCCTCAGAGCACCACACGTCTTCTGCACCCCCCATCTGTACCCAGCAGTAGTGGCTGCCTCATACGTGCCAGGAGCTGGGTGAGGGAGAGCCCCCACACGTGGGAGCACAGGCAGAGGAAGGCAGGACCCACTTGTTGCGCATGACTCCTTTATTGAGCTGGAACAAGACAGCTGTTATGTCGGACAGTTACACCGGCCCTATGCAAGGCCAGGCTCGCGGCACCAGCAGCAGGGGAAGCCACAGTGACAGGGCTACGTACACACACATGGGATGGGGCACAACACCTGTGTCACCAACAGGACTAGGATGAGCTTTGCCTGGGGGAAGTATGTGGCGGACATGACCTTCCAGACAGCCCACTTGCTCCCTCCCCCACCCTTGTCCAAAGGCAATAAGTTAAAGCAGGGGCTGGCAGAGCTAGGTCCCTTGGGTGCTGTACCGCATGCACCAGAATACAACCCTTCCACTGTCTACCCATCCTGGTCCTTGTGCCACGTGCCCATGGGGGAATGGGTACCCATCTCAGTCACTGCCTGTGCTGTGCTTGCCCCACTGCTCCCAGGATGACTACATAAGCGACAAAACTACAGCAACCAGGTGGAGAGCTGTTGGGAAAGCAAAGCAGAGGAGGAGCCTGGCACTGTGAGGGATCACTTGGCACACCCCCCTGCAGACTGGGCCCAAGGGCTGGAATCTCAGCATGGAGAGGTGCATGGTTGTGGCCTAGTAGAGCCAGGCCTCCTGTTTACACCACCTGTGTGGCTCCTCACCCTTGGGCCCCAGGCTGTCTGCAGAGGGGAGCCTGGTCCCAAGGGAACGGACCTAATCTGGGGAGCTGCTCCAGTTCTGCAGCTCAAAGTTTCTATGGCTGTGAGGGGTGTGCACAGAGGGGTGGGGGGATATTGGGGAGGCTTATCTACTACATGCTAACTTGCCTCCCCTCACTTCTTGACCTTGCCCTGAGCAGCAACAGCCTCCATGGCCTTGCGCACAGTCTCCTCATCCCCTAGGAACTGCATGGGCTTGACAGGTTTCAGGTTCTTGTCCAGTTCGTAGACGATAGGGATGCCAGTGGGCAGGTTCAGCTCCATGATGGCCTCTTCTGACATGCCTGCAAACACAGAGACACTGTAACTCATGCCCACTCACAGAGTGCCAGACATCTGCTAGGGCAGCTAGAAGACCCCCACTGGGCTAACATACCTTCCAGGTGCTTGACAATCCCACGCAGGCTGTTGCCATGAGCAGCAATAAGGACTCGCTTGCCCTCTTTGATCTGTGGGACAATTTCCTCGTTCCAGAAAGGCAGAGCCCGAGCAATGGTGTCCTTCAAGCTCTCACATGTCGGCAGCTGGTCCTCTGTCAGATCAGCGTAGCGACGGTCCTGGGGAAAAGGCCAAGCTTATGTAGCAGCACAACACCACCACCGCTAGCAGCAGCCTTCATCCCACCATCCCAAATTCTTTGCCTGGGCAACTGCTATGCGTAGGCATAGCTAGGCTTGGAAGCAAAGAAATGCCTCTGAGGTTTGAGCCTGTGCTCATCTACAGCTGGGACTCTGAACCTCTCCTGGGGAAAGCTGCACATTGCTTGCTCTGGGTGAAGAGACCAAAGCAAATATCCATGCACAGATCACTGGACTAATGATTAACAGCAATATTGTCCCCTCTGGTTTGAATCTGTGCTGGGGTTTAACTCCCCAGGGAGGGAGAGGGACAAACAGCCCAATATCAACCAGCATGGTAGTCCTGGCTGCTGCAACAGAGGCAGAAAAGACCTTGCAGAGGAAGCCAAACCATGCTGCAGAGACCTAAGCTGACTTTTAGGAGCCTCACAGCCAGGCAGATGAAGAGCAATGAGTCTTACCTTGCTGATGGTGCTGTAGAAGGGGTGATCAGACTGCATGGGAGGTGGAGGAATGTCATAAGAGCGCCTCCAGATCTTCACCTGTGCCTCACCATGCTTTGCTGCCGTCTCAGCCTTGTTCAAACCTGTGAGGGCCCCATAGTGCCTCTCATTCAGGCGCCAGGTTCGGATAACAGGTAGCCACATCTGATCAATGACATCCAGGACTGTCCAGAGGGTACGGATGGCTCGTTTCTGTACTGAGGTGAAGCAGATGTCGAACTCGTAGCCGGCATCTGGAAAAGACCAGGAAAAAAGGGGATGGACGGGGACACCAGGAAGGTGAGTGCCAGGCCTTATGCAACCAGTTACAGGCCAAGGGCGGTGGCCTCACAGAGCCGGTAGCGGTCGTGTCCCGCCGCCGCCGACCAGTTTCTAGGGATAGGCTAACGGCGGGGCCCCGACCGGTACCGGAGAACTGCTTGCAGTACCTAGGGCTCTCCCCACGCTACTGGAGCCCCTCTTCCGCGCCCCCCCCCGCCCCCGCCTCCATTGGAGGCCATCCTTTCGCCATCGGATGACACCAAAGCCACCCCCACGAAGCTCGAGGCAGCCACGCTAGGCCGCACCTCCCCCCACAGCCTACCCGTCTCTGTCCACGTTCCGCCTCGCCCCCCCGCCCCGCCTTTTTACCATTCACCCGTACCTCGCAGGGCCTCGCCGCCGCGCCGCGCCTCTTGCTGACCGGCGGGGCTGAGATCAGCATCGTACCAACCGCTGAAGCGATTCTCCAGGTTCCAGGCACTCTCTCCGTGGCGGACGAGGACGAGGCGATAGGCGGCCATGGCGGAGGAGCGGAGCTGAGGGCAGTCCGGTACCCGCGCACTCTCTCCTCACGCTGCTGCCGCGCGCTACTGACGCTACCTGCGCGGCCCCGCCCCGCCCGGCCCGACCAGGGAGGGAAGGAAGGCTGGCACGCGTGCGCAGAACGGCCGGCGGGTGGAGGCGCACGTAGTGCATGGCGAGGCCGCGAAGGGCGGTGCGACCTTCAGTGCCGTGACGTCACGGCGCCCTAACGCGTAGACAGTAAGGTATTATGGTACCGGGGCACGGGCTCTGTGTAAACGTTTCCATACCGTTCTTCTGCCCTTCTGCCCCTTTAGAGACATGCCAGACAGGCTCTCTTGCTGGCGGCTGACCCATCCAAGCCCCAACCAGACACGACCCGATTCAGCTCCCCCGACACCGCTCCTCACCCGCCCCTCTGCGAGGAGGCCAACCCTGAGGGCAGTGGTGCCCTCACTCAAGATGGTGGCGGGCGCCGGAAGCGGAAGGGGAGGGAGCACGGAGCGGCGGCACGTGGAGCCGGTTCCAGCATGGCGCGGAGCGGGCGGCTCCGCTCGGGCGCCTCTGCCAAGCTGAAGCGGTGGCGGAAGGGCCACAGCAGCGACTGCAACCCTGAGACCCGCCAGCACCGTCTGGCCGCCCGCAGCCGCTTCTTCAGCCGGCCCGCGGGTGAGGGCAGAAGGCGAGTGGGGCGGGCGGTGTGGGCAGCTCCTAATCGGTGCCCGGCCCTTCTCGGCGGGGGCCGCAGAAGCGCGGGGAGGCTGAGAAACGAGCGTTTGGGTCCTCGGCTCCAGAGGGCGGGGTGGGGGCAGAAGGGACAGGAGCCGCTGACCCTCGAGCTGCAGGCCCGGGAGGTGGCAAAACGGGAAGGAGAGCCGAGCCTCTTGCAGCTGTATGCAAACTGGTGTCTAGGACTCAGAGGGGCACGAAGTGTGTGCCTTGGCTGTCTGGTTGCCTGGGATGCAACTGGAAGAGGATAAGTACAAGGAGCACTTCAGAGTTAAAGCCTTGCTACACCAGAGCGTGTTTGTGAAGATGTGATGCTCTCCTTTGTTAGAGGAGATTGCTGGAGTTTGTGTCCTAGTTTGTTTTCACAGGAATAAGGAGCTCTCTCCAGTTATTGCTGTGCTTTCTCCCATCAAGGGAAACTGGCATCTGTGTCCTGCACGTTGGAGATGACCTCCAGCCAAGCTGGTCTGGCTGCGAGGGGAGAGAGAGTCATGGAGGGGTTCGGGGTGAATGGTAGAGCAACACGATTTTGTGATTCTAAGCATAACTCTTCACATGGGCAGAAAAAAGTAACTTGACAGTAGATGCTGTGAAGTTGCACAATGAGCTGCAGTCAGGATCCCTGCGTTTGGAGCGGACGAATGACAACACTCAGCACCGAATGGAAGAGGATGATGCTGTGGAGGCCACCACTGAGAAGTCCTCTGGCACCTTCCTGAGTGGACTGAGCGACTGTACCAACGTCACCTTCAGCAAGGTGCAGCGCTTCTGGGAATCCAACTCTGCTGCTCACAAAGAGGTACAGGCAGGGCTGAGTTGAGAAGATGTGATGGGCATGGGTCCCTGGGTGTGAGGCTAAGAGTACTGACCTGTTCCACCTGCTCCTGGTAGATCTGTGCTGTGCTGGCAGCTGTGACAGAGGTGATCCGCTCACAGGGGGGCAAGGAGAGCGAGACGGAGTACTTTGCTGCACTCGTGAGTGATGGTCTTAGGGAGGAAGCACAAGGGGAGCTGATGTTGGCAGGATTGTGGGGTCTCAGGAGGGTTGATGGAGGAAAGTGCTGAACTTATGGCTGAGGCCCTGACTGTCCTTCAGCAGAGATGCTGTTGGGCTGCTCCTGGTTTCTCTGCCCCGACTCCCCAAGGGTTGGAGTTTGGGCAGGGCTGGCCTGGTACAAACCCCTCTCCTCTGTTCCCAGATGACAACGCTGGAGGCAGTGGAGTCCCCAGAGTCTCTGGCTGCTGTTGCCTACTTGCTCAACCTTGTCCTAAAGCGGTAAGTGGCTGGCAGAGAAATGGAGAGAGCTGCCTGGCCCTGTCATGGAAGGAGGTTGGTGTGCTGTTCCACTTCCCCAGGCTGGGGAAAGGGCCCAGCTGGGGTGGGTTGAGGATGCTGTTCCCTGTGTGACTGCCACTGGCTGTGTGCTCCTCAGCCCACTGACACGCCCTCTTCTTCTGGCAGCGTTCCAAGCCCTGTGCTTATTAAAAAATTCTCAGATGCCTCAAAAGCCTTCATGAGTATCATGTCCACACAGGCCTGCAGCAGCTCCACCTCTGCCCTGCGATGGGTAAGTAGCCAAGAGGCAGCCAGCTATGCCAGCTCTGCCTGGGTGTCCAGTGAGAGCTGGTGTTGAGGTGGCTGCTCTAAGGTGGTGTTGGGTGCTCAGCCTGAGGCTGTTGCAATGAAGAGGGAATCTCTTGGGGTGATGCTCACTCCCCACTGCTCCCTTGTCGTAGGTCCTCTCTTGCCTGGCCACGCTGCTGCGGAAGCAGGACTTGGCAGCCTGGAGCTACCCTGTCACACTCCAGGTCTATCATGGCTTGCTGAGTTTCTGTGTTCATACAAAGCCCAAGGTGAGTGCCCAGTGACCCTGTTGAGGGATGACACTGCTTTTGTGATTAATTTCTGGGGCTGGCTATGCCCGTAAGGTCCGTGGCCTCTAACCAGCTGGGCTCTCTTTCCCCCAGGTGCGGAAAGCGGCGCAGCATGGTGTGTGCTCTGTCCTGAGAGGCAGCGAGTTCATGTTTGGAGACTCAGCCCCTGACCATCACCCTGCAGCACCCTCCACTGCCAAGTTCTGTGTACAGGAGATTGAAAAAGCTGGAGGTGTGGGGCACTGGAGAGAGTGTTCACCCTGGCTCTTTGGGCCACCCCTGGTGCTATCACAGAGGCTCTGTCTTGGGCAGGACCACAGGGTGCCACAGGCTCAGATGTTGCTTTGCTCTCACAGGCACCAAGGAGGCAACCACTACCCTGCATGTCCTCGCCCTGCTGCAAGACCTTCTGCCCTGCTTCCCTGCAGCCGTGGTGAAGACCTGCTGTGAGACCTTGCTCCGAGTCATGACCCTCAGCCATGTAGTGAGTGTCCCCACACGAGAGGTAGCTAAGGCAGTCTCTTTCTCCCTCAGCTGTGACCTAGAGGAATTCAAAGCTACTTGTTTGCCGGCCTGGAAGTGCAGGATGCAAACAGAGAAGCCTAGAGCAGTTGGTGCTTGCTGTCCTGCCTGTTGTGAAAGATACAGGGGACAGTCACAGCAGTGCTGCACTTCCTGAGGCAGAGCCTGCTTTGGGATAGGGAGGGAGTAGGTGCAAAGCAGACCCCTTCCTCCTGACAGTGTGTTCTTCACAGCTGGTGACATCATGTGCCATGCAAGCCTTCCACAGGCTCTTCAGTGCCCAGGCCAGTGTGGCATGCCTGCCAGCTGAGCTCAATGCCCAGATCATCACTGTGAGTGTGGGTTGTCAGTGTGGGGAGGGACAGGGCTAGCAGTGCTGTGGCATCTGCCCACCCACCCACCCGCTCTGCTTTCCCAGGCCCTCTACGACTATGTGCCCAACACAAGTGACCTGCAGCCACTGGTGACCTGGCTGTCCACCATGGAGCGGGCACACATCAACCTGGGCAGGTGCGGGCAGGGGCCATGAGTGGGCAGGGGGAGAGGCAGCCACTTGGTCTTTCACCTGCCCCATCTCTCTTTTCCAGGCTGCAGAAGGACCTCTGCTGGGCTCACCTGCCCCGGTTCTTCTCTGCTGCCATGAACTGCTTCCTCTCCCCACATTCCCAGGTGGTGTTGGATGCAGCACAGACCCTGGAGGTAACACACAGAGGAATCTCTCCCTGCTTGGCTGCCCTGGGGTTCATGGAAAGCTTTGCCTAGGGTGTTTGGGCTTGTTAGATAGTGGTGTTCCCCTCTCTGCCTGCTGGGCTGGGGGATACATGGTCCACTGCTGTCCCATTTTCCCTATTTGCCTTTGCAGAACCTCTTGAACGAGTGTGTTGCTCCCCACGTGGAGGACCTGGGCACTGTCTCTGCATCTGCCCCAGCTCCTGCTGCCTACCTGTGCAAGATGTTTAGGTGAGGAGTGGCAGTGTGGGAGAGGCAGATGGCAGGCCTGATGGACACCCTGATCACTGCTGAGTCAGTCCCTGCCAGTGCAGCCATCTCTTCTCTCCTCAGATCGGTGGAAGAAGGCCTGACGTACCGTTTCCATGCAGCATGGGACAGGGTGTTGCGGGTGCTGGAGGTGTTCTTTAAGACATGTGGGAAGCAGTGCCACCCCATCATGAGGAAAGTGAGTCAGACTGGAAGGGGTCAGACTTGCCTGTGGAGATGGGTATGGTGGCTGTGCAGCTGCCTGGGATGCATTGCCCTCTCCTGCTCAAGAGCGGGGCCATCCTGGTGCCTGCTGTCCTTCCTGTGGTGGACAGAGTCCGCACAGCTCTGGGGCTCGGCATAGGGACATGCAGGGCAGCTGGTATTCTTGGACAGGCATAGTGAGTGATGTGCTGGACCTGTCTCTGTGACTCCTTTGTGACCATCCTGTACTGCCCCCACAGTGTCTCCAGTCCCTGTGTGATCTGCGTCTTTCCCCACACTTCCCCTACACTGCTGAAGTGGACCAGGCGGTGGGGGCTGCCGTGAGCACAATGGGCCCCGAGGTGCTGCTGGAAGCTGTGCCCCTGGAGATCGATGGCAAGGAGTGAGTACAGTCATGGGATAGTATTTTTGCAGCTATTTGTTACATTCTTGTTCTGTCCTGGAGATGTTTGGCTCTGCTGAGCCTTCCTGTGCCCAGCTTTGGAGCTGGGTGGAGGTGTCTTGGGCCCAGGAACTGATGCTGGCAGTGGCCCCCTGACCTGTGCTTTCCCTCCCCAGGGAGACGCTGGATTTCCCCCGCAGCTGGCTGCTGCCAGTGCTGAGGGACTATGTGCAGGGTGCACGGCTCAGCTTCTTCACCAACTACTTCTTGCCTTTGGCGGCCACCCTGAAAAGCAGAGGTTAGGAGGGTGGTGTGGTGGGGGACCCAGCAGGTACAGTCCTGCGCTCCCTTCCTTCCTCCTGCCACTTCCTGCTTCTCCATTCTTCACCCCCTTCTGTTCTGCAGCCCTGGAGTTTACCCAGGCTGGTAAGAGCATGGAGGCCAAGATTTATGACACGCTGCAGTGGCAGGTAATGAGGAGCGCTCAGGAGCCCTACCATGGTGTCCTCTTGGTTCCTGGCTGGGGAAGCATGAATTGGATGAAGGGTGCTGACCCCCACTTCTTCCTTTGCCTTCCAGGTGTGGACCCTGCTGCCTGGCTTCTGCATTCACCCAATGGACGTCCTGGGAGCCTTCAAGGGGCTGGCCCGCACCCTGGGCATGGCCATTAGCGAGCGCCCAGATCTCCGCCCCACCGTGTGCCAGGCCTTGCGCACTCTCATCCACAAAGGCTGCGAGACAGGTTGGTGGGGGACAGACCTTGGTGGTGGTCCCTGTCCCCTGCAGTGACTCAGAGAGGGGAGATTCTGATCTGTACCCCCGTCGTCCTCTCCCTAGATGCGGAGCGGGCAGAAGTAGGTCGCTTTGCCAAAAACTTCCTGCCCATCCTGTTCAATGTGTACAGCCAGCCCGAGGAGTCCGGGGGCAGCAGTGCTCAGCGCCGCTCTGTGCTGGACACCGTCCGTGCTTACTTGACTGTCACCGATCCCCAGGTAAGGGCCACCTGGCACCCAGGCTGGGCTAGCTCAGGCCAGCATCTCCCAGTGTCACCTGGTCTGATGAGGCTGTAGTGGCTACCCGACTGCAGAGAATAGGAAGAAAGAAGCTGAGCAGAGAGCAGCTGTATGTGCCCTCATGGGAAGGAAGCACTTCCCAGCCGGTGCTCTGGGATTTCCCAGTATTGGCAGCTGCGTCTGGCCCATCATACAAAAGCCTTTGGTGAATTTGTCCAGCTCTTTTTGGACTTGCTGTGCTTCCAGTCTCCACAAAGTACTGTGGCAAAGGTTTTGCCAGGTGGATTGCAAGCTCTTTTAAAAGTGTTTCTTTCAGTCAGTTCTGATCCTGCTCTGTTTCTCTGCCCTGTAGATGGTGTGTGGATTCCTGCAGAAAGCTAGCTTGAAGCTGACCAGTCCTGAAAGCACTGAGTTTGCCAGGTAACATCCAGGGACTGGTGCTAACGAATAAAGCTGCTGGCTACCTCGGGGTGAGCAGGGTACTTGCACTGTTGCATGTGGGATGTGCCACTCTTGTGCATCTAGTGAGACAGTCTTGGCTTGGTCAGGCAGTATTAGTGATGCTGCAGTTACCCACTTGCCAGATGTTCTTCGCTGCAGACTCTCCCTCCTGGACCTGGTGGTGGCAATGGCACCCTATGCTGATGAGCAGTCTTTGGACTCCCTGTACCGCACCATCCAGCCTTCCCTCCAGGTGAGTCGACCCCCAGCCCTTACAGGTGCAGGGGGTGCAGTGGAGTACCTTCCACTTGCTGCCAGCTCAGACCTGCACTCTCTAGGGCTGTGTAGGTTCTACAGGGGACAGGAATCTGCTGGGTGGCATGGGGTGCTGTGGGCGTCCTTTCAGATGCTGTGGCGAGGGGCTGCATTGGCCGTGGGGTCACATTGGCTGTCCCTGCAGAGCAAGGAGCGCAGCATGCAGAAAAAGGCATACCGAGTGCTGGAGGAGGTGTGTGCCGCCCCCCACGCGCCCTGCCAGGCCTTCGTCCGCTCCCACCTGCAGGATCTGCAGACGGCGCTGCTGGAGTCACTCAAGAGCGCAGCATCCCCAGCCAAGAGGGTGAGAGCGAGGGCTGTGGGGGTGGAGCTCAGCTGCTCTGGGGAGGGGATGGGGTGTGGGCAGTGCAGACAGCCAGGTGTGTGTACCTGGGTGTACCAGTGCTGGGCCGTTTGTTTCCCCAGCCCCGACTGAAGTGCCTGTTCCACATCGTGAAGCAGCTCTCTGCAGAGCATGAGCCCTTCATCACTGCCCTGGTCCCAGAGGTGAGCAACAGTCTCAGGCTGTGCAGGGGGAAGTTGAGGCTTGGTCTTAGAAGGAAGTTCTTCACAGAAAGAGAGATTGCCCATTGGAATGGGCTGCCCAGGGAGGTGGTGGGGTCGATGTCCCTGGAGGTGTTTAAAAGAAGACTGGATGAGGCACTTAGTGCCATGATCTAGTTGATTAGATAGGGCTGGGTGATCTGTTGGACTTGATCTTGGAGGTCTCTTCCAACCTGGTTGATTCTGTTATTCTGTGATCCCTGGGGGCACCCATCTGGTTCTGGCCATGTGGGTGGCAGCAGTGAAATGATACACCTTTTTACTGTCAGGTCATTCTGTGCACCAAAGAAGTATCAGTGGGTGCCCGCAAGAACGCCTTCCTGCTGCTCGTGGAGATGGGGCATGCCTTCATCCGCTTTGGACCTACTCCCCAAGGTGAATTCCTGCTCTGCTTGCTCGCCCCACAGCTGCTTTGGCCCCCAAATAATTGTTCCCTTGCTCAATACCCTACTGAAATGGACCAGGGTTGTTGCTGGGCTGCTGAAAAGCAAAGGCCTGAGCTGTGCCCCTCTTGCAGAGGCTGTGCAGCGGTTCCTGCTTCTGGTCTATGCTGGTCTCACAGGGTCGGTCACCATGATCAGCTGCACAGTGCTGGCACTGACCCGCCTGTTCTTCGAATTCAAAGGTGAGTAGGAGCAGGAGGGCCGGGAGGTTGGGGGCAGCACAGGGGGACAAGGCAGCACCTCCCAATAAAGATGAGTGCTGGGAGGAGGCCAGCTGTGGCTGACCTCTTTTGTGGTTGCAGATCACATGGAGCTGAGTGTGGTAGAACAGCTCCTGCAGAACGTCTGCCTGCTGCTGGCCTCCCGCACACGGGACGTGGTAAAGGCAGCCTTGGGCTTCCTCAAGGTCACACTGCTGCTGGTGGACACCAAACTGCTGGCCAAGCACATCCAGGCAATGGTGAGATCCTGCACAGGGTGTCTTGAGGAGGGTGATGGGGCAGAGCTTGGGCAGCTGAAGGCATCTTCGGTTGTACCAGGAAGCCGGGAGTCAAACTGAGTGGCTGAAAAGGCAGTGAGGAGGTTCCTCTCTTGCATGCTGGCACAAACCTGCCAGAGAACCCCCATGAACCAGCACTTCCAGTCAGAGACACTTCCCTATGGGCCCTGCCTGGGACAGGTGTGGGGAGACAGTAGCAAAGTGGGCAATGTGGCCATTTGTGGGGAGGGTGAGAAGCCTGGGACAGGAGTGTTTTGGTCTCAAGGCTCTCTGTCCTGGCAGTTGGAGGCCCTGGGGAACCTTTCTGATGACATGAGACGCCACTTCCGTATGAAGCTGCGGAACCTCTTCACCAAGTTCATCCGCAAGTTTGGGTGAGAGAGGCTCCTCGGCTGTGCTGGGGACGTGAGGGAGCTCACAGGGAAGCTGTGTGAGAGGAGGTGGGCACTGACTTACTCTCTGTGCATGCCTCAGCTTTGAGCTGGTGAAGGGGCTGCTGCCAGCTGAGTACCACAAGGTGCTGGTGAACATCCGCAAGGCAGAAGCCCGGAGCCGGAAGCAACGCGCCCTGAGGCAGGCAGCTGCAGATACAGGAGAAAAGGAGGCACCACCACCACAGCCCAGAGGAGACAGGTGAAGATGGGCCAGGGGGAAGGAGTAGCCCTGTCAGATCCACTCAACTGATGCATCTAGAGATGCTGGGAATGTTTACAGGGCTGTTATGTGCTGTGAGGCAGGCTGGGGTCTGCTGCTGTGTTCCATTTCTTTCATCCTCTGCCTTTTGTCTAGCATGGAGGAGATTCTGGCTGACTCAGAGGATGAGGAGGAGGAAGAGGAGGAACGGCAGCAGAGCAAGGAGTGGAGGAAGCAAGGACGGCAGAAGGGCCAGGCATGGCTGAAGGAAGGGGAAGAGGATGAGCCCCTCAATTTTCTGGACCCCAATGTGTCTCAGCGGGTGCTAGGTGAGAAGTGGAGCTTTGGATGTGACTAGGGTGGGATAGATGGGGCAGAAGCTGGTGTGATGCCTTGCCCCCAGGGGTGGGTCCTTCCCCAGCCTCTCTCTCACCCATCTCTCTCTGAACAGCCACCAAGCCAGGTGTCAAGCGGTCCAGAGGAGTGAGCCATGACTTCCAGGTGTCTGAGGATGGGCGCCTGATCATCCATGAAGAAGAGGAGGAGGTGGATGATGATGAAGCCAAAGGTACTGCCTGTGTTAATGAGGATGCCACACTAGTCTTGCACTGGTACTCCCAATGGTTTTCCTCCTGCCATATGTAGGACCTTGGGGAGGAGGGATGTGGGTGGGAGCAAGAGGGGTTGGTGTGGCCTCGTGTCACCGAGTGGCTCTTCTGGGCCACTGTCACCCAGGAGAGGCAGACCTCTCCATCATCAGAAGGGTACTGGAGAGTTCACAGCCATCACTGCTGGTCCCATCACTCCAGGGACTGGCATAGTACTGGGACGCCTCTGTGCCTGCATGCTACACTGACCCTCTTGTCTTGTACTGTAGGAATGGTCGAGGAGATGACAGATGTGCTGCAAGATATGGGTCTCCGCAGTGTGAGTATGGAGCTCATATAGTCCTGAGGAAATGCTGGGGGAACTCAGCATGCCAGGCCTCGGCCTGTGCCAGGGCAGCATGCAGCTGCCCAAAAGGCCACTGGGGATACCAGGCAAGCACCAGCTGCTTCTAGTGGTGCAGCAGGATGGCCGGGGACAGGGACGTGCACAGGCAGTCTGCAAGTTCTCTGGACCCCTGTGGGAAATCAGGGGTCTATGGAAGGGCAGAACGGTAAGGACAAACCAGCTGCAGGGTCCCCAATGCCTTCTGCAGAAGAAAAGCCAGAAGCGTCGTTTCAGAGAGGAGCCAGATGATGAGGAACCTGAGGCCGGGACCTACTCTCAGTACAGAGGTAAGTCCTCTGCCTGTGTCCAGATTAGGGCTCCCAAGGGTGCTAGAACCACATTCCCATCTTACTGGGCTGCTTCAGGGCAGCTGGAGCAGAGATCTTTGCTTGTGGGAAATGATCACCTTTTCTACTGTCCTCACCTCCAGAGCTGAAGGCAAAATGAGGAACAGCTGCCCCAGTCTGGAACTGGGAAGGGGGAACCCTGTGACCCCCTTCCAACACACATTCCCTGTTTTCCAGCTGGAGGCTCTGGGATCCACCGGCAGCTGAACAAGGAGCCAGCCCTTGGTGCAGAGTACAGATCCAAGGTGAGGGACCCAGGGGATGACAGGGTTTGGAAGGGGGAATGCCTGGGGCTTTGCTGGGGCAGAAAACACCATTTGTTTGCTGGAGATCCAGCATCAAGGCTGGAGGGGATCTCTGCTTCAAGAGGAGTTGCTACTCCATACCTGTCAACATATCCAACCCATCTTGAAGTCTCCGTCCTTCCCTTACCATGGCCAGTTCCTCCTCACTGCTCTAAGCAAGTGTCTGTAGCAACATCTGGATGAGAAATAGCTGTGTTCAGCTGCTACCCCACTGCAACATAGTCTTTGGGATGGCCAGGTGGCAGAATTGTACCAGAACAGGATGCACGCATCTCACCTGGTGCTGCATCTTCTCCATGTCACTATGTCCCACAGAAAGGTAAAGGTGATGTGAAGAAGAAGGGCCAGCTTGACCCCTATGCCTACATCCCCCTGAACAGAGCCAGACTCAACAGAAGGTGAGGCTGTCCATAACTACCTGAAGGGTGGTTGTAGCCAGGTGGGGGTTGGTCTTTTCTCCAGGCAACCAGCAACAGAACTAGAGGACAGAGTCTCAAGCTGCACAGGCTTGATCTTAGAAAGAAGTTCTTCACAGAAAGAGAGATTGGCCATTGGAATGGGCTGCCCAGGGAGGTGGTGGAGTCCATGTCCCAGGAGGTGTTTAAGAAAGGACTGGATGAGGCACTTAGTGCCATGCTCTAGTTGATTATTTAGGGCTGGGTGATCAGTTGGACTTGATGATCTTGGAAGTCTCTTCCAACCTGGTTGATTCTTTCCAGAAGGCATAACGGGGGTGGGAATAGGACTAAACCCTGGGTTTGGTTCTGCCTTTTCTCCTGGGGTTTTTGCAGGTCTGGGAGCTCCCTGCCAGCCTCTGCACCACTCTGTGCAGAGTTTGGAGCATCCCTGTGCATTTGGTGTGCCCAGTGCCTGCACTAACCCAGCCTCCTTCTCCTACCTCCCTCCAGGAAGCGGGCAAAAATGCAGGGCCAGTTCAAGGGCCTGATGAAGGGAGCCCAGCGTGGGGCCAAGGCTGGCCACAGGAACCGCCGGAAGGCTCAGCGCCCCTGAGGAGCCTCAGCTGTTTGGCCTGCACCTCCTCAAGAACAGACAGCATGCTGGGTACCTGGGCACTGGGGGGCAGGGGTTTCCTGAGTGGAGCAGCAGGGACTCCTTTGCAGAAGGTGGCCTGTGGCTGTTTGAGACTCTGGGAAGTCACCCCATTGTATTACAGACTCATGGCTCAAGCCCTGCCCTCCTGTGCCTGGAGGAAGGTGTTGGGTTACCTGGCACAGGTGTGTGTGTGAGAGAGCAACTAACGGGGAATGAATTCTCTATATTGATAAATACCCACTGGTCCTACCCCGCCCTGATTCCTCTCCTCTTTTAAGAGCTGGGCACACCATGTCTGTTGTGCTCTGCCCTGGTGTCCTGGGTCCTGCTGCTGCTGCAGTGCTGCCCTCCACAGGCACACACCTGGATCTGAGGCCCCAGTGCAGGGCTTGGCCTGGGGCTGCCAGGAGCAACAGGCATTGAGGCAGTGCCCATGACCTCTGCTCTCCTGGCACATGTGCAGTGGGGCTGAATTGTGGAGTTGGACAAAAAAAGAAGCCAGAAGTGGAGGAGTCCTTTGCTTATGACCAGTTTTCTTACACAAACTTCCTCTTGCTAGGATCTTCTGTGCTAAACTGTGGGCCAGGGGATCTGTGCTATATCGTGAGTGTCTGCCATTTGGCTGCCACTAATTTCTGTCCTGCCTCAGCTTTTCCTTTATCAGCCATGCCTGGCTCCAGGGCAGGAACAATTCAATGCAAATTTCTTCAAATTTGCTGTAAAACTGCTCCTGCCAACCTCCATGACTTTCCTTTTCCCTTATCAGTGACAGCTGAGAAGTGTTTTCTTCTGCTCTGACCACCTCCTGCTAGCTAGATCTGAGCAGCACAAAGAATCATGGACCTTTTTAGTGGTTCAGCCATCTCAGGTTGGCCTGAGCATTCATTTTTGCCCAGTTACTTCTGCATTCAGCCCAGAAGATGGTGTTTAGGCAAAGCATGCTGAAGAGAATGAATTTGAGGGTAGTGGGTACAGGCCTCACTGCTCACACTGCAAAGAACCTGTATTTGTGAACATGACTGGCTTTCTCTTCTACATCAAAAAACTTTTAGTCCTTTGTCATTTCCTACTGTGGTAGCTTACATGCTGGAATTGCAATGCTTCTCAGGATTGTGCCTGTTCAGCCCCTTACCTGCATGCTTTTTTCTGGAGGCTGCAAATTCAGTTTAGTGTCTCTTAATGCTTTTTGTTGTTTGGTTTTGTTGTTTGGAGTTTTTTCCAAGCGTGTTTTAAAAGCCTGGGGATGGAGGAGGAGCTCTTGTACTGGTATGGGTCCTGCCTTGTCAGGAGCACTGACCTATGCCTGCTTCCCCACCCAGGGCTCTCACTTGGACCCTTGAGACACAGGACCATGTTGAGGTAGTGCTGCTCTAGTCCTGCCAGTAAGGACCCCACAGCCTGGTTTATGGGACAGGCATGTCCAGCAGCATCTCCTGACCATGTTCAATGTTCAATCAGCAGGAGCTACATCTACCTTCCTCTACTGCCTACAGCATTGGCCTGATGCCCTCCCTTCCCTGAGAGCAGGACAGGGAAAGAGGCAGCAGTCACCTGAGCCCTTAGCACCTGTAAGACAGCCTTACCAGAGCTGTCTTCTTTCTCTTCTCTCCTTGGAGACAGGAAGGCTGTAGCTAATTCATTTAAAAGCTCCAGATTACTCACTGTATTGTTCTTCATTTGCATGTTGTTGCTTAAATTAGTGCATGCCTGTGTGGAACAGAAGAATTTCATTAGCAGAGAGGATGGTGTTTGCCTGAGCTTGTGTCCAGAGAACAGATTCTTCTGCAACAACATCTTGTTAATCAGCTAATTAATCATGTAATGCAATAGAAACCCTTGGAGAGGAGACATCATCCTGGCTAAGAAGGCTGGCTGTGAGTCAAGCTTGCTTCCTACCATCAGCTGTCCCTGCCAGGGAGCAGAACTGCATCTCAGGGGCCCACAGGAGCCTGAGCACAGCTCTCTGCTGTGAAGCAGGGTGAGGAGAGATGTGGGGTCCTGCTTCCTGCAGACACCAGTCATAAATAATTTGCAGTTACCCACAGAGAAGAGCAAGATGGGGACCTGGGGTGATGGTTGGCTTTTGTTGCTCAAGCTGAGAGGTGGTTGGAGGCTATTTCCTCCCCCATTAAACCATGCAGCTCCTTTCCACAGGCTACAGCAGCTATCAACAGTGTAACTCTATTCAGCAACGTGTGTAAAAAAAAAAAAAAAGTTACAAAGGGCTCTTAGCCTTGCAGATACCAGCTGCAAAATGGGAGGTCTCCAAGTTGTGGGCTGCAGGCATCCTAGGCACACTTGAGGAGAGGCTGGCAGGATGAACAGGTGTCTCTTGGTGCTGGCTGAGTGGCCCTGGACTGACTGGGGCAGTTGCAGATGTCCACTCAGAGCTTTGAGGCTTAAGATCAGAAGGAAAATATTGTTTCCTTTCACTAGAAGCTACCTACTTGGGTTGTGTGTCCTGTGGCATGCTGCTGCTCAGGACAGACGTGCTCAGTGAGGCAGTGCCCACGCAGCACTGTAGTGCCCTTGGGGCTCCCCACAGGCATTCCTCAAAGATTCAGCATGCACTAAGGTGCAGGGATAGGAAAACCCTCCTGAGGGCAGCAGTATGAGAGGAATCTTGGTGTCTATTCTTGAATGAGTGGCAGTAAGATAATTAATAGTGGAGGTTTAAAATGCCAAGGGATAACTCCAGCTAAAATCTAGTAAATTAAAAAAAAAAAAACTGATTGATTCCTAGTCCCCTCAGCACTCTGATCTACAGTTTCATTTCTTTCTAAGAAGTTGTCTTTTCTTGGTTGATACCTGAACACTGTGTGCAAACCAGGTGCCAGGGCCATAGGGACCCTGGTTGGAAGAAAGGCAGGTGCTTCTACCCCAAGAGGGAAAAAAAACCCCAAGAAATAAAATTGCTTTCTCTGTGTCTCTTCATCTAATTTCTCCTTGAAGGTGAGCAAATATAAAAAAATATTCAAACTAAGATGTGACTCAGGTTTTACAGTGTAACTCATGGTCCTTGGAACACTTTCTGTGGTCTCTGCAGGCTCAGGCAGATCCTAATGCATTGGTTATGAGTAAGCCACGTTTTTTTAAATTTCCTTAAAATTGTTGCAGTTTGTATTTTTCTGGTGCATACTAAGTTTTGGGTGTCAGTTGTACACAAGACAGCACCACAAGAACTTTCACGGCTCAGGAGCGTGGCCTCCTACCACATGAATAATCATCATAGAATGCTCTGCGTTGGAAGGGATGTTTAAAGTTCATCTGGTCCAACCTCTCTGCAATGTGCAGGGATATGTTTTAACTAGATCAGGTTGCTCAGAGCCCCATCCAGGCTGACCTTTAATATTTCCAGGGATGGGGCTTCTACCACCTCTGGGCAGCCCGTTCTAGTGTTTCACCACCATCATGGTAAAAACTTTCTTCCTTGTATCTGTTCTAAATCTACTCTTTTGGTTTAAAACCATCACTTCTCATCCTGTCTCAACCAGCCCTGCTAAAGTCTGCCCTTGTCTTTCTTGTAGGCCTTCTTTAAGTACTGACAGGCTACACTAAGCTCTCCCTGGAGCTTTCTCATCTGCTTTTTTGTGAGAGGTGCTCAACTGTGGGTAAAAGGACCCATGCACCTTTTTGTCCTCATTGCCCTCCAGCAGTGGCAGCATACTAGCCAGCCCCTGTATGCTGCTGGCTGCCCCCACTCACAGGCAGCTGATGTTGGGGATGGCTGGGGCAGGCTGGCAGGCTGCCATCAGGCCTGGGGACCAACTGTCAATCCGCTCTGTTGCCCTGAGCAGTCTCCCTGTGCACCAAGGGGCCCTGTAGGTTGTAGCCTGCTGCAACAGGGACTGCATCCCACACTAGCTACAGGCTTGGGCAAGAGTGGCTGGAAAGCTGCCTGGCTGAAAAGAACTGGGGAGTGCTGGTTGACAGCCAGCTGAACATAAGCCAGCAGCATGCTCAGGTGGCCAAGAGGTGCAGCACCATTGTGGCCCTTACCAGTGTTACATGAAATAAAAGACTCTTGAAACAGAGATCTGTCTGGAGAGGAGACATTGCATTACTCAGTGTCAGGTGCTAGGGGATGTTTCCACAAAGCTAGCACACCCCTGGATTTCCAGTGGTTAGATTTGTACATGACAAAATAACACAGAATCATAGAAATCACAGAAATCAGAAACATTCAGGTTGGAAAAGACCCTTAGGATCACCAAGTCCAACCTATCGAATACAATTATCCTTCCTACCTACAGCATGCTTGTAAGGCTGCACAGGCATAGTTTAACTCGTGTTCACATATTTGATGGTCCTTGAGCTGATTCTTTGTTTTAATTCATCCCAATTTATGGAATCACAGAATCACAGAATCAATAAGGTTGGAAAAGACGTCAAGGATCATCAAGTCCAACCTGTCACCCAAGACCTCATGACCACTAAACCACGTCACCAAGTGCCACGTCCAATCCCCTCTTGAACACCTCCAGGGATGGTGACTCCACCACCTCCCTGGGCAGCACATTCCAATGGCCAACCACTCTCTCTGTGAAGAACTTTCTCCTCACCTCCAGCCTAAACCTCCCCTGGCGCAGCTTGAGACTGTGTCCTCTTGTTCTGCTGCTGGTTGTCTTGGAGAAGAGACCAACCCCCTCCTGGCTACAACCTCCCTTCAGGTAGTTGTAGACAGCAATGAGGTCTCCCCTGAGCCTCCTCTTCTCCAGGCTAAACAATCCTAGCTCCCTCAGCCTCTCCTCGTAGGGCTTGTGTTTGAGGCCTTTCATCAGCCTCGTTGCCCTCCTCCGGACACGTTCAAGAGTCTCAATGTCCTTCAGCATATAAGTTGTCTAAGATCATAAGGTTCCTAACTAACTCCCTAGACATGTGTTAAGACATTTTCAAGGTTTCACATAATAAATAAAGAGACAATGTAGATATTATTCGATTGTGTCAAAACCACCAAGGCTGTGGAAGGCAACAATTCTATGGATCAGTGGTTTAGGGGGTAAGACCCCGACGCCACAGAGCCCTCTACCAGCCTACAACTCCCAGCATGCCGCGCGTGGCATAGGCGGTCATTTCTCCCCTCCTCGTGAGCGCGGATCGGCAGTTGTCCGTTCGAACCGGCCAATGGCAGCGGCGGAGAGCCAGTTGCAGCCAATGGTGATTGATGTGCCGAGCGGGGCGGGGCCCAGGGTGGGTGAGGGGAGCCAATGGGGAGGCGGAGCGGCAGGTATGAGATGGCGGCGGGATCACCGGCGCCCTGCGGCAGGCGCGGGGGCAGGTAGGAGTGAGGACCCCAAGGGACCGGTACCACCTTGCCCCTTCCCTGGCCCCTCGCTGCAGGGCAGGACGCTGTCCAGCCCTCTGCGGACATACCGCACATGTCTGCAGCGCGCTGCTGGCGGGCAGGAGCCGGCCGGTGCGCCTCGGCCCGCCCATTGCGGCGCTTCCCCTGCGAGCCGGGTTCTCGCTGCGGCGGGGCAGCTGCCCCTGTGGCTGGGATGCCCGGCTCTCTGCTGACGATGTCGCTGTCCGCCGGCCCCCGGTGCTCGGCTACGCCGCAGAGCAGTCTCCTCTTGCCCCGCGGGATGGACGGGAGGGGATCAGGGTGAGACGCCGAGGGCATCGTTGTGTTGGTTTGCGGTATTTCGGTGCTGGTCCCCATCCGTACGGCGGGAGGAGAGTGCTCCCTGTAGCGTCCCTGTGCTGCATTGCAGGGGAAATACCACCAGTCCTTCCTTCGAGAGGAGAGAGTCAGCTACAGATGACCTTCCCTCGGGCGGGGGACTATTCCATACGGAGGTGCGTCCCTGCACTCAAGTTAGCAAAGATAAATGCCTGCCTTGCAGCTCTGTCCCTGCTCCGGCCCAGCCGCTCGCTGCCTGCGTTAATATGAGCCGTGCTGTGGCGAGGCTGCCTCTTTTCTGCAGCCGCAACGTGAGACCTAACGTTGGCAGTTGCAGGGTTTGGTAGGGTGATGGCACTAGACAGACTTGCTTTGCATCCAGCCCTATTTCTCCTTCGCTTTGTCCACTCAACGCGTGGTATTCCTGCTTTCTAAATAAACAGGAAATGTCAGCTTCCTATAATTTGCCTTCAACACAGACTTTTTATATGTGTGACCATTCCGTGACTGCTGCTGATAAAATAGTGGAGACCATATGAGCACCTCACTGGAACAGTGTTGTGAGAAAACTGCTTGAAAGACTTGTCATATTTTTCCCTTTTATTCTTTTCCTGTATGTGTAGCATGAAGCTGCAAACTGAGCGGTAATTCTTGTGACTTGCAAAATACAGTCAAGGGCTGTGCATCCAGCCTGGTTCACAGTGGTGCTGTACCCTTCTCTGCTGAATGGTATCTATCCTTATGAAGTCTCATGTGCTTATCTGGGGGCACTGAGTGGTGTCTGTGTTGAGGCAGAGCATTGCTCTAGAAGGAGGTACAAAGAGATGGTGCCATCTGGGCAGAGAGCGACTAAAATGCTGGGCCTAGTAAAGAATGATCTGTACAGCTGCTACTTGCAAAACTCTTTAGATAAGGCATTTTAAATGTGGCCTGGATCAGTGCAAATGATTGAATTTGTTGTATGCTGACAGTTGTCCTTAAGATGCAATCCCCCAGCTCTTTATCCCCCTGGAAGTGACTGTTAAAGCCTGAAGTTTTACTCCAATGCTCCCTGTCACTCACAGGTAGTACTAGCAAACAGATCTCTTTCTTTGCAGGTCTGTCACCACACATAGCACAAAGTTTGCTTTTATTTTTTAATTTTTTTACAAAAAGTATGCTCCACTACTGTGCTTTCCCCCCTGTATTTTCTTTCATCTGAAGAGAAGCACAAGTTGGCTAGTAAAGCTTGCATACTGTGTGTGTGATCTTAGAGTGTGCTGACTTAAAGACTGGAAATGAAAGCTGGTTGTCTTAACCTCCTTACCAAATGTTACTAAACACGACAAAAGATGATTTGTGTGGCTCTGTTTGTGGTTCTCTCTAACCTCTGCCTGGCTTTTCATAGCTGAGAATGATGTTTGCATTGTGCCTGAGTGTTCAATTTCAAAAGGGAAACATCTGTCTGTTTAATGAATGCATTTAATGTTTGATTCAAGCAGTGCCTAAATGCTTTGCTAGGCACTTAGTGTCCATGTCAGCCATTTGATATGGCAGGAATGGAATGAGTGGAAAGGAAAAAGCCATGGGCCTGGAAAGCATGATGTGCTGGAGAAAGGCATAAAGGCATCTTGCTAAAATGGTTTGATAGAGTGTCACTGCAGAAGTGGACATCAAGACCTCACACTGTGAACAGGTGATGAGAGGAGACACTCACTGAACTGACATCTGTGCTCTACTGCTAATGGGAAAATGGTCACTGTAAACATGACTTAATGGCAAAAAGTCAAAGTAACTTGCTGAGGATCATGCAGAAGAAATGGCTGATTTCCGAGTTAAAGCCAAGTCTGAACACATGGCTACTTGTCTCTGAAGACAGCCTGGAGCAGGGATCAGTCTTATTCAAATATTCCCTTTTCCATAGCCCTCACTAAAAATCTTTGAGACCTAGCCTTGTGTTTAACCTTATACTCAGTTCAAGCCCTGTCAGGTATGCATCCAGACCCAAACTCAAGGCTGTGTTTCATTTATGGTATTTTTGTATACTTGCACATAACACCCTGTCCTGTGCTCGTTCCAGGCCTGGGATGGGCTTGGACAACAGGATCCTTGTTCTGCTACAGTTCAGTTTATTGTCTTTTTCTTTTTTTTTCTTTTTTCTTTTTTTTCTTTTTTTTTTGCATGAAGGGGAAGCATTGCTTGCCCACATAGTCCACAGCACCATCTGGCTCTCCTTGCAAGCCTGGTCATTGCCTTGTTGCTGTGCACACATTTACAAGCATATGAAAATGTCACAGGGTGTTGTTAATGTTCCTTTAAAAGTACGTGGGCACTCCATTCAGTCTGAAAGTGAAACACTGAGTGCTGGACACTGCTGGGAAATCAAATTCCTTGTCCTAAAGGTCAGCAGTCTTCAGTGTATGATTTACTAAATGGCATGAACAGATGGGCAGGAGACAGCGCAGAATGAAAATGTTGGCTAATATCTAATGGTTGCACTGAAGTCAAGTTCCTCTTGGAAATATGTCCCCCTCTGCACTAGGTTAGGCTGCTGCTCACAGCTGAGGCCTTGTATTTTCCACACACTTCAGAGTCAGCTCTTTCTGCGGGATCTCATTTTCCCTTGCTCTTTATCTGGAGGCAAGAAGAGGGATCAGAGGTCCTTTTCCTTGGCCTATACGCTGCTGAGTTCTGACATGGACCTGCTGTGCTGCTTTTTTTCCAGAGTTATACCAAACCTTCACTGTGATCTTGGGGACTGACGTGGGTTCCTGTGTTCCTAAGTCACAGAGGTCTTAGAGCCAGCATGAGTAGAGAAATGGGAGGAGCTATGACCCTGTGGTATGATAAATTTGGCTGACTTTTTGTTTCAGGACTTCACAGGTCTGGTGTGCTCCTGGCCTACCATCTCAGAAATGCCTTACGCTTACTGTGTCTGATGAGAGCACTGGGTGCTTTTCTTCAAGGTGCAACACCCTCACTCCCTGGCTCTTGGCCTTTCTCACCTCCACGCTAGGCAATTGCAATTAAGCTATCTAGAGTTTCCTCATAAATTTTTTTCAGAAACTGTAGATGGCAGGCAATGTGATAAGCTGGTTAAATAATTGCCTGCCAGATGCCTTATGAAAACTTTTAATGTGTTTGCTTTTGGCCTTTGAAACTAATAACTTGGAATATGGCCAAAGCATCCTTTCTTCTTGAGCGGTAATGTGGCAGCTCTGATTTTCTGAGGCAGGAAGCTCTCAAGGGAGCCAGCATTAGTTTCCCTTTCTGTTTTTCTGCAGCTCAGGCACAAGGTTGAAACATAGTTTTACAGTTTGGGAGTTCCTCCTGGGCATTCTCATAGCCCTACTTGCAAGCTGTCATATAGCAAGAGACAAGTGTGCTGTGGCTGTCTGCGCCTTGGAGAGCAGGAAGCCTTTTAGGGAGCATCCATCACCAGCTCTCCTCTCACGCACGTGGCACTTCGCATCCTCCTGAGTGGCCCCTAGAGCAGCACATAAACATATCACTGCTCCCTGGGCTCTGCAGAGAAACCAGGTGAATCCAGACAGAGATGACCTGCCAGATGGGACAAGAAGGGAGAGACAGTTTATGTTGCATGAAGTGACGGTATGGGTTATTGTTATATGAATTCTGATATCGCTGTACAATATTCCATCTTCTGACATCACAGCCTGCCTAAATTCCCTTCTAAAGCACCAGTTCCCTATTCTGCTCAGTTTGGTGAGTTAATTGGGCTGCTTTGTGCATCTCCATCTTTCCAGCACCACATGCTGTGCTGCTCTGTGACTGGCCCAGCCTGTTTATCTGTGTGCCTCCACAGCCCTGACCAGATGTCACCAGCTTATTTAAATGCTGGCATGCATCCAGGTGTACCTCATTGCAATTCCAGCTTGTGAGAGTTTACACATTTGGAACATGGGATGTGGCCTCTGACATACTTGGTGGAGTCTGCAGAGGATTGCTGTTGAGGTTTGATGTGCTCTGGTGCTTTGAATACACCACGATGACACAAAATAAAGACACAAGCATGTAGCTTACCCATTGCACCTTCAGAGCAAAGGAACGGCAGGAAATTACAAAAGTACAATGAACAAAAATCAAGAGCTGCAGCTTCCCCAGTACCTTCATTCTCTCTTATTTGCCACCGCCCAGCAGTACTGTTGTGAGCTGGCTGTTGGTCCTGAACCAGGTCTTGGTGACCATCTCCAGAAGGAGGTACATGCCTGTCTGGTCTGTTCTGGGTGCTGGGAAAAAGGGGTGCAGGATCTCCTCAGACTGTGACACTCCTACCCTGCTGCAAGTGTCCAGATGCAGCCATACAGTGCCCTGCAATGCTGCTGGGCTCCTGTGGCTGCCTGGTGCCACCGGCCTGTTGTCTCAGCCTCACCTACAGCTCCCGACCAGCACCTGGAGCTCAGTTTGTGCCTCTTCATCCCCACATCCCAGCTGTCTCTGCCTGATAGCTTTCAAAGCAGCTTCTTTGTGCTCAGTCCCATGTCGCCCCTCACACAGAAGCTGTATTTCTTCTGAATGTCTGCAGTGTGACCTGATTATTTTTCCTGTCCTTCCTTGCCCTCCTTTTTAATAGTGTCTGCAGAAAAGCTGGCAGAGTTCAGTTATATCAGTCATGCTGACTGATAGTGCTTTCTCTTCTCTTGGGATTCCTCCTCTTTTCTGTCCCCCCAGCATTCATTTCAGATTTAGCTATCAGCCCTCTAAAGACAGAGTATTGCCTTTGTTCTGTATGTGTACAGCACGGAGCACAGTGGAGTCCCCAGCTGTGACTGAGGTTCCCAATGCCACAGTGATAAAAGTGAATAGATCAGTAACGAGAAGAGACAGCTGCTGCCATCTAAAAAGATTCAGTTTTGGTGCAGGTTTCAGTGAAATCGGGATTGACTCTAAGGATCCTTTTCTACTGCTTGCTCCCAGTAGGGGATTATATTAAAATAAAGACACAAACTTTAGCCTGCATTGAAAGTCAGGACAATCAGAGCAGCATTGCAGTTTAGTGCCTCTGGACTCTGTTTTTCTGATGTTAGGACAGACATACAAGCTTGCTGATCTCTAATGTAAAACTAGTGCGTTTGTGGCAGTAGCTGTCTGGGTAGAGACTTGGGTAGGAGGCCAAGCCATCTCACAGCATGGGATCATCCTAAGCTGTGGTGCTGGTGCTGGGAAGGAGACCTGGGGAGGGAGCACCAGGGTGAACGTGCAGTTCCTCTCTAAGCCACCTCTTATTCTTTTTGTCCTCCTAGTGTCCTAGAAGGCATCTGGATACTCTGATGTTTTGGTGATAGCTCTAAAATATTCCAATGGCTATTACTGGAGATATTACAAAAGAATTCACTGAGGTCAAACTTTTCGTGCTGCAATGTAAATTTCTTGATGTTTCACATACATCTTGTGAATATATGTATTGCTGCTGCAGTTTTCTTTGACACTGGTAGTATATTGTATTTTCATTTTCTTTCAAAGCATATCCCCATATACATCTCTCCTGCTTTCCAACTGTTCTATCTTCCTAGATAGATTTGTTTCCATTTCACATCACAGATGTGTAGCTGAAGTCTGTTTTGAATCCTTTACTGAGAGAGAATTTGAATTCATAGGTTACAGCAGTGACTTGGATATCCAATTTGCCCAGTGTCCAAAAGATGGCCACGTATTACATTAGTTCCAGGTTGTCCAGCACAGGCTGCCATCACATAATAGCAGCTTTCTTTCCCAGATGCTTGCTGTTTAAATTGTGTGTTATTATCTGGTTCCCATAGGCAAAAGGCTGAATCACTCCATGTTAGCTGTTTAAATGTGAAGAAGAAAGCAAAGCAAAAATAAGCAGTGTTCTCTAGTACAGCTCACCTCCAAGTCTAGAGAGAGTGAGCAAGGATCGGTATGCACTGTGCTATGCACTGGGTACTCATCACAAAAGGACTCTGCACCTAAAGACCTTATGAGTATAAGCCCAGGCAAAAAATTGCTGCCTGTTTTTCTTGACGTTTTTCAGAGGCAAATCAGTCATCCTATGAAAAGTTGCTGCGCTAAGTCTGAGGCCTGCATGCGGTGATGTTTGTTACACTATCTAACAAGAATGTCCAATCCTCAAAGCAAACTTAACTGTGAAGTCATTTCTAGTATCTCTGCAGTCCATTCCCATTAGACTTATTTTATTTTTTTTTGCTTGTTGTGGTGGTGGTGTTTTTTTTTTTTTAATCTGGGAAATAAATTGTCTTCTTGTCCTTTTGTGCTTAAAATGATTCTACATAATTCCACTACAGTTCTTTCATCTCTTTGCAAAATCCAGGATGACTTCTATCTGGCTGTGGAAATACTGTCTTCAGACATCCTCATTAATTGATTCCTTACTCTGGCATAACATAGGGAATGATGCTACTCCTCTCTCCCTGGGGAAATATGAGCCTGTGCGCATCTGTCCCGTCTCCCTTTGTGCTTAGCCAGGCAAAGAATTGCTCATGTTTTCTGTTCTTTAGCACTGCCTGCTTATCACCCTGCTCTCAGTATTTGGTAGCAGGCTGACTCTTTCTCATAGTCTAAAGATTTTGTTATTATGGAGGGAGATTTTCTTCCATTATCTGCCTTAGTTTCAAAAGCCCTTTAATCCTTTTACTCCTGTATGGTAAAACCTGTGGTGTCTGAAGTGTTAGCTCCTCAGTGATAATGTACCAAGTCTGCAAAATGGCATTGGAGAAGGATTTTCCCACCAAATTAGGTACATCATGTACTTCTGAGATCTACAGCTTCCAGTTCTTCCACTTTCCTATCCAGACAAACATGGCTAATGCTTTGCCCCAAAGGTACCTCGTCCTTTTCTTCCTTGGCTTGTGTTATCCTTATCCTCTATTTCATGTTGCTTGAACCTGTTTCTGCCTTCACATGGTTAGCATTAGAACAATATAAAATCTGTAAAAGCTACTAAAACAGTTAGGTCTCACCTATCTGAATGCAAGCTTGCTGCCACGTGTGCTAATCTGCCTGCTTGCACAGCTCTTGCACCACAGGTTCAATATCCAGGTTTAGCCAGTTAAAGTCTCATTTTTGTCCTAGTTTCCAAGGCATTTCCCTGGCCTGGATCTAGTTACCTTAGGGATTAATTGATCCATCATGATTTTGACCTCCTGCACCATCCACTCCCCATGAAATGATGGGGCTGTCATGCCTGAAGCAAGAATGTTGTGTGTGACAGACAGCTTTCTTTGTGACTTGGCTGGGATCACAGGCTCCACTTCTAAAAGATACTAGAATGGCAAGAATCTCAGCACAATATAGGGCCCATTTTTTTAAGCTGCTCTCTTAATCACAACACTATTAGTAGAAGGTTTTATTATTCATTAGGATTTGATTTTATTCATGGGACAGGAAAGGAAGCTATTTATTCCTTTTTTTTTTTTGTCGTCTTTTGACGTGTTGTAAAAGCAGTCTGAGATCACAGCAGCATGTAGAAAATAGAACTCTGCAATTGCAAGCAAAGCAAAAACCAAAAACAATCCAACCCTGCAAATCAATAAACTCTCTGAATACATATTTGTCTCTCCTTTGCTGCTGTTATATCAACTGTGAGTGTAGGTAGAGTACATCCATCTTCCTTTTTTAACATGAAGGCAGCAGATGGGGCACATGGCTTTTTCTGAAGGTTATAGTGTGTACAGCAGTGAGAGTTTGGCAGGGTTATTGTGTGTAAAGCCAGTGGGGGCTTTATCTTTGCTCAGAAATAGGTTTGCTTCACATTTCCATTTTGATTAGCAATAACCATACAAAGGCAAATTTTCTGTGCGAGGAAGAGCTGCTAATAAAGTGACCTTTCAAAATTAAGTAGCTCATTGAAGTGCCACACCACAATAAGAGTATACAAGGCTGGTCTCAGCTGTGGCAGGCAGGGAAACTGGATGGGAATCCAGGAACTGGAACGGGAAGCCTGAAGTGGATGAATGGCACATGACGGCACAGGAATGGTAGCAAAGAGCAATGTCCAGGTGCTCCTTCCAGCTCTGGAGGGGATGATCTACATGCTTTGTCTTTTAAAGGATCTAAAAGTGTGAAAGGCCAGGGGCAGAGAGTGCTTCTAGCAAGGTTTAGCGGCAGAGGGTTGTGCCGTTAAGGGACTCTGCCATTGTCCTGCTAGTGCCATCAAGTGCCATAACATCAGTTGTGCCTGGCTGCTGTTGGGAATGTGTTAGCTTGGCTTTACTCATGGTAAGCACAGGGTAGATTTGGGGCTATTTTGTGAATTCCTCTTGGATACAGGTGGAGAGCACTTAAAACCACACTGGTCCTGATTCAAACCCTGGTTTCTATGTAGGAATTATTTGCTGTTAAACTCCAGCTACGCAGCCTTTGGCAAGAGACATGAATCAATTTGTCCAGCTTTTCTTTTCTGTTTTGTCTCTGTGTGAAGGCTGATGCCCAGTGTGTGCCAAGGGGGCCTTTCAGACCCAATAATGCGCCCTTGTGTCTCGTAGCATGCGTGGAATTTGCATAGGCTGTGCTGGGACAGGCAGGTTTCTTTTGTTGCTGGAAACAAGGAGCAAGTTCTTTTCCCTGTCTCTGCTTCCTAATGCCTCTCCAAAAGCTCTCAGCACTCATGTAAGAAATTTACTTTTTTTCTATTTCTTCTTGCATTAAATGTTGTTAAACTGTGTGTCTTGTAACACTGGCTGTGCAGAGAAGTCATGTCAGTCAGTTATAGTTGACAAAATTGTTTAATTTTCTTTCTCTGAATCTAGATATCTAATTGTCAGAAGGAACAGATAATCTGTGATGCTTGATGTAACTGCTGCAAAGTATTTGCATATCTTCTCTGTGGGGAAACAAAACTGCTAGTGAGTGAATAACAGTGCACGGATCATTGCAGGCAGGGTCACTGGGCCTATACACTTGCTATTAACCCTTCTCAGGATCTGTATTGCCACAGAAAGAGTTGTCATGGGTTTCAGGCAAAGGGCTTGCTCCACATTATGGGCAGAGCTGGCACTTGTTTGTGCATTGTAGCCCTGTGCAATGAAATGTGAATATGATCAGATCGATTGGCAGTTGCTTTCTGGCAGTTGATACTGGGTTATTGCAATGGTCTTGATTTATTGCAGATAACAAACTGCTGAAAAACAGGCTGGGAGGTGCTCAGAAAAATACAGCCCCCATTTGGAGTCGGCAGCATGCTTGTTAGGCCACTCTGAGCCATGCAGCTGGGAGCCTTTAACAGCTTTCTAAAATTTTAGATGACCTGGCAGATTGCCTTGCAGTCTGCCCTGCAGACCTGCCTCATCTCCATCCTCTTGACGAAGTCTTTGGCATCCGTGGAGAGCAGTGGCAAGGGGATTGCATTTCATACGGATTCTCACGATGCAGGTGCTGCTGAGAGTCTGGTTTCATCAGATTTCAGCAAGTATCTTTCTCCTTGTGGAGCCTGAGTCCCAGCTTTTATTCTTTTATTCTGATCATGCATACTAGAAATCATGCCAGGATGGTCTTTCAGGTCAAAGATGTATGGTAGTCACTCAAACAGCTGTTGGGTTCACAGATACTGTGTGTGGGCAGACGAGTTCAGATGACTTGCTGGTATGTGGTTTGATGTCCTCCCCTTTATTAGCCACTGTTAATTACATCAGGACTGTAAGTTGCTGAGATCTCTAAGAATCGAAGTGCTCTGTTGCTTGAACCAATGGATGTAAGGTCCGGTGGGTTGCAAACGCTTTTGGTGGCAGGCATGCCAAGCATAGATGCCCAGCCTGTCCAAACACAGTGAGCTGGCTTCTACGCCTTGGCAAAGAGGAGAGGAGGCTCAGGGTGCTCCAGTCTTCCGTGGGAATGTCTGCTTTGGAGGGAAAAGCCTTTGGTGGCTTCGGGGCTGATTGGTAGAGCACATGCTTGCTCTGGGTGCCACACCACACCTGAGAGATTGACCTGATCCCTGGAGCCACCAGCACAGCATTCCTATTACCTGTGTTGGAAAATGGTGTTAGGTGAGAGCTTACAGCTTGAGGCAGGATGTTGAAGCGGTGAAAAGGAAATAATATGAGAACCCAAGCATGATTAAAGGATTGGGGAATGTCATGCAGTGAAAGCAGGCAGTGTGTGCAAGCAGGGTGTGTAGGCAGCCTCCACCCAGAGCCCTGGAAGAACTGGCACCCCAACTCGCAGAGCCAGACCAGGACTTTATGGCAGTGTATGACATCATGGCAGTAGCAGCTTGTGACTGCAGATCAATGACACTAATTCTCACATTTCAGTAAGACAGGGACAGGAGCAGCAAGCTAGGTAACTAGTCTGTGGGCTTGACTTCAGAAGCATGCAAGTGTTTGAAACAGCAGTGGGAAGATGGTAATGGAAGACCTAGAGGTAGATGGGAATTGGGATGAGCTTTCAGTGTGAGCATTAAGAGTGCTGATTAACCCCAGATCTCTTTGACAACTCTTTAATTTGAATTTAGACACGGTAAATGTAGCTTACCTAACCCCTGGTAGGGCTAAGTATCTGTTATGGCTAACCCTTAGCAGAGCAGTGTCTAAGATGCATCCCTTTTCCTTTTCCCATGCCACGTGAGAAACTATGAAATTGAGAAAGCGGGCATCGATATTGAATAGGGAAGTAAGATAAAGGACATCCTGAAGAAGCAGCAAGAACTGGACGACCCAAAAAGATATGTTCTAGGAGAAAGATTACTCTAGGGGTTCCTCATGCTTATGCTAATACTGATGAGTTTGTGTTCACTCCAGACTCAGAGTACGTAGCTGGGCACTCATCGTAGCTGGCAAAGATCAGTAACCAGAGAGTTGTAGGTTGTACCCCAGGAACATTTGACCACATCCCTAGCAGAACTGTGAACCAGTGTTATGGCATGTTTGTGATCCTAAAAGAAAAATCTCAGGGCATGGGAGCTGTCTGTTTGTTGCTAGGAAGGTAGAGGTAATGGGACAGCAATGGGAACTGATGAGTATAAGCAGGCCATGAAAAAACTTAGATTGAGATTTAGACTTTCAAGCGACTGGGAGTGAATTTTTGGATAGAAAGAAAGAGAGAACCAAACTTAGGACTGAGAGTGGTAAGTTAATGTAAAATATTGGATGTCATCTCTGCCTGATCTAATAGGATATAGGTGAAGGGAAAGTTCTGGTTGGTATGTGTTGCATGGCTTACCATCACACTATGGAGCACTGGTCTTGGGCTATGTTGTGCAAACAGGCCAGAGATGTTTTAACTCCAAAGTGAAACGTGACTGCAGAACACTCACCAAAACCAGACAGTGCTGTTGGTGTAGACTCAGAGCTCCTGTGTCATCAGATGACTCCTTCAGGGCAGACCATTTGTGTGTGAAACAAACCAAAGCACTGAAGAATTACCATTTGCTTTTCTTTCTCCTTTTTTTCCAGTGATGCCATCTGCAATTTTGTCATTTGCAATGACTCCTCCCTCCGTAGCCAGCCAATCATCTTCAATCCTGACTTCTTTGTGGAAAAGCTGCGCCATGAAAAACCAGAGGTGTTCACAGAGCTGGTTGTCAGCAACATTACCAGGCTCATTGACTTGCCTGGGGCAGAGCTGGCCCAGCTGATGGGAGAGGAGGACCCAAAGCTGCCTGGGACAAACAACACAGCCTCTGGATTTTTTCGTTCTCTGATGTCTCTGA
Organism: Indicator indicator; assembly: GCF_027791375.1. Lineage (NCBI taxonomy): Eukaryota > Metazoa > Chordata > Aves > Piciformes > Indicatoridae > Indicator > Indicator indicator. The sequence goes on along the minus strand of NC_072016.1, from coordinate 12,519,769 downwards.
AGCGCAAGGGTGAGTATGGTGTGATGTCTGGTGCCCACCTTTAGGGTGGTGCCAACTTTCATCTTCTGTGACACATAGTTTACAAAACTTACGGTATGGGAATGTTATTGTTTTGAGCTTGTGTTGACTGCTTCATTCTATGGGTTTGTAATCCCTGGGGATGCCAGCTCTAGAAAAGAGCAAAACAGAAACCAGGAGGTTAATCCTGGAGATTCCCTGCCACTTCTAGAGAACCCCTCTTCAGGGGATTATTGCTGTGGTTTATGTCAAGTTGGCCTCAATGTGTCAGCTGCTTGCTGTACTCAGTGCAGCACACCAGAGAGAGATAGAGCTCTGGTCTCTCAGTGTTTCTGGTCTGACTGTGGATAGCACTGATTCCAAGAGGGCTACCTGAATAAGCTGCAGGTTCTTCCAATACACACCAAGGTGTCCTTATCCTCCTGCTTGTTTGTGTCCATGGTAGTCCATGCTTTGTTTTCCTTAGCCTGTTAGCTTTCTTCATGAGTGGTGGAATATCAGTAAAGGCTGAGAGCCTCAGGTTCATGAAGAACAATAATGCGTGGGTTTTCAAGGCCACTGACTTCCCTCAGGGCCTACTGTCTCCTTCAGTTGCTGTTCCAGCTCTCTGGAAGGTCTTGTCTGTGCAACTCGGAAATCTGTAAATATCTCTCATCTAAATGCCAGTGCCCTTCTGGTCCACACCCCAGTCCACTGAGTCATTGACAAAGCTCTACAGACTGACTCTGCTCAGGCCCAGATTCAAACCTGGGAGATGACAGATTCCTCTTTCTCTCTGAGACACTCATTCAGCAGGAGTTTTCTTCTGGTAAACTGACTATTCTTATATTCTCTTTCAAGTTCAGCTCTCTTGGTTATGAAACATTAGCCCCAGGCCCCTTCTCAGAAGTCTGAAATTTGCTTCTGAGTGCAGTTCTGTTCAGATCCTCTCATCTTCACTGGCTTCACCATTTACCACCCTGTTTTGTTGCAACTAAAAGGGTGTTCTAGGTGTGCATGTGTGCCTTCTCCTACCTTTGCCCACACTCAGGGGAAGTTTGGTTCTTCTGATAAATTTGATTAAGTGTTCTCTGGCATCTGGACAGAAACTGCTTCCATCTGGGCACCTCTTGCAGCCCTGTCAGCTCTGGTTTCCTAGCTAGACTTGTTGTCTGCTGGCAGAGAAGCTGTGGGTACCTGTCTTCAGATGTTTGCAGTCTGAGGTTGAATGCTTCTGCTATTACGAAGCAGCAAGGTAGCTTATGGCAATATTGAATAATTCTCACCTAAGGATGATAAAATAAACCATTTGCAGTGCTTGATTTTCCCCTGCAATGCTGTCTAGCCCAGAGTGAGTGTCTACCAGGGTTCCTATCTGGGTGAGCCAGGAGCAGGGGGCTGAAACCAGCTCCAGAAAATTCAGCCTGAGCAGTAGGGCCATAGAGGTTGTCCTTTTAAAACACAATGGAGGAATGGGATTAGTAGAATCAGAAACATTTAGAGAAACTATATAAAGGTTGAAGTCATAGTGATGGCTCCCTTATCAGAGTTACTCACAATAGCAGAATTCACAGATTCATAGATGGATTGGGTTGGAAGGGACCCTCAAAGGTCATCTTCCCCAACTTCCCTGCAGTGAGCAGGGACACCTCCAGCAAGATCAGGTTGCCCAGGGCCACAATGAGTCTGATCTTGAATGTCTCCAGGGATGGGGCCTCAACCACATCCCTGGGCAACCTGTTGCAGTATTTTACCACTCTCACTGTAAAGAACTTCATCCTCATGTCCAACCTAAATCTACCCTGCTCCAATTTAAAACCACTGCCTCTTCTCCTTTTGCTACAAGCCCTTTTAAACAGTCCTTCCCTGGCCTTCCTGTAGGTCCCCTTCAGATATTGAAATGTAACTATAAGGTCTTCCTAGAGCCTTCTCCTCTCCAGGCTGAACAGGCCCAGCTCTTCCAGCCTGTCTTTATAGCAGAGGTGCTCCAGCCCTCTGATCATCTTTGATTTTTCCTCTGGACCTGCTCGATCAGGTCCATGTCTCTCTTGTGTTGGGGACCTCAGAGCTGGACACACACAGAGGTCTCACCAGAGCAGAGCAGAGTGGCAGAATCACCTCTCTCAACCTGCTGGCCTTGCTTCTTTTGATGTAGCCCAGGATGCAATTTGTCTTTTGGGCTGCAAGTGCACATTGTTGGGTCATGTCCAGCTGCTCGTCCACCAGCACCCTCAAGTCCTTTTCTGCAGTTCTCAATTTCATTATCCCCCAACCTGAATTGATATTGAGGATTGCCCTGACCTAGGTGCAGGACCTTGCACTTTGCCTTATTGAACTTCATGAGATTCTCCTCAGCTCACCTCTCCAGCCTGCCCAGGTCCCTCTGGATGGCATCCTGTCCTTCAGTCTTGTCAACCACACCACTCACTTTGGTATCATCTGCAAATCTGCTGAGCATGCACTCAATCTCACTGTCTATATCATTGATGAAGCTGCTGAACAGCACTGGTCCCAGTACAGACACTTGGGGACACCACCTGTCATCAGTCTCCATCTGGACTTTGAGCTGTTGACCGCTACCCTTTGTGTGTGATCATCCAAACAATTCCTTATCCAAATTGTTCATAGGAAGACTGCTTAGGTCTTCATGCTGTCCCAGCCTGCAGTTAGACTGTGCTCTTCCCTGTTATTGCTCCTGCCTCTGTTCCTGCAAAGTAGCAGAACACTTAAATTCAGACACTTGACAGAGGAGTGAGTGAGTAACCAAGATGAAAGTGCTTTTTCTAGTGTATTCTTGTCAAAAGCTTCTAGCAGGGGCTTGTGAGCCTTCTCTGACTCATTTTGGTAAATTAAGTGTACTCTGCTGGGGCACTGCTCTTACCAGACCTGACATCTCCAGCTAGCTGTCTTCCCCAAGAGCTCCGCCTTCCCCCACTCAGACATCTCCATGGCCATGTGTCTCACTACAGCCACAGCTAGCAGATGTTTCCAAGTCTGCTGGCTGCACTCCCAGGCTGCAATGGCAGTGTCTCCCTGCATTGACAGGCACTGTCTGTGAACTTCTTGGCCAAACTCTGAGAAAAAGAAGTTTGTGCCTACAGAGAAAATCAGTTTCATGTATTGTGTGTTTCATCTTGGAGCCATAATTTGTTTTTCTTCATGTTATAGATCAGCTAAAACAAACAGGTTTTATTTCTTCAAAGCCAGAGGCCAAGGACTGTAGAGCTCAGAGCTGATCAAACTGCAAATACTTGAAACTTCTTTGAACATCAGGAAACTCAACCTCACGCTGCTTCTTAGTTTCAGAAGCAATCATACAATAACATCTAAGCCCTTGTAACTCAGCATCCATTCTCCAAACGTGTCTTTCAGGTTTCTTTGAGAATCGAATTCTCATTCAGATATCAACTCCTGACTTCAAAAGTAAATTGAATTTGTCAGGCCCTGCATGTCTCAAGAAGATGTATTTTCCTCATCTCTTCCTGGCCACTATTGATTCTATCTGTTGAATATCTAATGAGTTTAGTTTTCTTCAAGGACAAGAATGTTGTGCCAACTGTTCTCTGCCTTTGTACTCGAGACTTTCAGATCTTACATGTGGAGCGAGAGGTCACATCACCCTCATTTCTCCTGCAAGACTAAGTATGCACTTTATCAGAAGCAGGTCAGAAAGTTCTTGATTGAACAGGAGGCTGGAGTTCCTGATGGCTTACTGTGTATTTCAGAAGTCCTGGAAGAAAGCAGAACATTCTTCAGGTGGAATAAATCTAGCTGCATGGGAAGACTGCTGAAGTAGTGCATAGGGTTAACCAGGTCTTTCCCACATGCTGCGATCATCAACGACACAAAAAAGATCTGTAGTGCAACAGGCCAAGTGCTAGTAAAATCAAAATGTGCTACGAGAAGGAAGGAAAAAACAGGCAAGAGAAAGCTTGTGGAAGAGACAACTTTTATCAGACCAGCCAATGCACTGTTTGGACTGATGGGCTATCAGGAGGGAAATCTTCAGCCATATAAAGCTGGGGTGCAATTGCCCAGCTTGCCATCAGAAGTGGCCCATGCTCCTGGCAGTCTGGTTATGGAGAAGGGAGGAATACTCTTTTCTTCAATTTGCTGACTCTTTGAAATGTAAGTGCAAGGGCAGGAAAAACCAGTTCTGTACCTGGTTGCAGTTCTGAGTCCCAGTCAGCATGTTATAGTATGATCTACCATACTAGTCTCTAGCTAATCAAAGCAATCCTCATTATCAGTATGGGCTGGGGGATGGCGCCCAACAAGATGAAAGCATACTCCAGGAGCGCGAGGAGCTGTCAGTGGTTCATGTGGAGAAAGGCCCAGCTCATTGCTCTGCTGCTTTCCTTTTTTTTTATAGTTCTGCCTTGTTCAGCCTTCGTACTTTACTGTACTTGAGCCAAGGCAGCTGACTTGAAACAGATTCAGTGGAATCAGGGAATTCCAGGGATTACCTGTCCCTGAAAAGGAGCCCAGTGTGAGCCAGTCGGATCACGTCTGCTCTCTCCAGCTGTGTTTGTTCGTCTCTCCAATACTCTCGTAGCTGCACCTTTGCTTTTTGCTCCATTCCATGTCAAGCCACAGTGAGGATTATCTGGACTTTCCTTCCCAGATGTGGAGTATTCTAAGGTGGCAGGTACCTGGATGGTCCAGACTATCACATCATGCCCTTCCAACATGTTTCTATAAGTCCAGGCTTGCAGATGATGTGCCCTTTAAAACTGGAGCATCTGTTCTGGTGTTTTCACAAGCTTTAGCTGATAGAAACTAATTCAACTGAGTCAAGAAGCAGAGTGGTGAAGCCTTTGTAAGTACAGCATGGTGACTTATTTGGGAGTGCTTGTGTTACCTCCTAGTGACCTTCACCCTTGGTGTTTTGGGGCACTGATATTTCCATGATGACCTCCCTTTCTTTGTGGACCACTTGTCTCTGTGGCAGTTGGCTTCTGAGCTGCCTCAACATGTTACCTTCTGTTCTGCAGAGAAAGGGGTGGTGTTTGGCTCGCCACTGACAGAAGAAGGCATTGCACAGGTTTCCCAGCTAATCGAGTATCTGCACAAAAGTAAGTGATTCTGTCTCACTGTCCTAAGGGGTATCAGCCTAAACTACATCAGGGGTGCAGGCAGTGTGAGAAGCTCTGAACTCCCAAGCAGAAGGAGTTGGGGCTGCACTAGGTGACTAGTGTTCCACAGAACTGCCTAGCAGATACATTCATCTCTTTCCCTCTACACAAACTTTTTTTAGTGATAGGAGCCAGCTTGGAGTCACATCTCTGAGTGCAGTTCACTGAGGTTTGCTGTTAAGCTCTGGAAAGGGGAGGGAACTGCTTTAGTAAGAAGGTGGAACTCAGCCTTTGTTTAACCAGTGGCCTTTTTACTCCTCTCTGCCAAGCAGATCTAAGAGCAGAAGGCTTGTTTCGGGTGCCAGGCAACAGCATCAGGCAACAGATCCTAAAGGATGCTCTGAACAGTGGTACAGATATTGACCTGGATTCTGGGGATTTTCATTCTAATGATGTGGCCACCCTGCTGAAGATGTTCCTGGGTGAATTACCAGAACCGCTGCTGACACACAAGCATTTCCATGCCCACCTCAAAATTGCAGGTGAGTGAGCAGCAAGGGACAGCGATGAGCAGAGGGAACAGAACTAGCCTCCTAGAAAGCTGCTGATGCTGCAGAGCTGCACACTAGGCTGCAGAAGTGTAATCCTTAAAGGCAGAATAAGATGGAATTGTCCTGCCTAATGGTAGAAAGATGAGCTGAAAGTCCTAAGGAATCAAACCGAGTCTATCTAGCCAGTCTTCTCTCCAGCAATAAATGGATACCCGCAGGAGTAGAACCCAGAATGGTAACCTGGATCTCCAGCTGTTTTAAGTCTGGGGGCCTCCTGCGTGAAGTGTGGTTTCTGTGTTCTTAATAACCGTTACTGAACTACCTTATGTGAACTTCCTCCATCTCGCCTTCAACCCAGGATAACTCTTAGCAACTGTGTTGTCCTGTGGGAGGAGTACCATAGGCTAACACATGAGGTGGGGAGCTTGAGAGATGATGAGAGAGAGGGGGCCAAGAACTGTGTGTGCAGGAGATCTGCATGTGAAGCAGGAAAGGTAACTGATTGCAATGGGCCTGCTGTTATGAATAGTAATGTATGTCCTTGTTCTGCCTTGGCAGACTTGACACTCTTTGATGAGAAGGGGAATAAGACCAGCACTCCAGACAAAGAGCGCCAGATTGAAGCCCTCCAGCTGCTGTTTTTGATCCTTCCTGCACCCAACCGCAGTTTGCTCAAACTGCTGCTGGACTTGCTCTACCAGACCGCCAAAAAGCAGGACAAGAACAAGATGTCTGCCCACAATCTTGCCCTCATGTTTGCACCCCACATCCTGTGGCCCAGAAATGTGAGCGATGCCTCAGTATGTGCGGGTGGGATATTGCAAAGGCAGAAAGCAGAGGCTTGGCAATGCCTACAGGCAAAGAACAAAGATGGGAAGATTAGGTGAGGGTTGGAGACCGGGATGGTGGGGTGGAGCTCCTGGCAGGACTTAGTCCTAGCGTTCAGTCCAGACCTGCTGTAGGTCTCGTTTGCAACTGATGCTTCATCTTTGTCGGTAGAATTGGTAGCACAGCATGGTCCTGCTTCTTTTAAGAATCACAGCTCCAGACAAACCTTGCAGGTCTCTCTGCAAGGTTTCTTGTGCTGCCAGTAAGTGTTTGGCCCTGGAGCTGTCTAGTTCTCCTCTCAGAGCAATTTTGGCTCTGTGAGATGTTCTTGTTGGTGTGCTGTGAGCCCTGCCTGCCTTTTCCCTCAGAGTAGGTCTCCTGCTGAGGCACTGTTTGTGTCTTATGTCCTGAAGACAGCGAGGGCAGCAGAGACCCCTCCTGCTCCCCTTCTAACTGCTGTGCCTTTGGCTGTGCCCTCTTGCCAGGTGACAGCAAATGACCTTCAGGAGAATATCACAAAGCTTAACAATGGAGTGACTTTCATGATCAAACACTCTCAGAAACTCTTCAAGGTAAGTGCACTTTGGGATCTTGCTCTCCTTGGCCCTTCAGCAGAAGACTGAAAGCCTCTTGTCCAGACAGATCCCATGTGTCAAGTATATATTCCAAGTGTTGTCTTCTGCAGGAGGAGGAGGAGGATTTCTACAAGAAAGTGTTCCTTTAGTGGCATGGGAGGAGATCTTTGCTGGGCAGGCAGCCCAGGAGGAGGAGGACAGGCCCAGTTGGAGGTGGCTTTATGCCTGGGCAGGTCAGAAGCTCGGTGCAGTGTAACACCACCCTCTGCTGGACATCAGCACCCTTTGCCCGGCAGGGAAATCTGCTTCCTGGGAGCAGGTAGTGACCAGGCTTCTCTCAGCTTCTGGCAGGATAAGGAAATGGAAGGGGCTTCTCCTGGTTGAGTGGTGCTGAATCTAACATGGCAGGCCATTTTGTTGTGAATGTCTCTGCAAGGGGCAGTCAGACCACTGCTGTTCCAGGCACAGCCTGCAGTCCTGAGCAGGGTGCAGGGTAGGGCAGCCAGGAGCAGGGAGCTTTCTGCTGATTCCTCCAACGAGGTGTTTGTGCAACATAGAGTCTCTTGACTTCTCAGGACCTACCTGGTCACTGCAGGCATCTGCTTTCTTAAAAGTGTTCTTCCCCTTCTTCCTTCTTTGTCAGAACCTAGCTAAGAGCTGGGGGAATTGCTTGGAAAAAGTTTCTGTGGAACTCTGCTCTTACTCTGTTCCACTTGTGCTTGTTGCCTGCATCAAAAGGAAACTGAACAGATACTGCAGTGGGGATATGAAATCCTACTGCTTTGTTCTAAATGACTGAGTCTTGATGGAAGAGGCTTGTGTGGCACTTGCTGAAGCCACTCTTGACCCAGGGCCATACACATACATTTGGCCTTTTCTCTACTAATTGTTACAGGCCCCAGCATACATCCGAGAGTGTGCCAGGCTGCACTATCTGGGATCCAGAGCCCATGCATCAAAGGTAAGGCCAGCAAATGCAGCACCTGCCTTCCACGAAAGAGCAGAGGTTGTGATCCTGTGTAGGGATCCTTGTGAGTGAAAGAAGCTGAAAACAAACAAAATTGTGGAAAGGGATCTGTCAGAGAGCAGGAGTGAGGGAACCATATGGTGTGGTAGTAGGGGCAGCTGCATTAGGGAAATTGGGCAGAGTTGAAGCATCTGTTAATCAAAAGCACAGGGAAAGCTACCAGCCCCTGTTTAGCAGCAAATGTGCTCCCTGTGCCCAGAACATGCAGCACCTGCTCCTTCATGAGGTTGTGCCTTCCAAACAGACAGACGCTCCTGCTGTGTGGCCAGGCTGCTTGGAAGAGGGGCTAGGATAAAGGCTACTTGCTGCCACTGGGACAAGATTTGTTTGTTTGGCCAGCAAATGCTTCCCTGCCTCACAGAGCTGCAGAAGAGGGAAGAGGCATTGCAAGGAGGTGCACTGACCCTTGTCTAGCCTGGAAGGGCTTCTGCAGCTGGTATCCAGGAGGGAAGAAGCAATGGGGTCACCTTTGTAGTACTGTCACCTCTTCCTGGCACAGGGCCTGCTGGTGCAGTGCTGCTGCAGAGGGGTAGGGAATACACAGCCCTGTGCTTTCACTGGGGCTGAGGCAGCTCAGGAGATTCTTCCCAGGCTGGCTCAGATGGGTGGCTCGTTTGGATTAAAGCACAGCAGTCGACTGCTCTCTCCACTTTCCCAGGATGATCTGGATTTGCTGACGTCTCCTGGCTCCAAGGAACTGCAGCCCCTCAAGTCTCAGAAGCGAAGCCGTCTGGACTCTTGCCATCAGGAGGAGACCCAGCAGCGCACAGAGGAGGCACTGAAGGAGCTCTTCCGCCATGTCCACAATATGCCTGACTCTGCAAAGAAGAAGAAACTTCTCCGGCAGGTAGTGTGGGGATGAAAGATATCTTTGGGATATGCTTGTCAGCACATCCTGGGTGCAGGGCTGAAGGCAGGGCCTTCCTGAAAGCTGCTCCTAATCCTGGGGAGGATGGGCTTTGGGCTGTGTAAGTGGAAGAGGTGTAAGAAGGCATGGGAGGAGACCACCTATCCTAGTGCTCTAAGCCAGGGACTGCCAGTAGTTCCCCTGTCCTGATCATGGCCTTGTTGAGCTTTCTCCCTCAGAAAGGGAAGTCTTGTTCCCTCTTGCCTGTGTGGGACAAACTGGTCTCATCTCAGTCTGGTGAGCATTCCCAGAGAATCTGGTGCTCCAAAGAGACTGATTGATATGGTCAGCACCAGTCCTAGTTGCCAGCTTCCAGCAGCTGCCCCAACCCCCTTTCTATTCCAACACTTGCTGCTTTTGGCTAATCTGGTAAGCCATCACAAAGCAGCCTCACACCCAGGCTCCCTGTTCATTCTGCATGGGAGGTGTGGCCTTCCTGCGCTTGCCTCTTCCCGCAGCTCTGAGCTGCTCCTCTATTTTGGAGTGCAGAAGAGACAAGCTTAGAGCAGCAGGTAGAACAGCACCCAGGAGCAAGTGCCTGGTGTAACTGGCAATAACTGAGCTAACACTGCACTCCTGTTTCCTCCTAGTTTAATAAGCATTCCACAGCTCTCACTCCTGGCTCTGACGTACTCGCGTCCCCGGCACCACGGCGCGCCCGCTCCCGCTCCTTCAGCGGCCTCATTAAGGTAAAGGCAGCCTCTGACCCCTGCTCTCTGCTCTGAGTTTCTGGTGTTGCTTTCTGCTTCTGCCTTTCTCTGCCTTGAATGAGGCCCTCAAAGTGTAGGGATTGTTCAAAAGTATTGGTGGCCAAAGAGCACAGATGCACTGGGGACAGAAAAGGCAGCACAGTGGCAATAAGCCTTGTTAGTGTAAAGTGTAATTAGCTATGAAACACATGGCTGTAGGGCCTAGGCAGTCTTCTGAAGGATGGTTGCGTCCTGAGATGAGGTGAGGACTGACAGGGTGCTGTTTATGTAGTCTAGCCTCTTAGCACAGGTGTTAGCATGCTGTAGGCTGTTACACAGCAGCATGTACCTGCTTCTGACAGCCTGGGCTCCTGGCCAAGCCCCAGGTCAGCTCCCAGGCCCTTTACAGTCAGGCAGGCTCAGCCTTGTGGTATGGTATTTCAGCTGCTTCTGCTTTGCAATCTTTGTCCCAGCTTGGCTTCCTTTTTATTTTTCCCAGCATGCAACTGCTTACCAGCAATGTATCCTGCTCCTTCCCTTTCTTTTTCCACTTTGCACTCTAAGAACTAGCCAACAGCCCTTTCTTCTTACGGCAGCGGAAGGTTTTGGGAACCCCAGTTATCCTGGAGAGGAAGAGCAGGGATGCAACACCAGAGCCTGAGCGAGTCAGCAAAGAGAACATTCACCTGGTAAGAGCTGCTCCCAGCACTGCTGGAGCAGTGGGACATCTGTGAGGGGAGTTTGGGTGCAACTTTTGAGTACTCATTTTGGCAGTTTTTGGGGGGGCTGCTTAACTTTCTTTGCCAAAGAGAAAGTTCCAAGTTACTTGGGGGGTGGGGAGTTGGGGGTGCCTGAGGACTGGAAGAGTGCCAATGCCACTCCAGTCTTCCAAAAGGACAAGAACGAAGACCCAGGCAACTCCAGACCAGTCAGCCTCACCTCCATCCCTGGAAAGGTGATGGAGCAGCTCGTTCTGGAGGCCATATCTAACCACATGGCAAAAGAAAAGGGTTATCAAGAGTAGCCAACATGGATTGACTAAGGGGAAATCTTGCTTAACTAATCTGATAGCCTTGTATGAAGGCATGACCAAATGGAGAGATGAAGGGAGAGCAGTGGACATTGTCTATCTTGACTTCAGCAAGGCTTTTGATACTGTCTCCCATAACACCCTCATAGGTAAGCTCAGGAAGAGTGGGTTAGATGATTGGACCATGAGGTGCATTGGTAATTGGCTCAACAACAATTCAGAGAGTTGTGATCAGTGGTGCAGAGTCCAATTGGAAGCCTGTGGCCAGTGGTGGTCCCTAGGGATCAGTACGGGGTCCAGTTTTGTTCAATATTTTCATCAGTGACATAAATGAGGAGAGTGTACCCTCAGCAAGTTTGCTGATGATACAAAACTGGGGGGCAGTGGCTGACACCCCATCAGGCTGTGCTGCCATCCAGTGACATCTGGACAGGCTGCAGAGCTGGGTGAAGGTGAACCTCATGAAGTTCAGTAAGGACAAGTGCAGAGTCCTGCATGTGGAGAGGAACAACACCAGGCACCAGTACAGGCTAGAGGTCATCCCACTGGAAAGCAGCTCCATGGAGAAAGACCTTGGAGTCCTAGTGGACAGCAAGTTATCCATGGGACAGAAATGTGCCCTTATGGCCAAGAGAGCCAATGGCATCCGGGGCGCATGAAGAAAAGTGTGTCCAGCAGGTCTAGGGAGGTTCTCTTCCCTCTCTACTCTGCCCTGGTGAGACCATGTCTGGAATACTGTGTCCAGTTTTGGGCTTGCCAGTTGAAGAGAGACAGGGATCTGCTGGAGAGAGTTCAGTGGAGAGTTACAAGGATGATTGTGAGACTTGGACATCTCTTCTATGAAGAAATACTGAGAGACCTGGGGCTGTTTAGTCTGGAGAAGGCTGAAAAGGGGATCTCATCAACATCTATAAATATCTGAGGGGGGTGGGTGTGAAGATGAAGCTGATGATCTTTTCAGTGGTGCCCAGTGCTAGGACAAGGAACAATGGCTAGAAGCTAGAACACAGGAGGTTCCACCAACATGAGGAGACATCTTTACAGTGGGGCTGACAGAGCACTGGTTCAGGCTATCTAGAGGTGGTGGAGTCTATTTCTCCTGACCTTCAAAACCGGTCTGGATATATTCCTGTGTGGGTTGCCCTAGGTCATCCTGCTTTGTCAGGGCAGCTAGATTCAGTCTCTGGAGGTCCCTTCCAACTCCTGATTCCGTGATTCTTCTGTATTATCAAATTCGCCCTTGGGAAGCTGCTGTGAAGAGGGCAGAGCAGATGGTAAGAGCAGCACTGGGACTGAGGTGGCAGCACTGGGCCTCCATTCCAGTCTTGTCCCACTGTCTCTGTTTCTGCCCTGATGCATTGGCTTGTGCCCCCTTCACTCTCCCCCATCCTCCTCTACAAGTTGTACACTGCCTGCTGCCTGTGGGTAGTAGGCCTACCCCATGGCTCAGACAAAAGAAGAGCAGACTTGGGTGATAGCTGCTCTCTGGTGGCACAAGCAGCTCCTAGGGAAGGCTGTGGATGCCAGTTCATTCCCCATCTCTCCTACTCCCCTCTCTTGTCCAGTTACAGAAATGTGGATCTCCAGCTCATATGTCCCAAGCAAAGCTGAAATCTTTGGAGGGCCAGAAGGAGGTAAGACAGCCCCACCCCCACTCCATTCTCCTCCCTGTGGGGAACCTGACCTGCTGGGCCCTGAGATCTGCAGGGGTGATGGCATGTGCACAAGGCTCTGACTGCTACAGTCCCCTGACTTACAGCAGCCTGCTCCATACTGAGCTGCAGGCAGCTGGCATGCTGGAAGCTGGTCCTTGAAGGGTTTCACCTGAGCAGGTGTGTACTGCCCTTCTACCCACGAGCTGGCAGGCTGGCTGTCACAGAAAGCAGAGGGAAGCTGGCAGCACAGGGTGGTGCTAACAGCCAGTCAAGGAGGCAGTGGGAGGAGAGGCTGTTGCAGCCTACAACCAGCTGCTGTGTTTGTCCCTGTCTGCCTCTAATGCTCTTGTTTGGTAAAAGGTTTGGGAGGCAAACTCCAGGGAAGAGTCCTTGGCAGGGGGAGGACAGCACATCAACCTTTTCTTGCAAGGTATTCTGTGTCTCAAGCATTCAATTGCTCTGATTCTCTGCTCCAGGAACCCTGCAGACGCATCCGAGGCCACCTGCTTTCCAAGGATTCATCATCCCTCTGAGTCCACTCACACCAACTCCTGGGTGGGGATTGCCCAGCCTCACAAGCTGTGAATAATGTGCTGCATGGAGAGGGGAGAGCTGCAGGCTCACAGCCACCCTCACCGACACGGCAGCGCTCTTGAAACTGGACCTCTGCAAAGACTGCAGGGACTTGTTTCTTTCTGTATATAAATTATCTTTCACTCTACTATGGGGTAAACCACTATCTAACCAAAACTTGTGCAGCATGTCTGACCTTCTGGCTCTGGGAAGACCTGGAGTGCTTGCTTACAAGGAAAGCCCTGTGCATTGCAGGGCCCTATGTGCACTCCCAGCTTTCTCTGCAATGTTGCTAGGCTGGCTGTATTTTTTTACCTTTTTTTTTTTTTTTTTTTGCTTTTCTGCTCTGAGTTTTTAACATGTTGGCTTGGTTTTGCTCCCTCCCCTATATTAGCAGTGAGAATAATGGGCTTCAGCCTTCACCTGCATCCTACCAGCTAATCCTACCTCCAGGCCTCCTCTGGAGCCTTGCCCTCCGGCTTCCTCCGGGCTCTGTTTTGCCTTTCTGACCCTGAAGGGCTGGAGTGCACAAATGGTACAGAGCACAGGATGGGCCTGGAAGCAGAGGAGAGGCTCTGCATGCCATCATTTCAAATGGGGACAGGGGAAAAAGCTTCTTAACTCATCCCTCTGTTTCAACTTGAGCTGGAGGCAGTCTTTGCTCACTGCCTTTCTGTTTCCATGGCACATCACTGCTGCTGACCTCTGCCTGGTGAGCAAGGAGTGTCTCCGCTTTGTGCTCGCTCTAAGAAGCTAAGCAGAGCAGGGCAGGGGATTGGCAAAGACTGTCTGAGGCAGGACAGCTCAGCTTTTGGAAGTGTCTGGGATGGGCAGAGCCTGATGGATGTTTGCACATCATAGGAGCAGCATGAGAGGCGAGAAGGGACTCCAGCTGTTTGTGAGGTACTGCAAATGTTGCCAATGGCTTTGGCTTGCTATCTAGATGGCTGTTGAAGCCTGGCTGGTGATTAGTCATTAAACAGAAGGATAGGGCTGGAGCTGGCTTCAGCATTTTGGCCTGAGCTGCAGAAATGAGATGAAACCATCTAGATGTGGGATAAACACCCATCACAGCTGGCCAGCATCAGCTGTCTTGTTAAGCTAAAGTGCTGCACTAAGCTAATCTTGCCAAGTACCTGTCTGCAACTGCTCTGGGCTAGGAAACACACAGGGTGACTACTTTGAAATAAAGGTTTAATCAGCTGAGGAACCATCTAAACACTTCTCAGCCCTTCTTGGTGAAGCAAATAATCTCTGGAATCCAATTATAATTGTCTTCTAATCTTTAAGAACCAGCAGCCAGCAGGAGTTAGAGCTCTGACAGCTTTCTGAGACAACTGGTGGCAGGAGGTGTGAATACTGGGATGTGAGCAGGGAGTTCAGGCCGGCTGGCTAGAGCTGTCAAAACAGGGCATCAGAACCCTGTGCAGCTTAGCTGAAAGTCACTTCTTTTGTTTTACTGTTTGGTTTGGGTGGTGTGGTTTGTTTGTTTGTTGGGGTTTTCGGGGGTGGGTGTTGTTTGTTTGTTTGGGGGGGATTGTGCGTTTTTGTTTGGTCAGTTTGTTGTTTCTTTGTTTGTTTGTTTTTAACAAACCTATGTGCCTCATCCTGCTCTTTCCAAAGGGCTGTTCCTGGTAGTTTAGCAGTTGCTTGTCCCTCGTCTGACCCCAAATTGGAGGAGCTCCCTTGAAAATGTAACAGGTAGTGGGACTGTTGATGTGTGAATTGGGAGTTGGTGGTGTTAGGAGCCTCTGTCACAGCAAAGAAAGGGCTCTAGTTCTTCAGGGACTGGGCAGGCAAGAATGCTGTGAGGAAGGACAGAGGCTGTTTGCTGTGGCAGCAGTATGTGCTTTTTGGATGTGTCTGTAATCATTTCCTCTGGAGGCTGAAGCTGTTTCTGCTCTTCTCCAAAGGGTACTGTGTGTTTTGCTGACTGCACTTCTACCCTTCCCCTGCAGTCCACTTGTTAGCAGAGACCTGGGGATCTCAGCTTTGCCTCTAAATGGAGATGAGGCACAGCTGCAGGTTGAGGCACAGTGCAGAGACCTGGGTCTGTTCCTGCTGCTTGCATTGGGGGTGGTTGCTGGGTGAAGCATTTGTTCATCCCATCCCTGCTATCCTTATTGTCCCTTGCTTATTCGGGTGCATATCTCTGGGTGTCTCTTTGGCAAGGCAATCTTCTTCCTGGAACTAAACACACTGCTCCTGCAGAGATGAGAGGAATGTAACTCATCTCTCCACTGTCCCCCTTTTACTGATAGCTTTAGCTCAGGTACTGTCTGGCTTCTGGCACAACTGAGATTTGCTTAGCTCTAAGGACAAATATCTATGGGGCATCAGCCTGGCATTTTGCATGTCTCCAATGCCTTTCCTGCCAAGGGGCTGGCTGCAGTTTCTAGACAGGGCAATCCTGGGAGGAGCTTGATGCCCTGGGTTTTAGCCCATGGGGCTGTCCTCTGTATGCAGAGGATGGTGCTGGCTAACAGATTCAGCCTCTAGGACCCTTGGCTATTGCAGACCCAATGTGTTCACACTGTCTCACAGGCACCAGGGAGTTTTAGTCATGCTTGGATGTGTCTCATTTGTCTGCCTTGTGCAATGACTCATGAGGTTGCTTCCTCCCAGAGCAGCCACTAACTGTTCCCAGAGTCTATAGTTTCCAAAGTACTTTTAATCTTTTCCCTTATTTATATATGCTCTGTATGTACTGTTTCAGACTGTTGCCTTTCTGTGTGTTCATGTGTAAACCCCACATTAAATGCTTTTATTTTTAGTGGTTTTGTTCAGTGGTGTCAGCAGTTTCATTGGGACAACAAGGACTGGGTGGTGCATCCTCCTTCAAGAAGGAAATGTCTGCTCAGAACTCCAGAGCTCCTATTCTTCATTGCAGAGGTGTTTGGTGAGGAGCTGCCTGCCTGCAGGGATGGCACTAGCCTGTCATAGCACTAGGGCTTGTTCCCTCTCTGAGTTCCTAGCGTGATGCAGGGTGCCCAGACAGGCTGTCTTTCCCTTGCAGGGATGAAGTTGGACCTCTTCTTTTCCCATCTTCCCCCCCGCTGTCATCCAGGGTGATGGGAAATCAGGTTTACAAAGAACACTTTGTATAAATAATGGATCAAATGAATACATTTCTCTGTAGAACAATTCTTCTCTTGCAGCTCTTGCCTGCCAAGGGAGGATGGTTTCTTCTTGCATTTTCTTTTCCTCCTTCTTAATAATGGCATCTCAGATTTTATGCAGATTATTGCTCTGTGAAGTTCTTCCACGTTTGAAATGCCCTGGGCTTGCCTGCCGTGGTTCAGACACTCATTAACATCCTCACTGCACAACTGAAAAACAAGCAGGAGAAGCAAGCAGCACAATGCACTTAGAATTGGCACAATGCACTTACAACTGGCACTGCCTTCCTGCAGGGGGATCTTCAAGCAGGTCCCATTCTCCTTCAGGGCTGCATTTGGGTGCCATGGGACTGGTATGTCCCATCTCCAGGGAGCTTGGAGAGCAGGAGGGGATGGGCCTCTGTGCACTTGAAAGTAGGCTCGGGAGTCTGGAGAGACATTGCTGTTCTTGGAAACGTTGAACAAAGGAATATAAAAACTCACAATAGCTGTTTTGAGTGCTGCAAACCCAAATATCCCCTCCCTGATAAGCTGTGATTCAAAGAGACAGCTTTATATGGCTTACATAATTGAAAAAATGAATAGCTTTTAGTCCCTGAAGCCACAACCAAGCTCTTAGGCTTGACTGCAAGTGAAAAGGCAGCAGTTGTTGGGACCAAACACCAGGGGAAGATACATATTTAGGGGGGGTTGGCTGTGCTTTCAGTGTGTTTGCTTTGGCCTGTTGGGATTCCTGCACAGCAGTGGTGTCACAAAGCAAACAAGCAGCACTCATACTTCGTTTTATTAAACAGTTTTTCCATCTCAGATTGCACAGCACAGACTTGCAAATAAGTTCTGCAGAGTGTTACTGCTCTCTAAATCAATTTTTGTGAGTTGTCTTGATTGTTGGGGTTTTTTTTTGGTTTTGTTTTTTTTTTTTTTACTGTTCTACCCCGGTTTGGATTTGAAAGAAGGTATTTTTTTTTCTCTCTTCAGTTACCATGTGTGGCTGGGAGCTGTCGTGCTGCTGCATCTCACTGCCTTGGGCAACTGTGTAGACAAAAAAACCATGAGTACTGCTAGCAATAGATGTTGGCACCAGCAGACCAGTTATCAGGCTTTATAGTCTCATTGGCTTGGATGATCTAATACTTTTTCATGGAGTGAATAAATTACCATGTTTAGTTTTGTTTACTCATCCCCTCAATGAGGGGTTTGTGCTGAAGCTCATAATGGTGCAGGCACCTAGATGCCAAGATCTCTGTGCTGGGTCCCACACTGACCTTCCACTTGAGCAGTGGACCAGGGTGGGATTCTCTGCTGGCAATGGCTGTCCAAACACAACCTGCTCCAGCCCAGCTTTACTCCTAGAAAGTGCCCATGCATGAGAAGTGCAGTGGGGTTGTTTCTGGGCTTCTGCATCTGGAGGCAAGGAGAAGCTGTCCCTTGCTGTACATCACAGTTTGAAATACTTCTCAGCATCTGCCTTCAAGGTGCTGATTCAGTTTGGAGCAGGGGGACAGCACTTTCCCTGCTGAGTCTTAGCTGGAGTGGGCATTACTGTGCTCCCCTCTGCAGTCCCACCTCTCCTGTGTTACACCAGCATCCCCTGTCTTGCTTCTGAGAAGGTTTTACAAACCTACCACCCTGCTCTCCCATGGGGTGCCTTACATGATTTTAAACTTGTCTCCTTTTGCACCTGAGAAGAGAACTGGGTCACACTTCGTCCTGCTTCTAGCTGCAGCTTCTGTGTTGCTATGGCAGAGAACCGGGATGAATGGAGGTGCAAACCTGCCTTGGGTATCGTGGCTGTGGGCACCTGTCAGGTGAGGTTGTTACAGGGTTTCTTCCAGCCTGAGCCTTGCTTCCCTGGAGAACAGGCTCTCAGCAACCTCCTGCACAAAATCCTTGCTAAGGCCATTCTGCAGCAGCAGGGGAAGAAGGAGCTGGCAGCAAACCCTGTAAGGCAGGACCCCTTGCCCACTGGGTGCCCACTAGCACTGGGGTCCCAGGGACAGATGTGCAGGGGGGTGAGGTTTGGAGGTGCCTGGTTTGTCCTTCCTGGCTGCATCTAGGGGATGGAGGAGGTAGGAAGCTGGACCATAATTATGGTGGACAAGTACAGAAAAAGCTGAGAGAAGAGGCTTGTGGAAGGATACAGTCTTACAAAGGGCAAAAATCAGCTCTGCAGGTAGCCCCTAGCATGATCCTCCAGCTCCAGTGAGTCCATGCCTGTATCTGGGACTGAGCAGATCTCTCACAAGGCAAGGTAAACCCTTTCCCTCTTAAGTTATTTGTGGCTACTGTCATCCTCTTGCTGTCCTTCAGTCAGACCCTGGTAGCCAGTCACTTAGGCTTGTGCCTCTGAGATTGCTTCTCCTTCCTGCAGCACCTGCACCCAGAAAGTGTCTCCTCTACATTGTGGGAGAGGCGAAGTGACAGAGGCAAAGTGAGGCTAGCACCAGCTGCCCCATCCCATGTGTGCAGAATCTGACCTTCTTCCACCTTCTAGTAGTTTGTTACTCTCTAGGTGCTCTAGGGGAGGAGGAGCTGGAGTGCAGAGACACTCACAACTCAGGGACTAGCTAGAGAGGCCACCTGTGGCTGTGGAAGCACAATAAGCCCCTGCAGGCATGCAGCTTATTGATTACCCCCCAGCGTGGGACTGGCTGCCAGCAAGCCATTCATATGGAGCACAGGCAACCTCACCTGCACTCAGGCCATCTTTGTTAACAAGATCAGAACAGAGTTGCTGCCTCCCTCATCCATCAGGCTGAGGCACTCCTTATTTCTCAGGCTAGATTGTTTCCCAGCTCAGGGACGTCAGTGCAATGAGGATTGCAATAAGTAAAAGGGATTGGTGGGGACAAGCCCTCTTCCTCTCAAAACAAAGCCAAGTGTCTCCGCTCACCCCTGGGCCGAGGTCATAGCTAAATCCTGAAAACCCACCTGCTCCTACTGGGAGGCAGGGAGGAGCTGCAGTTTATGGCACTGTAGAGAAATATGCTGGATGCACTTGGCAACAGCAAATGGAAAGTTAGTCTATTAAACAGTAAATTATTCCTCCAATGCATCTTCATTCAGGAGGGTTAATGAGCGGCTCCAGGCAAAGTGAGCGGGAAGGGAGTGTGTTTATGCACAGTGCGGATGTGAACAATTCTACATCTGGGGACCCCTGAGCCCCCACTCCCACACTGCACCAACAATAGCATTGCCATGTGTGAGGCACTTCACAAACACTCCCTCCTCGCCTGTGATTTATTCAAACCAGCTTGTGCCATGCCACAGAGCTCCCAGGGGCTCGTGTGTCCAGCTGTGCCGAAAACAGCATCTCCCCGTCTGCATCTGGGCTTTTGGGTACAAATGTTTTCCCTGTGGGCTAGAGCTGGTTGAGGGAACCCTTGGTGCAAGACTTGGTCCTTCTGCTCAGTTGTGCCACAGAGCAGGGATGTGGACTGTCCCTGTCCTGCTGCTCTGTGGTTGTTTAAGGCAGTAGGACAGGTTAGGCTCCCCTACTTGGACAGTTCTTGTTGTGTGACACTGGGAGGAAGCCTACCTGCCTGGGAGCCTAAGCATCTCCCACACTATTCTGAAGCACCCAGTAGATGCAGTTTACTTCACTTGCTTCTAATGGTGAGGTCTCCAGGCAGCAGAGCTGCTCCCCTGTCCTGCGGTCAGTGGGGTCACATTCACAGTTTGCTGGCTGTTTGAAGGGTGACGCTGGCCACATTTGCAGAGCAATGATTTTGCTCTTTGCTAGTGAGGTAGGGCTTGTCCCTGGATGCCAGAAAGAGCTCATTCCAGCAGGGCTTGTCCCTGGATGCCAGAAAGAGCTCATTCCAGCACTGCTTGCTGCTCCTGTTAACTGGGTGAGATTTACTGTGATCCAGGCAGCCCACAGCACTCCATAATAGACCCATCAAGGGCATTGTTGTGCTGCACAAGCCCAACAGGTGCCCTAACGGGTCCGACATGCTGGCCTGCTCCCACATAATGCCTCACTCTCCATAGCCAAACATGTCTGGCAGGACAAAGGCAGCCTGGCCTCCCAGCATGAGCTGGCCAGGCGTGACAGATGTGGCCCTGGCCAATGGAGAGACAGCCTTCCAGCCTGCTCTATGTGAGGTCTCTGGGGGACACTAGGCAGACAGAGGTCATGGCCACTCTGCTCCTGGCATGTCTCTAGCTGAGTCTTGCAGCTCCTAAACCAGGTATGTCCCAAACTTCTGATGTGGCTGCTGGAGGAAGGGTTTGAAGCAGAAGGAGAGCTGGATCCTGCTGTCAGCAATGCTTCTTGGTAGGGGGGTTGGAGCAGACACCACATGTGCATGTGTTCTAAATGCTTTTGCTCTGTACCAGTGCCCAGTCCTATCTTGAGAAGGGCTAGGCACTACTGTGGACTAGTGACATCCCTGCCCTGGCTTCAAAGTGCAGCCTAAGTGTCATAGCCTAGCATGGGCTAGAATATGCTGCCTTCTCCTCTATTCACTAAGGTGTGGGGTGTAGCAGTGCAGCAGATGCCTTGAAGCCCAAGGGTGCTGGAAGTTGCTGTTGGCCACCAACAGCTCCGGTGAGAATCCAGTGCCAGCCCAGACTGCAGGAGAGCTAATGGGGGACAGGCTGCAGCCCATCCTGGGGTGGGTGGAAATGCCAGGATGCTGCCTTGGGGCACTTGGCTTAAAACCAGCAGCAATTTTTGTTTGAAGCTTTGTAGCTGCTTCACATCTCTTTGCACGATAGGTCTGGTGCATACCCTGGAATCCTTCCCCAGATCCTCCCATGAAAACTCACGTTAAAAAAAAAAAGCTTCAGCTTCATTTTAACCAAACCCAGAGCCCATCAGACAATCCAGATGGTCTCTCTCTTTATCAAATAGTTTGGCCCAAATCCCAGTGGCAGACGGCAGGACCAGGCCTCCCCCAGTAAGGAAAAGTTTGGGGGTTATTTTTCTCCCTGCTCCTCATCTGTATTGAGAGGCACCCTGGGCCTTTCCTGGACAGTCGGTGCTCTCCAAGACCTTGCATGGAGTGATGCAGGCATCTGGGCAATTTGGGATCATCCAAATGCAGCACAGCCTGAGTTTTGGAAAAGGGATCTTGTTGCACAGCCTGTCCTCTAGCCCTGCTGTCCTGCTTCTCCAGGCATGCTTGGCCCTTGCTGTTGGCAGCCCCTGGAAGGGGATTGCTTTTGCAACCAGAGTAGCTGGAGAGGGGTCAGCCATGGCCAGCAGCTCAGCTCAGTGGGATGCTCTGTGGTGCCAGGACACTGGGCACTTGCTGTGGCAAGAAGCTCCCAAAGGAGACCAGGAGTCAAGATATTCATGGAAGAAAATGGAATTCTCAGCCTCCCAGCCCTGTACTCCCCATTGGAAGCAGGGCAGGTGGTGGTAGCCTCCAGACAGACTCCTACTGGCTACTCTTTTTGCCAAGACCATGGCCCCGGGTGTAAAGTGTCCAGGTGTGCTGCAGCTGGACACACAGACGGAGGGAGCCTGTTTACTATTTACTCTGCAGATCATAAGGATGTGCCTGGGGCAAGTGCCTGCAAGTGGGAGGAAATAAGATCCCTTGTCCTTCTCCTGCCTTCCCACCAGCATCAGAGGTAAAGGGCAGGTTAAGAAGACCTGACTCTGCTTCACTGGGCCAAGGGTGAGTTTCATAAGGAGGGGGATCATAAGTATCACACTGATAGCAGTCAGCTTTGGGGGATGCCAAGCTGCTAGGAAACAACCTTCCCCTTCCAAAAAATGCAGCTGAGACACCCTTTGGGTGCCACTGTCACTGGGGTCCCCCTGGAAGCCACAGGGCAGGCTGTGGGGCCACCTCTGCTGACACTGTGCCAGCAAGGGGTCAGCTCCCAGAGTCCTGGGAAGCAGCTCATCTTCCTTGCTGTCAGGGCTGCTGGGTAGCAACGAGGAACAAACCCCTTTCATCCATCTCAGGCACAGCTTCCTCCCGGGACTGAGTCCAGAGGAAGGAGATGTCACGAAAATGCAGACAGATGATGGGAGCCTGCATTCGGGATGGGAAAGGGCTTCTGATCTGGGCCAAGCTAGTGGAGCCCTGTGTGTGTGTGTGTGTGAGGTGGCCCTTGCCATGCAGACACCTCCTTCTTGCCCTAATTAAGGAGCTTGTGGAGATCCATATGCAGAAGGCATTGATTTAAGAGGCACTCCTGTCCCTGGGACCTACCACCATCCCTGCAAATATCCTGCTGGCTGGGGAAATGAGTGTGCAATGGGGTGTCAAACACCTCTCCTGCCACTGCCAGAGCAATGCAACAGGCTCCCATCTCCCCTCCTTCCACGGTTTTCCTCTCCAAGAAGGGACATTTGTAGCAATTGCTGCCAGAAGCCAGCTCTCTTAAGGACTCAGATCTTGAAGCCACGGGATTACAGGTGTTTCAGATGTCATTACTAAAACAGGTGAGCTGACTTCTTGGTTACACCCTCCTGCTTTGCATTTGCTGACCTCAGGGAAGAAAATTGAAGGTAATAAAGTGAATGCAATGCTCACATTTCTGAGATGTCAGCTATCTGGGGGTCATGTTGAAATAGGTGTATTTTGCCTCTTCATGGTGGCTTGATGACAATGACATTGGGGTGACTTTATTTCTTGAGATGTTCCCCTAGAGCGAGAAGCCAATACCACAGCTGGTACTGTAAGACTTGCAGTCTGTGTGTGGGGCAAAGACCAACACAGAGGTGCATCCCCAAGTGCCCCCTGGGTGCTGCTGTGCCTGGCCGAAGGGTTCCATGAACAGACTGAGTACCAGTGCTAGCCTGCTGTGTGGGCTGCCGGGTTCCCACGCCTCGCCTGGGCTCTGGAGGATGGAGCTCTGGGCAGCCGGCTATCAGGTCTCTGCCAGCCCCTAGAGTTCCTCTGTCCACACGCTCTCCTTGGTACATACAACCTAACATCCGTCTCACTGCGAGGAGCAGCTGCTCCGCGGGCTAAACCCGCAGTTCCGATCTCTGTGACCGAGCCTGATGCCGCTTTGCCGCACAGGCGGAGCGGTGCAGAACCCCGACGGCTGCAGGTTGCCGGTGCTCTGCCCGGCCAGGACTGCTCCTGCCCTCGCCAGGGGCGCGGGGAGGGGCGACGGCGGGGGGCCTGTCGGGGTGGGCAGGGCGTGAGGGAGGAGCCAGCGTGGAGGTTGTGTCTGGGCTGCGGGATGGGGCGGCAGTGAGGCGGGTGGGTAGGTGGGTGCGCGCCGACGGGGCTGCTGCCCCGGAGCCGAGCCGTACTCAGCCGTGTCGAGCGCAGCCTAGCTCCGTTCCCCGGTGATGCGCAGTGGCCCCGCCGCCTAACCCCGCTGCCCGCTGCCATGGCGGCCCCAACTCCCGGGAGGGGTGCGGCGGCGGGGGTCCCGGCGGGGCTGCGGGCCGCTGCCTGGCTGCTAGCGTGCGCCGCGCTGTGCCGGGGCCGCGCCGCCGCCTGCCCGCCGCTCTGCGCCTGCACCGGCACCACGGTGGACTGCCACGGCACAGCCCTCCGTGCCGTGCCCAAGAACATCCCCCGCGGCACCGAGCGCCTGTGAGTACTGGCGGGCTTTGTCCGGCCCGGCGCGGAGAGGGGAGCGGCTGCGGCGGGGGTGTGCAAGAGCCCGGCGGGGTGCTGGGGCGAATGCTCCTTCTGGGGGGGCTACGCGGTCAAAAGTGCGGGCCAGGACCAGCGGAGCTGCGAGTGCAAGGTTCTAGCGCGGGCGGTACGCCAGGAGCATGTATGGGAGCCCGTCCGGTGACGCGTGTGTAAGAGCCTGCCTGGGGTGTGCGTGAGCAATAGCCTGGCTGAGGGGGTGTGCAAACGCCCATCCGAGGGTGCGGATGTCTGTTACGGGGTGCTTGTGCAAATGTTTCGGGGGTGTGCCCGTATGCCAGAGCCTGGCGGGGTGGGCGCCTCCTCCTCTGCAGTGGGTTTGTGTAAAAGTGCGGTCCAGGGATGAGTGTGCAAATAGCCTGTTGCGTGGGTATATGGGCATCGTACCCTCCATCAGGGGGTGCAATAGCCCCTCGATGTGGGGAGCAGTGTGTGTGCAACCCTTCATCTGTGGAAGGGGTGCAGCACGTGCAGGAGCCTGCGTGTGACAGTGTGTGTGTGACATGCAGAGCAGGACTGGGATCAGAGGTGTGCCTGAGGAGACAGGTTGTTCCTGCTGGACATCTGCACTGAGGTGGCCTGGAATAGGCTGTGTGCATGGAGCTGGGTGCCCCATGGCACCCACAGGTAGATGTGTGGCTTACCCTGCTGTAGCTAGTTATGGGATATTACGGGGTACTCACACAGCCGGAGAGGTTGGCTGAAGCTCCCTGCCACTTCAAAGCCCCTACCCGTGCTGGATGCCCCTTTGTCCCCAGGAATCCGTCCTGGGAGTTCTGCACACGGTGCTAAGATTAGGCTCCATTCCCCCACGCTCCCTTTGGGGACCGCGTGGTGTGACCAACTTCCAGCCGCACACAGCTTGCCCAGCCCTGCCGGTCCCCCATATCAGCACCTCACCGCTAGTGAAAGCCCCAGCCATATTCCCGGGGGTGCTGTCCCTGTGTCTCTCTCTCTCACAACCATAGTCCAGTCGGCAGTAGGGGTCCTGTGGTTCCTGCTGACCTCCTCTGAGTGGAGTGTCCCTATGCCACTGCACCCAGTTGGGCAGGTCTCCCAGCTAGGAAGTCGTGTGGCTGGAGCAGGTCCCCGCTCCGGGAAGAGGAACGGGAGCTGAATGGGTCCAACCCGCTGCTGACTGCAGGTTCCCAATGTGCAAGTCACCCCAGGCCAAACAGGAGAGAAAGATTGCCCCCAGCCTTTCCCCTCCACTCAGGCTGCCCCGTCCCGTGGGCTATGGTGACACAACAGCCCCTCCCCAGCCCCAGCCGTGGGGCCAAGCTGCCCCAACGTCCCCGTTGCAGTGCCAGGAAGCACTGAGCTACCACCTGCTTGGGCAGCAGAGCCGCAGGACGTGTCCTGGGACGGCCACAGGCAAACAGGCACAGGGCTGCTCCGGTGCCTGCCTGCGGTTACTGGAGTGTGGGTGTGCCCTTTGCCTGCGGCTGGGGAGAGACCCCGCAGGCAGCGACTGCAGGCAGCCTGGCAGCTGCCGGGGCTGCACCCAGCATGTAGTGCTGGGAGCTCTGTGGGACGCCGTTTTAGTGGAGTTTTCCCTTCTGCCGTACTAATGGTTATTACCCAGCACAGCAACCAGGCTGCTGTGAGCTGCAGTCCCACAGAGCTGGTCTGTGAGCTCTGAGACAGGATCCCCCTTTCCTCTGAACCCGTGGCAGGGGGGAGCCTGCACTAGCCCTTACTGCCCTTTGGGGAGCTCAGTAGGTTCTGCAGCATCTGCTCTCCACGCACCCAGGTGCAGGGTGCTGGGGGTGCATGGGCAGTGAGCCTCTGCCTGCTAGGCAGGTGCTCAGCACAGCTCAGAGAAGATGATGCTGGAACAGGCAGATGGAGGGTTCACTGGGATGGGTTTCTTGCTCCTGCCCAACAAGACATCTCACTCCCTCCAGCAGCAGGTCCTGCTTGCTGCCTCTTGTTCTGCCTCCACTGACCCAGTGCTCCATGCCCATGGCTGCTTGGCAACGTTGCGTTTTCTGTATACTCCTGCAGCTGCCGATGCCGGATCTGCTGGCTGGGCTGAGCCAGACATGCTGCTCTCTCGTGGGTGTTGTCTGCTGGATAACTGCTTCCCGCTGTGCTGCACACCCTTGCAGGTGCTTGAGGGTGTCTGTGCAGTGCAGGTCTGTCTCCCAGTAGTCAGTTCCTGTTGTAACAGCTTGTAAGCAAGTTTGAGTTCCCTGTAAAGAGGCTGCAACCTCTCAGTCTCCAACTCCTCACTGCTTGATGAAGCAGGGTCAGCTAGCAACCACGGGGGAGTCTGCAGCAGGGGCTGTGCTTGGGAGTTGCTGTCTCCAGGGGACAGCTTTCCTTGAGAAGCCAGTAACCTCTTACTGGTGCCCTCTGCTGTGTGCCTCTTTTCCCAAGCCCCAGGATCCACAGTGTGAGTGATGTAGACCTTGCCATGCATCCTACAGTGCTGGTGAGCAGTGGTGTGCCTCGTTGCCTGCCTGTTGAATGCCCGCAGCTTTGTTGGGCAGACAGTGTGGTGTTTGGAGGCTCCAGGCTTTTGGCTGAGCCTCACAAGTGGTATGGGTTGAATCCCTGGACAGGACAGTACTGCTGCTGCAGATGTGCATACCAGCACTGCCAGAGTCATCCTGGGAGCTTAGACAGCAGTGTCCTGTGGTGATGTATGAACTCCATCACTTTTGACATACACCCTTTTCCTGTAAAGAAGAGGGAATTATTTGCCTTGCAGAGTCACTGCAACTTTGGAGAATCATGAAATGGGGAGAAATTGTCTTCTCTTCTGCTTGAACGTTTGCCCTGTGATGTCTCCCTGGTGCTGTGCTGTTGGTGCAGAGTCAGGGCTAGAGATCTGTCTAGAATGGAGCACGGTTGGTGGCTTCACAGAGAGGCACAGGACCCCTCTTTCCTTGCACCAGGACACAGCACATCGCTCTCAAAGTGCCTTTTTCTATCCAACATAAATGCCAAGTGGTGCCTGCACCCAACAACTCTGCCTGCATCAGGCTCCAAGCAGACAGGCTTGTGCTGCAGCAAGATGGGAAGCAGCAAAATCTGTGTGCTTTGCACAGCTGCCTGTGCTTCTGCTATGCCTCTGGCAAGCATGATGGAGATGGTCTGAAGACACTGTAAGCAGGATGGGGCAATTATCCTCCAGCGCTAGAGTGTTATCTGCTCTTGGGAGTCCCTCAGGTCTCAGCTGCCAGAGGAGAGCTGTGGGAGAAGGGCATAATTCCATTCTCTGTTCACTTGTTTTTCTTTCTTTGAAAGCATCTTTGAAGAGGAGACTGCCCTCTCAGGAAGCTGGGTTGCTCTCCCCATGCCAGCAGGATAGGTGCAAATTTGCTACTGTCAAATGGCTGGTTCCAGACCAGCTCTTTGCTTGTGGGGGAGGTATTGAACCTGATGTCACTGCACTCACTCCTGCTTTTGAAGTTTTCAGCTGAGAATTGCCCCAACTCACCATTCAGCCTACCATAGAGGAAGCTGTCAGCTGTGCAGTGCCCCTCTCCCCTCATGTGGGGGGCAGCAGAGCTAGGTTTGGTGGTCTCCATCATTGCATCCTTTTTGGCTCCCTCTTCTCTCAGCATCCCTGACCTGAGCATTGCATGGAGCTCCTATTTGCCTTGTTCCTCCTACCAAAATGATTCAGATCACAGCCAGCTCTGCCATCTCCCCCATTTGCATTGTTGGAGGGAAGGGGTGCTGAGCTCCAGCCTTTGCGTAGAGGACAGCTGCACCTGACGAATGCTTGTGCTCTGCCTAACTGTCCCATGCTGAAATTGCAGCAGTGCGCTCTTGTTCAGAGCATGTTGTTTTCCTTCATGCACCCATGTCTGGAGAAGAGAAGGCTCTGAGGAGACCTTATTGTGGCCTTCCAGTATCTTAAGAGGCCCTACAAGAAAGCCGGTGAGGGTCTTTTTAGGATGTCAGGTAATGATAGGACTAGGGGAAATGGAACAAAAATAGAAATGGGTACATTCAGATTGGACATTAGGAAGAAATTCTTCACCATGAGGCTGGTGAGACACTGGAACAGGTTGCCCAGGGAGGTGGTAGAAGCTCCATCCCTGGAGGTTTTTAAGGCCAGGCTGGATGTGGCTCTGGGCAACCTGATCTAGTGTGAGGTGTCCCTGCCCGTGGCAGGGGGGTTGGAACTAGATGATCCTTGAGGTCCCTTCCAACCCTAGCAATTCTATGATTCCATGTGTCCCTCCAGCCTGTTCAACAAAATGTCTCTCAGCAGCAAGGCTGGCATGCCACAGCTGTGCTTGTGCATTCAACAGCGGTTGTTGGCCTGTGTCCCCTTGGGAGGCTTTGGGGAACATGAATTCTTAGGAAGCGCCTTGGAGGGGGTTAACCTCTCTGTTTCATGGTGTGCCTGGGCAAGTTTTTGGTGTAGCAGCTAAGCAGGCTGGTCGTGGAGGTTCTGCAGAGCTCTGGAGCAGGATGCAGGACTGATACCCAGCCAGGGCAGTGCTCACCTAGCCCGGCAGCCCTTGGCTCTCAGGAGAGCCAGTGTTGGGTGCTGGGAGGACGCAGGCTGGCTGGGGAAGGCAGCCTGCTCAGCCTACTACGGTGGCTTCCTTGGGAGCCTTCCCGGACAGAGGAAATTTGCAATTCTATTCCAATTTCTCCCTTCAGCTACGTCCAAGGCAGATGCTGTCTATATATCACCATGGTAACGCTGCGTTCTCGCTCTCCATGGAATTGCATGCTGGAAAAATATTAGTTTAAAAAACTATGTCGTGTTTGTATTGACTAAAGCCAAGGCTGATAGCGGAGGATCTATTGTCCCCCGGTTGGGAAAAGTCACCAGTAACAGGCAATAAAGCCAGGCGGATTGGCCTCTGGTGACCACTTCTCACCCCACACAGCAATTGCTTCCCTATAAACTCTTCTCTCGCTCTGTTTTATTACATCCTTTAAAATAGATATTTTTGCCTTAAACGTGCTGCCAGTTTGCTCCTCGAGGGTGATACATTGTGCTGCCAGCAATTCCTTGCTGCTGAGGTGGGAGCAAGAAAGAGGAATTGTTCCCAGCTTTAATTGTGGGTCTCTCACATGCACCTTCAAACCCCCTTGCTGCTGCTGCTGCTGTCCCCAGAGCCTGCATCTGTGGGGTGCAGAATAACACCCTGGGTACACACACCCACAGAAACCGTCTAACTGACTTGTTACAGGACATGCATTTGCTTTGAATTTCATGCTCCTCGACTTCATTGTTTCTCACCAAACCTCTGGCCAGCAGAAGAGTGAGGCAGCTATGAAATACAAACAATGCTCAAGAGACCACCACGAGGAAAGGAGCAGGGCATGCAGCCCAGAGGAACAGAGGTGGGGAAGGCAGGGAAAGGGTGTCCTCTCTGGGGAAAAGTGTGTGAGCACATGACCCCACATTGAGAGGGGCTTCTTCCATCCTTGCTTTGCTTTGCTCTCCTGGGAGCCGGCATGAGTGGGCGAGGTGAGCAGTAGAGCAAGATGTTCTTGTGTGCATGCACAGGAGGGCAAGGTGGGCATCCAGGGAGCCTGTCTTTGTCTCATATCCGAGTCCTTCATGGGTTCTCTGCCTGCTCCAGAGGTACTTAGTGCCACAGATGCATTCTCTTTATTGCTACTGAAATAACCCTTCATAAAGCCTGAAAAAGGGAAGGGGACGTTTCTGGGTGCGTTTTCCTGAAAGGCAATCAAAGGCACTTGTGCAGTAGCAAATGGCCCCATCCCAGGGGATGTCAGACCCAGATTGCTGCTCCCCCAGCAGGCTTCCAGCGCAAGTAGCTCCAACGCCAACTCCGACACCTGTCCACTGTCCCCACTCAAGGGACGGCCACAGCAGCAGAGTGGCAAGCAGAGGTTTTCCTGCTGTGTGATGCCAGGCTGCAGTTATTAGTGTGGGCAGTGAGAAGGGATGGCCATTAGAGTCATGGTTCTGCTGGAAGCAGAAAGGCAATGAGGTGGGTGCAGGGAAACTCTCCATGGTGTTGGTGCAGGGTTGGTCCCAGGCTGTCACCTCTGGGACTATCTCAGAGCCACATACGGGCTCTGAAGCTGTGCTGAGTATCTGCTTTCCTGGCATGCATTTTGGATGCACTTGCTGCTCAAAATAGCAGAGGCAAGTGTCCTGTGGGGGAGAAAGGCTGCTAGGAGGAGGAAGATCAGAAAAAAGGAAGATTAATTTTTCAAGTGATGCAGCTGAGGAGCAGCCCTGGGCACCAAGAGTGGGAGAGATGCAAGCTCCTGGCCCTGGATATTTCTCAGTAGGAGGAAACCTAAGCTCTAAAATGGGATACTCCAAGAGACCCATCTGGTTTGGAGGTGAGTGGGCACCTGAAACAAAGCAGTTTGGGTGCACTTGTCCTCCCATCCCTGCTGTGAGCTGATTCATGAGGGATGAACAAAGGGTGTTTGCTGAGGAAGATGCAGGGTGGATTGGACCTCGATCTGCAGAGTGGCAGATGAAGCCTGAGGGCTTGGCTGCCTCCACTGCCTTGGGAAGCAGAGGAGCCATGGGGGCAATTATACCCCTTGCCAGGCTACTCAGCCCAAAAAGCCAAGTTCTGAGGTTATCCAGGCAAAACTGTTCTCTAGGCTGAGCCTCAGTTTCGCCATTTGTGAAGCAAAAACAACCTGCTGTATTTTCTCTTTCAAACTAGGGTTGTGGGAGGTCATTTATTTTCAACCTGAAGGTGACACACCACTATGCTGTGCGAGTGTAAAGCATTCTCTGACTGTGAGCAGTTAATGGCTGTGGCATGAAAACCCCAGAGAAAAGTTAAGAAGAGCAGAAAGCCTTCCAGTTCCTCACCTACTTGCACTATCGATGCTGTTTGTAGCGCTTAAAAATTTATTGTGATGCTAACCTGCTTTAGTACCTCGTCAAAGCTTGCAGAGCCTCTTGTGCTCCGTGTTGGGGGCCAATACTGTCCTTAGGGCTGAGTTCCCCTTTGGCTAAAGGTAGTTATTGTGAGATGAGCCCAAAGAGCACCTAGGGGCTCTTGGAGCTATGTCCTCTTTGGGCACATCACCCAGCAGGCATCTGGTAAGTGGGGTGCTGGCAAGGTGTTCGAGGTGTATGGCACTCTTAAAGGAACTTTGATGAACTCTGTAGGCACTCTTGCTCTTTCTTTAGGGGGTCCGGTCAGGGCAGGGAGAAGGTCTGTAGCTTTTGTAGTTGTGTCAGAGGAGGGTGTGGGTGTCCCTCCTCCTGGAGCAGAAAGCAGCAGCACCCTGTACCCACCTTGCTCCTTGGAGGGGATGGGGTTAAGTACCCAGACATGGCTCCATGGGCTGCAGGGCGCTGGTGGATGTGAGCATCCGTCCATGCTGGTACTGGAGTGGACTAGTCCTCTGGAGAATGGAAAGGGCTCTGCCCTGTCTTTTGCTTGGGCAGCTCAGCAAGCTTGTGCTGAGACTTGATTACATTCAAGCAGCCGGGTGAAATCTTGAGAAGACTTTAAAAAATGCAATAAAAGTGTAGGATGAAAGGTTGCAGCTGCTCTGCCCCCCAGTGCTGAGCGCAGAGGTCAGTCAGGGGTCTGAGCCTCGTCCATGTTTCCATTAGCAGTCTGTGTGGTGGGACACAAGCTGCTTGTGACATCTGCAGATGTCACTAGGCTGGGAGAGATGCAGGAGGGCTGGAGGACAGGCTGAGATTTCCAAGTGGGCTTGGTGAACAGGGGGGGTGCGCTGACAAAAAAGGATGCTGTTGCCTGGGGACTTGAGGAAGATGTTTGTCAGGAGTGGATCACCAATTAGGACAGATGTGGGATGGGAGCATGAACTAAGCAGTTCTATCCCTGCAAGACAGAGAGACCCCCAGGGAGGGTTGTGACCCTGGCACTGGGGGCTAGGTGAGTGGAACAGGATTGTGAGAGGAGATGTCTGTGAGCAAGGGAGCAGTCTGGGCTCTGCTCTGTGGGGGCTGAGCAGGCAGGGATGGGGTTCATCTGTAGTGAAGGGGTTCAGGTCAGAGTTTTGGGAATGGTCCTTGAGGGAAAAGCAGTGACATGTTGGAATAGGGCATGGAGGAGTGTCAATCCCTGGCCCTGAAGGAACCATGTCAGGATTGATGGAGGGCTGCAAAGATACTGCTGTGAGGTGCATGACCTTGCAGCCTTCATTTCTCAGCTCAGCTGGTTATTATCTGGTACTGCTGGCTCCAGCTGTGGTCAGGGCTCTGGGATGAGGACTTTGGAGCTGCTAGGAGGGGAGCTGTGCCCCTGAGGGCCAGTGTTCTGAGCCAAGGACAGAAATGGCAGAGTGATGGTGACCATGGAGGAAGGGAAGCATCACAGGAATGACACAACTACTAGCCTTGGTGGGCACCAGCAGCCCTCGGAGCAGGGATCACTGGAGCATGGCTGGCTGCAGGTGTTGCTGGCATGGACTTCTTCTCTGGAAGTCCCTTCAGTCACTGCCCAGATGCAGTGGGTGCCCACCCTGTGCTGACACTGACAGGCCAGAATGTGTTTCTCTGCTTGTGGGTGCAAGTGCAGGGTTTTGTCCCTCAGACTTCCCCTCTGCTGCCCTAGAAGTGGGAAGTCAGGGAGCATAGCACTGGGATTTGTGCCTGGGTGTGAGCTGGGCTGAGCACAAGGACAGGAATCACATGTGTGCCCAATAGCTGAGGCTTTGCAATGCAGTACAGAGTGGGATTGCCCTGTCTGCTCCTTCCTGCACCTGATAAATCAGTGCCCAGGGAAATACCACTCATGTTGGCTGTATTTAATAAATTACCTCTCAGCATTTGCACTCTCTGAGGTTGTTACCGAGTTAGTGTAGCTCCAAACCCTGAAAGGGAAAAGACGCATCAGACCCCCTGGGAATGGAATAAGCCATCCAAAGCTAGAAACCAAATATAAACCCAGACTATGCAAATCCAGTCTAACGAACCCTGCTGCAGCACAGACATCCCATCTGGGAGTGGGATGATCCACAAGCAACGCAGCAAAGGGACTGCTTGTTTTAATGACTTTGTTCTTCCCAGGGAGAAATGGGAGGGGGTGTTCTGAAACTTCAAGGTTGCAAATGAAAATTCACTGTCTCTCCAGTGATGGTGTGAGGTTCAGGGTGCTGGGGGAAGGAGAGGGCAGCCTGGATGAATGTGAGGATGATTTCTGTTATTAAACCCTATGGTTTGATGGGGAAAGAGCACACTCTGCATCTCTGCTTTCAGATCACAGTCCAGAAATGCAACCATTCTGCCAGGCAACTCCCCAGGCACACCAGGAGTGGAAGCTCTGCTGTGTGGGGCAGGGCAGGGTGTTTCGCTTCACTAGGAAAGGGCATGGAGGCAGCGGGTGAGCAGCTGAGCAGCTGAGCAGCGGGGATCCGGCTTTCTGGGCACAGCAGGCTGTAATTTATCTCCATGAGGAACTGAAGGGGATTTAGAGGGGAAAAAATGGCTTGAAGTTAAATAGCAGTATTGCCTCGGCATCCTTACAAATAAGCTTTACCTGCTGTTCTTTCCCATCTTGATTGCAAAAGCCATCATTTACCCGAACAAAGGCAAGGGGGGGGATGCTGAGAGGAGTTGTCAGGGTCAGTCCCCAAGAGAGCAGGGCTGTGAAGGGGCCCTGGGACACTGTCGTGCTGGAGGATAGCCACCAGCCCCAGTGCTGGAGCACCCCAAAAATGCAGGGAGTGGAGGCAGGGATGGGCTGCACAGCTGCCCACCAGGGTGGCCTGTCTTTGGGCACTGCCCCAGGGCAGCACATCCTGTCTGTGCCTGCCTCTTTTTGCTGAAGTCTTTGGGTTCAGGCTGCTCTGTCCCAAAAGGTTCCTGGGGGAGAGGACCCGGTTTTAGCATGTGGAGGGGCTAGCCATGTTCAGTGCATGGCTCTTTGGTGTTTCTCCATGTCTCTACACTGCCTTGCCTTTGCTCTGCCTCTGGCTAAAGCTCTGGAGTGCTGGTGTGCTGAGGACCTCAGAGGTGTCCAAACCCACCTTGGGCTTTGCAGGCTGAGGTATATGTCTTGGCTTTCAGATTGAGCAGTTCTGAAATCGAACCTCTCTGCTCTGTCTGCAGTATCAGAGATTCCATAACTTCCACTTAGACGTTGCACCTAATGTTTAAAAGAAGGCGACATGGAAGCCCTGCAGGGGACCTTCCTTCACCAGGAGTTTGAACAGTCACTATTACCTCCAGTTTGGCCTCCAGCATGGTTCTGGGGAGCTTCCAGGCCATCTGCTTTGGCAAGGACCCTTTAGGACATGTGGAGAAAACCCCTGAAGCCAGAGTTTCTCTCTGCCCTTAGCTGACCCCAAGGCTGTGGTCCATCGGGAGGTGGACACACATCTGCACATACCGAGCCACCCCTCCTGCAGTGACAGATGTCCCTAAAACGTGTGACTCGCCCCAGTGCCTCGAGCCTGAGGCTTACAGCCTGGATGTGGGGTTTGCTGCCCGGGAGAAAGGCAGGACTGAGCCCCACAGGGTGCAGTCTTGTGAGTTGGGAGCCTCATCCCTAGGAGCCAGATGCGCAGGCTGTGGCTATATGGGGAGCTGGGTGAGCCGAGGGGCGGCAGAGCCCAAGAGTGGGTTTCAGTTTAATCGCTGGGGCTGGGGAACCTCTATTCATTCCCCACTTGCATTCATCTGTGTCCTAGTAACAGTGCTTTCCCCACCTCCTTCCCAGCACAGGCACACACGGCTGGATAATGGCAGGAGCCCGACAATCTCGGGCGCTGAATAGCGGTGTAATTAGGAGCCTATAATGGCGAGCTGGAACTCATTAGCCATTATCAGCCGTTTCAGCAGGACAATGGCACACCCCGGGGTGTGTGGCTGTGCTGGCTGGACCCGATGGCCGTACATGCTGCTCAGTGCCTCCGAGGCCAGCCCAGCGCTGACCTTGGCCCCTCGCACGGCTGCGGAGCCCGGTGGAGGGAGACTTTGTCTCTCAACGGCAATGACGGACCTTATATTCGGCCCCTCCTATGGCAGGGGCCATTCCTGCGCCCCAGTCTCGCTGCTAGCCCTGGATGCTGGGGTCCTGCCCAGGCACAGCAACCTGCCCCGGGGCGGTGCCCTCCTGTCTCGCTCACGCCGTGGCTCCAGAAGCATTCGAGCCAGGGAGGCTCAAGGGCCTCTTCCCAAGAGTCAGGGAGGTGTAGCCAGCAGTCTGGGACCACAGCCGTTGGCAATGTGTGGGTCCAGCACTCAGGCACGCCTTGCCCTGGTACTGAGCAGAACTGTGGGGTGGGTGTAGGCACCCCCGAGGCTGTCCTCTCCTAATTCCACCAGCAGGACAAGCAAGCTGGGACACTATCTTCCTTCTGGTTGCAGTACTTGTTCCTATGTGCACCTAGGGCTTTTGCATGAGAGAGTGATGTTAGGAGAAGCACCTTGTCCTGTGCAAGTGTCTCTTGGAAGGCGAAATATGAAATGTGGCTTATTCTGCAGGCAGAATGTGTCACTTGGCTGTGACACAGCCTGCAGCTGGGTGTTTGGAGGAATCTTTATTTTGAGGGGAACAGTTGTTTGCTTTCTTATTACTCCTGCCTGCTAAGCCTGTCTGTGTGTTTGGGATGACCTTACTAGGTGTTTGCTGCATTTTCAGAGCAAGGTGATGTGCATCCAGGTAGGTGGATGCTCGTGTTGCTGCTTATTTCATTGCTGAGGGCTGTGGGGTTCCTGTCCCAAGTCGGGCATCCAGTGTGGAGACAGAGAGATGGGGGAGGCAGGCAGCCCCTGCTTCTGGCTGCTTTATGGTTAGAAAGATGTCAGCTTACTCACTCCTGGGCAGCCAGACTTCTGTGTGACCAGTGCTGCTGGCCATTGAGGATGAGAGCCTTCTTTGGAGCCAGTCCCCAGCTTTTTTATTCTCAGCACACAAATGCAGCAACCACCTCTGTCCTTTGAGCCCTGTCTGCCCTCTTTGGGGAGTTACCGAGGAGCCCCAGTGCCTGGCCACTCTCTGAGTGCTTTGTTGCTGATCTCTGCCTCTTCTTTCTGCAGGGAGCTCAATGGCAACAACATCACACGGATCAACAAGAATGACTTCACTGGGCTGAAGCAGCTCCGTGTCCTGTGAGTTCCCAGACAGGGGCTGGCTGTCCTGACCTTGGCAGGCAACATGCTCGGCTTGTGGCCCCTTGTGGGGCTGGTAGAGATGAGCCCTTTGCTGGGCATGTGCCAGTGGGGCTGGAGGACATCTGTGTTGAGCTGAGCATGATGGGCTTCCAGCAATGAGGGACTGGGAAGAAAGAGGCCAGGCTGTGTTGAGGGGATGGTAGGAGTGAGGTGGCCCTGGATCCAGAGTATGACTGGGGACACTGTCAGTGAGACAAGGGCACTGGGGACTGCCTTTCCAGAAAGCTGACCCCTTCTGTCTACAGGCAGCTGATGGAGAACCAGATCAGCACAGTGGAGCGTGGGGCATTCGATGACATGAAGGAGCTGGAGCGGCTGTAAGTGCCTGGGAACTGAGGCGGGTTGGTGAGGGGCTGGGAGCATCCTCTTCTTTTTGCTTTAAACCATAATGCATCAGTGCTGCCTGGCTTCAAACAGCTGCTCTCCTGCATGGCAGCAGTCCTTTACAGCATGGGGTTCAAACCTCTTTCTGTTTCTGTAGATCTTAACGTCCTTTCTGATGCTTTTGAGGTGAGGGGTAGGTTAAATACAAATCACTCTCTCAGCTATCAGCTGTGTCCTGTGTGTTAATGAGGGAGCCGTGAGTTCCAGTCCAGTACTCAGTAAAACAGCTCAGCAGTTTAAAAATCCCGAGCTGCTGGAGCAAATGTGAGGAGCTGAGTGAGCAGCAGGTTAACAGTGCAGTTAAGCAGCAATCAGCAGTTAGCAGCCTGGAGTCCTATCTGTGTGTAATTACAATATTGTGAGTAAGTCTATTAATGCCCCATTGGTTGCCCCCACCCGGGAGTGCTGTGAGCAGGACAGGGATGTTCTCGGTGGGTGGGATGCTCTGCTCTAATGGCCCCTCTGAGTCAATCAAAGTACCCAAGCTGTTCCTGGAGCTGCTGTCTGGGTTGCAGGTGGGGGTGTTTGTTTTGCCCTCAACACCCTGACCCTTTCCTCCTTCCCTGCAGACGTCTGAACCGCAACCAGCTGCACACCCTTCCCGAGCTCCTCTTCCAGAACAACCAGGCGCTGTCACGGCTGTAAGTACTCTCCGTGCCAGTGAGGCTCCCTGCCCAGCTTCTGAGGCTGCTCAGGGCTGCCATGGGGTTTGGAGGGGCACGGATGGCCCAGGAGGGTTCTGCTTCTGGGGGTTTGTGTTAGTGGTTACTGGTGCACCCTGTTTCTGAGCGACCCAAGCATGCACCATGATGGGGAATCAGCTTTGTCTTGCAGAAGATGTGAGATCAGTGCTGTTGAAGACTGTGGTGAACATCCATGTAGTGCATGGGGATGTGGAAGGAGCTTCTGGCAGTTTGGGCTGGTGCTGGTATTGCCAAGCTGAGCTGTGACTGCACAGTGCCAGCTGCAGAGGTGCTGCAAGCACCATGGCCTCCTCTCTGGGTGCAGTTCACAGGCTCTGGAGTGGGATGCCCTTACACCCTAGACTGGCTTGTCTTGAAGGGAGGCTGAAAGAGGTTCTTGAAGGTGTTACATCCTGCCCAGGGACCTCTGCAGGGCACAGAGCCCCATGGCCCTTCTCAAGAGTTGCCTTTCTGCTGGTGTCCAGGGCAGCCTGGGGAAGGAGAGGGAAGCCTTGCCAGGGGCAGGTCCAGCCCCTTGTGCCTGCTGCTTCCTCCCTGCACAGCCCTGCCTGCCTCCATCCCTGCCTGTCTCTCTGTGCCTGCAGAAACACCTTCAGGAATCATCTCTTGGCATGCAATTCCGCAGGCTCCTCTGTTCCTCCTCCTGCTGTGCAGCAGTAGGCAGCCTAGGGAGGGCCACCGGGATTTTGACAAATATTCTTTTCAGTATTGACTTTCCCTTGCCTGGGGCTGCTTTACTCAGGCAGCAGTGCCATCGGCAGTGCCAGCATCATTCAAACTGCAAGAAATCCTCTTAACAAAGCATTTTACTGGCTCTAAGCACCACATATGTTGGGAGGGGGTTGTGAGGAGGAGAGGATGCATGCCAAACTGGGGCCGGGTGCTCAGAGAAGATGCTTACCCCATGTGGCTGAATAGTAGTGGGTAGGCAGGGTAGTTATGACCAGGACACAAGCTCTCTGCTTACTGCATCTTATATCTCTGTTTCTCAACTGCGAAACAAGGATGCCAGGTCCCTGCTGGGTCAGGGTACTAGTGGATGAAGTAACTGAATGGGCTGACACTGCTAGTACCAGGCATGGGCATGTCTGGGGCCAGGCAGCCCTGCCTGTGCAGGCAAGCTGTGGCTGAGCTGTTTTGCTCAGTGGCAATGCTGGTTTCTTCCAACAGTGCCAGGGAGGAGTCAGTGTCAGAGTCCAGCCGGAGGCGGTGTAATGAAGGGTTAAAACACTGTGTGGCTTGCCAGTGTGGGATGTGTGAAATGGTGGACCAGTGCCAAAGATGGGCCTAGGTAATAGCAGCTGATAGCACAGGCGTTCAATTAATGATCAAACAGCATTTGTTGAGCTCAGTTGTGCTGCATCCTGGCGCCAGCAAGGGCTCATCCTCCTCCAGCCGCCCATTGCATAACAAAACCGTGGTCAAGAGAACTATTTTACAAATAGGGATGTTTCCCTTTTAATCTTCTGTAAGTTTTAATGCCAGGCTCTTTCAAGAAGCAAACCCCAAACATTCATTGGGGAGGTGCAGAAGGGCAGCTGCCCAGGTGGGCTGCTTGCTGTGCCCAGCTGCAGAGCTGGGGCTGTGCCATGGAGTGTGTGTGGCTCTGCACACCCTCGCATGGGGTGCATGGGGCTCTGCATACTGCTGTGGGTGACAGGGGTGTGTGAGAGGCTCCTTGCAGCCACCTCACAGGCAGGTGTGTTTCAGCCTCTGCCTGTTGCTTCCTGCAATGTGGTGGTTGTTTCAAACCCATTTTCTCCTGCCTTGCCTTGAAGCTGCTTTCTGACCATGTCTGCTGTGAAAACCATCACCTAGACACCAGCACTCAGAGCCCTTCTTGTGCAAGGTTAGACTGTGTGAACAGA
Organism: Indicator indicator; assembly: GCF_027791375.1. Classification (NCBI taxonomy): domain Eukaryota; kingdom Metazoa; phylum Chordata; class Aves; order Piciformes; family Indicatoridae; genus Indicator; species Indicator indicator. The sequence continues at coordinate 12,481,128 of NC_072016.1, read as the reverse complement.
CTCAGATTTTTGTAGCCCCCCCCCCAGCTGTAGGCAGTGCTCAGTCTTGGGGAGCTTCGATGCACTTTCGGAGTAGAGTTCCTGTGACAAGCTGTGGGACTGGGGGTGAGGGATGCACTGAGCTGCCTGCCATCCTTCTCTGCAGGATGTTGCTCCACATGCTGCCTGCATTAGTGAAGGCAGGAATCTACCTGGGGACCACATCAGGAGCCACTTCCCTGAAAGAGCCTTGGGTGTTGCATTTGGGCAGCAAAGTCCTGTGCACTGGAGGACCTGCTGCTCCCTCTCCTTGTGGTTGCCCATTGCTGAAGTGCCAAGGATGTTTTAAGGGGGCAGCAGGGCAAGGGGTGCCCAGGGCAGACCTTGTCTAGACACATTGTCACACTGGCTTAACAGGAGATGGGGTCTGGATCAATGCTAGTCCGACTGGTACAGAAGGTCATAAGGACATTCTTAAATTGCTGCAAACCTAGCTCAGGATATAGGGATATGAGTCATTGGGGAGCAGGTTTAAGTGAAATTGAAATCACCTCCCCTTGAACTGAAATCGGAGCCTCTCTGCCAGGCCTTGCACTTATTTAACTGCTGAAATGGATCTGGGGTGGCCCCGTGGCTCGGGGCCCCCTCCCCCAAAGGCAGGCTAGAACCTGTGCTGGTCGGGATGGGATAGGAAGAGAGGGCTCTTACTAGCATTGTGCTCTTTCAAATCTTAGTTTGCAGAACATTTTCAGCAAGTGGTGCTGTGCAAGCTTCTCTTTATCCTGCTGACTGCAGCCACCCATGGCATGCTCTTTAGAGCTCCTGGGCTGCCTGCTAGGTCCTCATGTCCTTGCACCTTGATACTAGGAGGTCTTGAATTAGCAGAAACTGGATGAACGAGTTGGGCTGAGACCTGTTTAAGTGGGAAATGAGGCTGCCCGGCCTGGCAGGTGGGTGGCAGCCGAAGCATAAAGCCAGGGTGGATGCAGGAACCAGTGGAGGACACTGGTGCTGGCCAGCATGCTCCAGCCTTTTCTAGCCATAATCTTAATGCCTATTTAGTAACACAGCAGCAGGTTAAGGCAGTTCTCTTGAATGCGGGGTGTGTGGTGCCCATAGAGCAGTTTTCCACTGTACCTTGAGTATCATGGAAATATAAAGCACAGAGAGGAGGATCTTGGGCTTGAGTTGGGATAGAGAGCTGTTTGCCTGCTTTCTGGGTCTGGATATCAAAATCTAATCCGTGTTGGTGGTGCTTTGTGGTCTCCCTGCCCAGCTCAAACTGCAATTAGTCACTCGAATCTCAGCTGTAGAGAGCATTTGTGCATGGGGATAAAGGAAGGGGTTGGAGTTAAACCTGATCTGTCAGGGCTTAAATAAACTGGGGAATGGCAGGAAAGGGCCAGCGGAAAGCAAACCTCAAACGAGGGCATGGGGGGAGGTGAAATGCCTGGAGAGGAATGCTTTCCCCTCAGTATTTCAGAATATTGAGCTAAAGCCTGCCTGGAGTCCCTCCTGGTTTGAGATGGTGGGGTGGAGGGGGTGGTGGCAGCACCTCAGCAGCAGGTCTGGGAGGCAGGAGGACTCTCCGTATGGCCTCGCATTTTATATCCACTGCAGTGAGCGGATAACTCATTAAGCAGTCCTGGTGGCTGGAAATGGTGCTGATCTGAGGTTTCACTGGAGAGTGCCTGACCCTGGTGACCCCATCTCAAACTGGGTTTAATTAAACTGTCAGCACTGGACAGAAGAACAAAGCCTTGTGGGCTTGGGGCAGGGTGGGGTGTCTGCCAGCAGCTCACTGGGGAAGAACACATCTCCTGTGAGGTGGAGAGCTGATAAAAAATGGATCATTCCTTCCATTGAGGATTACCCAGGCAAGAAGATGACCTCTGCTTTTGCGCTGCCCAATGCTAGTCCCCGGTGGCCTGGTGCAGCCCCACACCATGCCAAGAGCCAGGGGTCTGCTGACAGACATTGCTTCAGCATCTCTCCTGAAATGGCAGGAGTTGGGTTTTGTTTTGCTTTGTTTTTTTCTCCTTTGGCAGGGTGGATTCAAGCCCTTGCGTTTCTCTCTAAGCCTTTGGGAAGGGTGGTGAAGGGATGAGAAGAAGAGTTCTGTAGCCCTTTCTCCCCAGCTTCCCTTAAAACCTCTTCCTGAAGTTGTTTTTAAGCCCTTCTGAGGGTGCTGGGTGGGGGATGCGAGGAGGCTGCAGCAGCAGGGTGAGAACAGAAACAGTGCGGGCGCATCGTCAGGGAGGCAAAGACGTGGGCTGTCGAAATGTGCTAAAGACAGCGAGGAGGGCTATAAATAAATGGATTTCTCCAAGGGAAAGCCGAGCTGGTGCAAAGCAAGAGAGGAGCGGTGGGTGCTCAGCTACAGGCAGCTCTGGGGAGATGCTTTGGCAAGGGAGCAGCAACCCTGGCTGGATGTATCCCCCTGGGAGTGGCCACCCGGCGGTTTGGGTTTGTTTTTTTTTTTTTGCTGAAAGCTGCTCCACACTCAGCAGAGTGGGAGCTGAGAGAGGATGAGCAGAGAGTAGGATAAAAAGGTTCTGTCTCTAGAAGGAGGAAGATTTAGGACATGGGCCATGGTCCATTGGTTCCTGTTGGACCCATGCCAGCAAAAATGGTGGAGAAGACGGCACCCCATCTGAGCTGGCAGCCAAGTCCAGGGGGAAGGGCTGGCGGGACTGCTTTCCCGTCTACAAGGGCAGGGGCTCCCTGGAAACAGCATTAACATCTCAATCAGGACCAGTGGCTTTCTGAGACAGAGCAGGGACACAGTAGATGCTGCAGGAACTGGCAGAATTGTCAAGCTGCTACAAGACTCTCCTTCTGCAGCTGGAGACTGCAAAGCAGTAGTGATGCTCTACACCGATTTCTGTCTGGGAGCTGAGAGACCAGGGATTGATCCAGACCTCCTCTGGACCCAAGGATATTTGAAGATCTGATAATGAGGGAGTTTTGAGCTGAGCTGCAGAGAGCAGTGCAGCGAGGTATGCTGCCCAGGCTGGAGAGGTTGCATCGTGGTAAGCTCTGAGGCAGGTTCCTTGTATACCATCCCTGCTTCTGGCCAAACCCAGCCCTAATTGCCTTTAGAAGAGCAGGCAGAGAAAAATGGAGAGCTGCTAAATAACTTGAGAAAATGTAAATGACATCCTTCAAGGAGGAGAGGACCGCAACCACGCAGGAGGAAGCTGTGAGCTGAGTAGTAGCAAAACAGGGTGACAAGTGAAAAAGGAGCTGTCGGGGAAAGGAATAACAAACCAGGCCCTGCTCAGATGGGGCTGGCTGCGCGTAGGAAGTGTTGCTTGCGAGACTCTACCAGTGACCGTTCCTCTTGGTGCTGCACCAGGAAAACCTCCGGAGCAGGAAGGCAGAGATGGAAAAACGTCAGGACAAAAACACATGCTTGGTGGCCACGGAGCCATCCCGTGCCCCTGTGGCGGGTGGCTGTTCTGATGCCAGGTGGGAAGGGAGGATGCAGGGGGGGATGCTTGCAGCTCTGCTCCCCTCCCAAGCTGGGGGGGACTTGCCTGCCCAAGCTCTGGGTTTGATCTGGCGCGGGATTTTCAGTGCCTGCCTGGATGTTGGCTCCCTAGAAATCCTGCTATGGTGTGGGCTGGCTCTGGCTGCATGCCGGCTCTCCTGTGCCAGACACCCGCCCTGTCCTCCCACAGCCGCTCCTGTTGGGGCTTTGGCTGAGGTTTGCTACCTCCAGCAAGGTTTTGTGCTTGTTCTGTGGCTGGTGAGCTCGGTGTGTGCCAGGGAGCCTGCAGCCGCTGCGTGGGAAGGGGCCTGTGGGCACAACATTGTGTTTTGTCTGTGCTGGAGCACAGACGTGTCCCTGTCCTGCTGTGGTCTTTGCACAGATGTGTGGTGCTGGTGTCCCTGCACAGAGGTCTGCAGTCCAAGAGCAAAGTGCCAAGGTGGGAGCAGAGAGCAGCCGCCCCTGCAGCAATCCTCCTGGCATCCCCCTCCCCTTGCCGAGCAAGGGCCATGTGTCCTTGGTGTCACTGTGCTCACGTTTTGCCCTTGTCCCCATGACTCTGGGTGCCATACCCCTTCACGCTCTGTGACAAAGCCCCTTCTGTTGGGGACAGAGCAGGGCTGGTGGGGGCCGGGCTAAGATGTTTTCCCCCCGAATACCAATCAGGAGGGGGAGTGTGTTTACCCTAGTAGCTGGGTGGGGACTGCAGGGTCTATGTGCTGCAAGACCTCCCCACCAGCCAAGGGGACAGGGAGGGGGAAGTGAGGCCTCACTGAAGCCGCTGAGAACAAAGAGTCAGTGTGGCTGGTGACAGCTCTAAGGAAACAAATGTGCCACTAATAGGTGGGGAGGTTACCCAGGAAAAGATGCTGCCAGGCAGGCAGGCGGCCAGCCCCCTCCCTGACTGACAGGCAAGCAGTAAGGGGCTGGGGCTGGCACACCCATCTTCGGGGGGCTGTGCTGGGACCAAGATGAGGCAGGTCTGGAGGCCCTTGCACTGCTGTCGCCCTGGGACAGCATCCTTATGGACAGAATAAAGTCATCTGAGGTTTTGTGCTGAGTGTCCTTGCTGGGAAGCTTGTGCAGGGAGCTGCTGGCTGCCTGCTTGTTCTTCCCCCTTCTTCCCGTCGATAACATGCCACAGACCTCAGCTTATTACTAGGGCCCCAAAAAGACTCCCTGGGGGATCCTGAGTACAGGTGAGCCTCAGAGCTTCACGAATTAAACACTTGTTTAAGATCATTTTGTATTTAAGCGCTTCCATAAGCTCTTTGGGATCTGACCCTCAGGAGTGTCGGAGTGAGGGTTGCTGCCATACCCTGCCCTGCCACCAAGCAGCCTGCCCCTTCACTTCCCACCAGCCTGGACCTCTTCCCACCAGTGTGATGGTGCAGACCCTGCATGGGCATGCCACAGCTCTGTTCTGCACCATTATCCTGCCAGCAAGCCAGTGCTGCCAGGAGCAGGCATTGCCAGCCAGCTGCCTGGAGATAATCTGCCCCCTCCCGCCGTGCACCCTGTTGTGCTTCTGACCCGCAGCCGACTCCGACTTTCTGGGTGTTGAGCTGCTTTCAAGGTTTCCCTGGAAATGCATGGGATTGAGCCCTGCTCCTCAAGCTGCTGGGTGCACCCTTGGTCTTGCTTTGGGTGCAAGCTTGGATTTGGCTTTTATAGCATTATTAAAGCAAAAGGGGTCTGGGTCTGTAAGGAGGTGCAGCTTCCAGCCCTCTGGCCCTGTTGACATAGAGACCCCCTCCATATGGTATCATGCAGAGCATCCCTGCCCACCTCCCTGGCAATCCAGTACCAGAAGGGGGCCTACAGGAAAGCTAGGAAGGGACTTTTTACAAGGGCTTGTTGTGATAGGATGAGAGGGAATAGATTTAAGCATGAGGAGTGCAGATATAGACCAGCTATTAGAAAGAATTTTTTTACAGTAAGGATGGTGAGACATTGGAACAGGTTGCCCCTCCCCGGAGATGGTCAAGGCCAGGCTGGAGGAGGCCTTAAGCAGCCTGGTCTAGTGGAGGGTGTACCTGCCCATAGCAGGGGGTTTGGAACTAGGTAATCTTTGAGGTGCCTCACAACCCAAACCATTCTATGAATCCCTGCTGCACTGGCAAATGGGAATTTGCAAGCCGTGGTAAAAAGTGATGGAAAATGAAGTGTTCCTAATGCTGGGCAGCAGTGCTAATTACATAGCTATTAAAATACATGGGGAGTTATTTATTCCTTCCCTGCCTTGCAGTTCATTGCCTGCATTGTGCCGTGTTCACCCTTGGCCACCTTTGGTCCCTTGAAAGAGTTAAAAGAGCGCTTGGAGAAGCTGATTCCTTTGTCTATACATTTTGTGAGCAGAATAAAGGCATTTCCTTCCTCCTGTTTTCACAGCTCAGATAGTAGAAAGTTTCAAAGTAATCTTTAAGCAGAATCAGTCTGTGGCAATTTGACTTCCAAGATGTGGAAGAAAAAAATTCTTAAGCAGTGATTTTAGGGTAAGTTATAACTTGGCCAGCACACAGATGTGTTAGAGCCAAGTAAGTAACCTGCATTTGCTGGTTGATTCTCTCATGAGTAGGTGTTGGACCCTCATGTCTGTCCTGCTGGGAGTGCTACAAAAAGAAGCCATCAGGAGTTTCCAGCATGCTTCTGTGGTGCTGTGAGCTTCAGTGATGGACTATGCAGCCTGCAGCTGTGGCACCAGTAGCTCTGCTCAGTGGGCATCACCTTCTTGCCCAAACAGGCTGTCTGGGGCACTGAGATGCTTTACCCACTGCAGCAGGTGGGTAATTCTCTCTCTGCTGAAGCACTGACAAGATCAGAAGTGTGTGTGTGGCTGAAGAAGGTGCCTCCTCTCATGCCTGGGAGGTTTCCTGGTGCGACAGGACTTGTAGGCATTGCCAAGGGGAAGCTGCCCCAACCCCCAACCTCAGGGATGGGTTAGGGGCACTCTGGCTGTCTCTCCACGTGTGCTGATCAGCATCCACGTGCAAAGCAGCCCGACTGACAGTAGTTGACAGCCTGTTGGGGGGTGGGTTTGAGGAGGTGGGGATTCATTTCCCAGATTCTCATCTGTCTTAAATTAATTATCATCTCAAGCTTATCCTCACTTAACCAGTGAGACACAGACGTCTGTGGTTGGGACACCCACTGCCCTGCCAGACCCAAGCAGCATACAGATTAGGGGGTCTTATCAGCTGCCTTCCTCATTCCCTTTGTGGTTGTTTTCCCCTCTTTGCCCCCCAGGGACTTGGAGCTGTGTGTCTGTATTTCCCCTCAGGACAGGAAAAGATGGATTATTTTTTACTGCTCACAAGGGAGCTATTGGTAACCGAAGACATCTTGCTGTCTTTATTTTTTCCCTGTAAACTGGGAGGCAGGAAATGGCAGGGATGCTTTAAAATTGTTTCCTTCCAACCCCTTCTTCTCATCTGGTCCTCATTGTGCCTTGGATGGAGGATGGCATTTGGGGCAGAGATAAAGTTGCTCTGGCTTTTTCCAGGGGCTGGATGACAGAGGTTTCTGCAGGAAGTGCAAGTGGGAAGAGCTCAACCATCCTTTTGAGTGTCTGGGACATGATAATTTTGAGATCCTATGGAGGAAGAGTGAAGAGCATTTCCTCCATTGCACAGATGGAGAATTAAATGAGGAAAGTAGGGGAAAAGCTCCCAAAACATACATCTCACCCCGGAGCTGGGAAGTCCTCCATCACCAAACCCTTCCCTTGGCAAAACTGGGAAGAGAACTCAGGAGTCCTGGCACTGCACCCCTCCTGCCTTCCCAACCCCAGCAAGGCGCTCAAAGGGGCTTTTGTCTTGCTTCAAGCCCCACAGGTGGGTGGGCACTTCATCCCCCCTCCCTTACTCCTGGGCTGGGATGCTTTTTCCCAGGGGCTACTGTTGGCCCGTCGCTATGCGACGCGGGCCTGTGGGTCACCTCGGTAACGGGGGCCTGGGGATGCGGCTTGGGGGTCAAACCCATCGTGGGACCCTTTGGGGATGTTTGCCCAGGGGGCTGTTGATCCTGCTTGCCACAGACCGGGCACGTACCCAGCAAAACACTCAGCCACGTGTTTTGCTGGGTATGTGCCTGGTCCTCAGCAAGTGTGGTGGAAACAAAATCAGTGCATGCCGTGAGGGTGCACGCACGGCACAGGCTGTGGGGTCAGGGTGCAGGTGCCTGGCACTGGCGTTTCACCCCAGGGATGCACCATTGCAGCTCCTCTCTGTTGCACAGCCAGGCTATTAGTGCCCCAAAATTAGTGCCAGTGCTATTAATTACTGATCACAGGGCAGTGTAGCAGAGGAGAGGGGGATATGTGCTTGTGGGGTGAATGGGAGCAAGCAAGCCAGGAGCAATCAGGGTGGCTGGCTGCATTCCTGGGACTTGGCAGCAGTGTTTCCAGCTCCTGCTCTCCAACCAGAGGCATTTTCACCTCTCAGCGCTGCCGTCCTGCTCCAGCTCGCTCGTTCCCTTCCCCACGGGCGCAGCGTGTTGCTCATTCCTGCATCCTACGATTTCACAGCATCCCCACAGCTGGGTGTTAATGAGATTAGACCCAGGCTTTAAGATGTCTCTCTCTGTCCTTTGCCATCCAATTACACAGCCCACATGGTATCTGATTGCCTGCAAGAGGGGAGGACCGCGGCTGGCTGGGCTGGGAGGATGCAGCTGGTCTTTCTGGGTATCAGCCCTGCCGTGCCGAGTGGTTTTATTTCTTTCTTTTCTTTTCTTTCTTGCCTTTTTTCTGATTCCCACTCCCCCCCTTGGCTTTGAGCTGCTTCGTTTGGCTTTTTCATCGCTTCTCGACATGGCGGCTGGGCAGAATTTGTTTAAATTAACTGCTTGAATGGCAGCATTTGTGTGTGTTGGTGCGGGGGGAGCTCAGACAGCACCAGAATGGATGAAGGGGATTAAAGGTGCCTAATGGGTTCCAGATGGGCATCCTGGACTGGGAAACACCTCCACAACCCCAACCCCAGCTGGAGGCTGCTGACAAGGATCTTGAGGCTGGGAGCCAGGATATTACAGCAGGCAGCTGCCCAACCAGTGGCAGAGTGGCTGCTCTGAGCATGTGCTCATGGGACCAGGGGCCCAAGGCTCCTGGGTGATGGCTGCCTCTGCAGAATGCCTGAGGTGAGCAAGCAGATGGACCACAGAAAGCACCTTTCCTGGCTGGCCTGCACCATGGGGTGCAGGAGGCTTTGCTGTGCCTCAGTTCCAACTTTAGCTGACAGTGCAAATACAGCCCCACCATGGCAGCACCACTCGAGCAGGAGTTTCTGCTCAGCAGTCTTGGTTGCAATGTGAGGAATGATAATATGTAGTCTTTGATGCCCTCCCCATGGGCTCTAGGGTACCTCAGGATGCTCCCTCAGTTCAGTATCCCCACTGCTGCAGACATCAGTGTATTTTTTGCTAATTAACAAAAGGGAAACTAAGAACCAGAGACAGGAGCTAAACTGCCTATGTGGCCATGCCAGTTGCATTTCCTAGTCCTGTAGGGATTAGTGACATGGTGACAGCCCTCCCTGTTTCTCCAATGGCTGTGCCTCTCACCAATGGCCAGATTTCTCCTCCAGACCTGCTACATGGTGCCAGGGCTGCATGTTCACAGCCTGTTCCATGGCAGTGCCTAGCTTGGAAGCATGTCAGTCCCAAGTGAGGTAAAGCATGCAGGAGCAACAGGCTGCTGGGGAGTGATGTCACTGTTGGGCACTGCGTGGCTGCAAGCAGGGTCATTGCTTTTGAGTTTTATTAATGGCTAAGAGCAGGAGTGGGACATGAGATGCAAGCCAGCCAGCTGCTGGGAATATCACCCATTCTGTAAGATGGCTCATGGGTTTGCAGGGAATTTAAGCTTCTTAGGAGAGTAGGCTGTGGAAGAACCCATCAGGTTTAATGGGAGTAAGCAATGAGTGGTACCTTACCCTGCAGTGGCTTGTTATGAAGGCAGCAGTTTGCTCTGGAGTGTCCAGCTATATCCAAGCAGATGGCCAAGCCAGGGACTGAGGCAAGGCACAAGAGAGCACTCCTGTTCCAGGAAGGCTGTGGCAGAAGGTATGGGCTGAAGAGAGTCCGGGAAAGGTGGCAGTGGGGTGTGTGAGGTGGTTAGGAAGTGCTGATCAGCCTCCTTTACCTGCTGTCCCTTACAGGGGGCTCTGTCTGCCAGCACCCCCAAGCCCATCCTTGGCCTCATGTTCCCCTCCCAGCTCTCATTTCCTTCCACAAATATTGAGAGAATAAATAGCACAGTCTAAAGGGAATGCCCCTGCATCCCTCCACACCCAGCCACCTCCCTGGGGAGCCATGCAGGTGGTGACCTTGCATTCCTCAACCCAAGGGTTAACCAGAGAGAAAGCAAATACTAGCTTCCCTGGGGGCTGCCCCAGCCCATGCCTGTGGCCAGGGGCTGCCTCTTGCCTGAAGAAAAGGACTCATTGGGTGGTCAGGTCCCCATCCCTGACAGGGGTGGTTGCACAAATCTTACTCTTCACCTGGGTAGCATGAGGTCCTCACAAGGGTCTGATCCCACTCCTTGGTGCTGGAAGTGCCCTGGCACAACAGGGACAGGTGAAGCCACATGGTTAAGGAGCTGGAGGGTTAGTGTGTGCTGGGCAGCGGCTGCAGTGGGCTCTGGGCATAGCTGGTGTGCTGCCAGGGCTGCAGTTGCCCCTGGGGTGTGCCTCTGTGCCTCGGGGTATTAAAGGCACAAAGCTCTAAAGAACTCAGGGAATTGAAGGCACATAGTTGATAAGGACCTGGAAAGTGAAGGCACAAGGCTGGAAAGGATCTGGGGACACTGCAGGGAGCTTGTGTGTACAGTGCCAATGGCACAAGCCCAGCATCCCAGCTGCCACTGTCTGTCCCTCTCAGCTGGACTCCTCCTATTCTCCTTCAGCCATGTACATGGTTTTGTAGCCCAGGAGCTGCTCCATGAAAGGTGGGACCTGTGTGGATGCCAGGAGCTTTTGTAGCCTCCTGCTCCCTGGCACAAGATCTGGCTTCAGCAGAGTCTGGCAGAAGCATATCCTCCCTCTTCCCCATCCTTCTTCACTCCCTCCACCCTGGCCTTGTCTCTTAGCAACTGTCCCTGGCCAGGACCTGGGCTATGCAGGGAGGGATGTGACACTTTCTATGCATCAGTCACTTTGCCACCTCGAGTGACAGCCAGGTTGTTAACCCCTGTGGCACTGGCTGGGCTAAGGCTTGGTGAGTGATGATAGAGCATCCCTGTGACGCCTCCGCCTAGGTAGCAGCCGGCTGCTCTGCCTGCAGCTTGACACCGATCCTCACTACAATAACGACCCGGGAGGCAATCAGGGAGGAATTAAAGGATAATTAATGCCAATCCACATGGAAAATTGCTCTCGTCAAACAAACCTGATATCATTTTTTTGATGAGCTGACAAATTGGGTTGATAAGTAGCGACTGTGCTGACATGATATACTGAGACTACTGCAAGTCATTTTACTCTTGCCTGGAGGATATGGTGATGAAAACATTAATATTCTGCAAAAAATCAGTGTAGCCTTTCTGACAATGTGCTTTAACTGGGAGACTTCTTGGGGGGAATTGTAGCGGTCACTTCTTTTCTGGCAGGTGCAGCAGGGGTCTGATGATGATGAACCTGTACAGGTTCACCATCTCTGCATAGTTGTGGTGGTCTCAGGATCTTCAGCAGCAATGTTGTCTTTTGCCAACCTACCTCTCCCTGAGTCTCCTGGCCTCTCCTTCTGCCCTGTATCAGCTGAGGGTGTACACTGAGCTGGGTTGTGTATGCAGTGTATCTGGTGGCCTTCCAGTATCTTAAGGGGGCCTAAAAGGAAGCTGGTGAGGGACTTTTTAGGGTGTCAGGTAATGATAGGACTAGGGAAAATGGGACAAAAATAGAAATGGGTAGATTCAGATTGGATGTTAGGAAGAAATTCTTCACCATGAGGGTGGTGAGACACTGGAACAGGTTGCCCAGGGAGGTGGTAGAAGCTCCATCCCTGGAGGTTTTTAAGGCCAGGCTGGATGTGGCTCTGAGCAACCTGATCCAGTGTGAGGTGTCCCTGCCCGTGGCAGGGGGGTTGGAACTAGATGATCCTTGAGGTCCCTTCCAACCCTAACAATTCTATGATTCTATGATAAGAAGCCATCTCCACTGTCACAGAGTTTGGTTTGGAAGGAAACATGAAATGAATGGTGAAAGAAGCAGGGCTGGTGCTGCTAGTGGAATGCCTGTCCAGGGGAATGCTCTGCCTGAAACACCTGCACTGGAAAACATCCTCATGCAAGGTCATGCAGCAGAGGTGGAAAAAAATATAGGTCACAGCTACAAGATGGGGAGCAGTGTCTGGGGACATGGTTACATTGAAAAAGACTTAGCAGTCATTGTGGCAGTGTGCTTTGGGACGTAGGCTTCCAGCACTGCAGCTCAGGGAGAGATGGATGAGCAGAGCAGCTCTGGGTACAAAGGGCTGGGAGGGGGTGACTCTTTTGGGGGGGCAGTGTGGAGGGCTCCGCTGTGCGTTGTTCCTGCTTCAGGACTCGTGGTTTAGAGAGATGTTGTGAAATTAGAAAGTGCTCTGAGAGGAAGTGCAGGATAATTGGAGGTCTGGAAAACCTGCCTTCCAGTGAAAAGAATTAAAACACTACATCTACTTAGTGTATGCAAGAGGAGGTTAGGAGGGGATTTGATCCCCATCTCTGCCTACCTACGTGGGGATAAGCCTGATTGTAGGCTCTCATTAATTTGTAAAAAAAAAAAAAAAAAAAAAGGAATGAAAAAGAGAAAAAACATAAAATCATTCAGTTGCTGGAGGCTGAAACTGATACATTCAGGCCAGAAATAATTTTTGTTCACCACGGAGCAGTTAACCATTAAACACTCAGCTGGGAGGAGGTGGACTGAATGTCCTTTGAAGTTGTGAAGGAGATCCTACTTCTTCCCCCAGTGGGGAAAAAGGAAAGGGGCAGGGTTGGAGCAGGAATCCCGGAGACAATGCTGCATCTGAGCTGGGTGTGCAGATGCGTTCCAGTGATAGAGTGTCCCCTTCAGGGTGGTGGATGGCGCCCCATCTACTAACCCTGTCTGGGCATTGACAATATCAATTCAGCGCCTCCATCCCAGTCCAGGACCTTAATTCCTCACAAAGCCCCCAAGCAACTCCTTTTTGCAGGTCTGGCTGAGCAAAGCTGGCCTAGGGAGCTTCTTCTCCATCCCAGATGATGTGAGGCAGCCTCTGAGCAGGAACATCTTCTGGTGGGGATAGGTCTGCTGCAGCCAGGGGGACTGCTGGGGGGCCCTCCCTGGGTGCCCCTGCTGCTCTCCGCCAGGCTGGGGAGATCTGCTGGCGCTGGGCTTCCCACGCTCTCCCCTGGGGATACTCAGCTGCAGCCTTCCTGACCCCTGTGCTGCAATCCTGTCAGATCATCTTAGGCAGAGTTATGTTTTACTAGTATGGTAAAAGGGAAAGATGGCTTTGCTTTAATTTTATGAGCTACAAAGTGCATTGCCTGGTTAGGTGCTGGCTGCGCTTCGCAAGGGCTCTGGCTTGGAGTTCACAGGGCATTGGTGGAAGAAGGTGCTGTCTCTCTCCCACACTGCTCCCTTGCTGATCACAACTGCTCTTTATCCAGTGTCCCCATCTCCACAGAGATCTGTTCCTCTCCTGTTCCCATCCCTTTGCAGAGAGACTCCAGCAGTGACCATGATGGCAAGGTTAAAATGGAGCACTCCTGGATTGTCCAGCCATGGGGTTTTCCTGGATGCAGTCCCCTGAGATTGTTGCTGGGAAAGTAAGAAAGCTGGCTTTGGCTGGAGATGTGGCTCTGGGGAAGTCCCACCCTGGCTTCACATTTGGGCACAATGCATGCAGAGCTGGAGGGATGCTGTGGGGAGCTATTGGCATCCCGGTGAGCAGTGAGTGGGGCAGTGTCTGCAAATGCCCATGTGCCTGTGCCCTGATCCCCCAGTTGTAGGAATGTCTTTACATGCTCTGAGAATCTTTGTGCATTTGCAGCCTGCCACTGCCAGGCCTGGGTTTTGTGCTTCTGTTGCTTTTTTCCCCACTTTTTTTCCAGCCTCCTTCACAAAGACACCTATTCTCCCCCCGCGCCCTGGGGATTTACACAGAAAGCTCACCCTCGACATGGCAAAAGAAAAGCCCGGGCGGCCCGGGAGAGGAAGCTCACACAAAATGTGGTGTGTGGCTCTTTGTGTCTCCTTTGTAATTCCCTGCACAATGAACTGCCCTGGCCACCCACCAGCCCCGGGGTACCCCCAGGTGCTCCACACACCATGTTCTCCGTTGTGGAAGCAGGGAGATCCTGGGGATGCTCCTCGCCGGGTGGCCGAGAGCACAGCCTTTGTGCTTGGGAAAGGGGAAATTTGGGCAGCATGGAGGTCATCAGCAGCAAAAAGCTCCTTCCCATCCCCACTGGCCTCCGGGTAGAGCGCTGGGGGTCCCTTCAGCAGAGCCCTTCCATCAGCCCTGCTCTGATGGCTTTTAACATGCTAATGACCCTCTCAAGGGTAGGAGCAGCTCTGTGTAAAACCCATGTTCAGCCCTCGGTCATGGACATTTGCTTGGAGACACAGTGTTAAATATTTATCCTCCCCGCCTCCCCCTGGCTCCGCAGGCATTAACAATAGCGATCAGCGGCCCCTTCCCCCTCGCTGGAACATGTGGCTCCCGAACCATGACAGCGAACGTTATCGTTTGTACCTGTGAATTATTGATAAGGTAAAAGATAGTTCTTGGCGGTGAAAAAAATAATGAGGAGGAGAGGCTGTTTGCAGCCTGTCGGGGCGGGCACCGCTGCAAGCCCTCTTCTCCGGGGGCAAAATGGGCGGTGAGACCCCGTTCCTGCCCGGCCCCGTCAGCCAGCTGACCATGCCGGCCCTGAGCAGCGTGTGGCCGGCCGCGGGGCTGCCTTTGTAAGTGGCGGCTCTGCTCTCTGTGGGTCTGGCTGGCGCCTGTCCCCTCCTGGCTGTCCGCTGCCTTCCCCGGGGGATGTGGGCAGCTGCCTGACCTCCCCAGCCCCGTGCTGCCTACAGCCTCCTGCGAGCTAGGGGATGCTCGCTCAGGCAGCTGCCTGTGGGTCGCAGAGGTGAGTGGGGATGTCCCAGCACCGCAGGATGGCTGCCCACCCCATGGTGCTGTGACGGGGAAGGGGCAGGTATCACCCGGCCCCTCAGACACCGTGGCTCCAGTAAGCAGATGGGGTTGAGCCTGGGAGAGCCTTTCAGCTGGCAGGGCTTAGGGGCTCGGAAAGTCTTCTGGGGATAGAGAAGGGAGAGAGCAGTCCTTGGTCCTTGGCTTCATGGCCACCAATGTGCACTGTGATTGTGTCCTAATCTGTCCTTGGAAAAAGGGGAATAAAGCTGCTGAGGCCCTGGAAAGCAGATGGCAGCCCTGGAAGAGGGACTGTTCTTCAGCCTAAGGCTGTGCTTTAGCTGGGAGCTGAACTCAGTACATCCATCCCCTGAGCGACGGAGGTGAGAGCCTGTCCCAGTCCACCAGCTCTGGCAGGTCTGGGCTTTGACTTGCTCTGGGGTGCCATGCAGAAGGGTGCAGATGGCTCAGGGAGATCTTGTCATTGGTGGCATGGGCAGTCCGATTAAAATCAGGATGCCTCTTTAATCCAGTTCAACGCTCAGCTTAGACCCCCAATCCCACTGTGATTTATGGGAGAGCATTAGCAGGAGGGTCAGGGCATTATTGTGCAGCGCCTGGCCCAATCTGAATTTATACATCTACATCCCTACTCTGGGTGATAGGGCACCAAGGTGCTGCACCCACTTCCAGGACAAGTGAGGGTCTGAGGGGAGCACAGCTAGGATGAGGTATCCTCCTCCCTTGCACAGAACTTCCCCGTCCCACTCTGGCGGCACCACCTCTACCCAGGAAGGGGCTGCCTGAGCCTGCCCTGCGCCGAGATCAGGTGTTGCTTTCCCACAAGCATGTCTGGAACCAGTGCCCCAGACTCCAGGGATGCAGGATGTGCTGTTATTTCTGAAGATACAGGAGTGCCTAGAAGACAGAGTGGCCACTGCCCATCATCTGCCATAGTCTGGACCATGGCTGGGGTCCACCTTAGCAGCACTGCTCCCCACCTCCTGTTCTATTCATGGCTCCCAGTGGCAGCTATATGGTTGGGAAGATTCCCATAAGCTATCTGCCTCTATGACTCCCTCCCTCGGTCTCCTGAGGGAAGGTGGAGGCATGGGGCACTGGTGATCTCTGTAGGAGCCGGTGGATGTCTCATGCTGTTCCTGGGTGCCTCTTTCTGTTTGGCCTGAATGATCTGGATACTGATTTTAATTGTACACCACAGTAGCAGGATCACTCCCAGCCTCCAGTTTCCATCTTTCTCTTTGCATAACCTCCCTGGAGTGCTCCTTGGGTTGCGTATCTAAGGAAGATTTTCAGGCTGAGGACCATTGCGCTTCACTTTCCACCAGCCCCAAAAGATGGACTGAATTCCTGGAGGAGCCATATTCCCCTCTCTGCTGCTCCCCAGAGCACTGCTCTTCCAGGTGTGTTTGTGCAGGGGTGAGTGAAAAATGACACTGCTGGGGCAAAGGCTTGAAAGTGAGAATTAAGGAGTGATTAAGAGAGCACACACATGTGCATCATGTCTGCACACAGCTGGGTGTCTGAGAGTGATGTGTTGGGTGATGAGTTACAGTCCTTGTGCAGCCATGATAGATGGTCCCAGGCAATGTGCAGGAAGCCCCTGGTCCGAGGGCACTGCAACCCCTTGCTGCAAGCTGCAGCATGGGAACTGTAGTGAGGAAGGGGATGAGTATGGCTCCTCATTCCCACTGTGGCAGAGCATCCCTGAGTAGGCCTTTGATCCCAGCATTAAAGGCTGGGGGAGCATGAGCCCCAGACCCCTGCTCACCCTCCCGCTGCCTCACTTGCCTCCAGTCACACAGCAAATACAGGCCAGGCCACGACTTTGAAGTGTGAATTTCAAATGCTCCTTCTTGTCCTCACCCCCTCTCCGGTGTCTGATAGCAGGCACAGAGAACAGCAGGAGCACCAGGCACATGAAACAGTCCTTTGCAAAGCCCAGCGCTGCAGCTCCCACTCGCAAGCCGAGTTCAGTCTGTGGGCAATTACCTGGTGGTGTTCCCTGACTTTGCTCCTGGACTTTTCCCTTGCAAACTGCCTCTCTGCTCTGCTTTTAGGGGAAGAGCCTGGCTGTGGAGCAGCTGTGAGCTGTGTCAGGCTGGGCTTCTGCTTGCAGATCATGGTGAGGGATGCTGCAGCCCTTCTGTGCCCCATGCCATAGTCCCCATGGCTCCACCTGAGCACTGAATTCAGTTCTTATACTGAGGGTGGAGGCACAGATGCTTTCTGTGCAAGGACAAAGCAAGGTGCCGTGCTTTGGCCTTGTTCAGAAGCAACACTTGGGGCTGGGACCAAACCCAAGCCCCTTTTTTCTTGCAAGAGGGATGCAATAGGGATGGCTCATCCCACATTGGATCCTAGGTGGCTGTGGGACGCTCGTGTTCTTGGCCAGAGCTGGGGCTGTGTGAGTGCAGGAAGGATCCCGCCCCTTCCCCAAGTGAGACGGAGGCGAGACAGCCTGTGTGAACTCGACTTCACAAGACATCAAATGCGCTGCAGTCAGATGGAAATTGGCTCTCGGAGCTCCTTTCTTCTGGCTCCCCTCTCCTGCTCCCCCGCTCGGCGGCTGGATGCGCTGATAATACGAGGCAGCGCCTGCTGCCCTCCCAGCCGCGGTGCCTGGGCTCTCATCTCCAGGCTTACCAACAATTTGCATTCATGTTTGCTTAACGAACTGAGCCCTCTTGCATCCCAACTGCCTTTGCCACAGAGCTTGTGAGGACTCCTCAGGGTGGTGGGACTGGCAGAGGCGTTTCTGAGCTGCCTCCTTTGTGCTCTGGGAATCTCCAGCACTCAGGGAAAGAAAACCCTCTTTGCCAGGAGAATGGGCCCTTCTCCCGATTTACTTGAAAAGATGTCCCAGATTTCTGCCCAGCCAGGACCCCACATTGTTCCCAGGCAGGATTTTGGTGGGGGAACAAAAAAAAAAGCTCCACTATTTTACATATCTAATATGATGTCAGAAATGCTTTTAAATCCATATAATATTTAATTAGGAGGTAATTTTTGGCCTATTAGGTGGAAACAGAGCTAAGTAGTTATTGGTGATTTCATGCCCTTGTAGGTAATTAAGTTAGATGAAAGCTCGAGGCATGCTCCCATGCATGCATCCATCTATCTCTTTTTGGAGCTGCTCTGAGATGCAGCAGGGTCAGTGCCAGTTGTCTGGTCTTGGAGTGGCATGTACCCAATCCAGGCCTGCTGCTGGGCTTTCCCTGTCTGTGAGGCAAGGGGTTCCCTGCAGCAGGTACCATACCCAGCCAATGGTCCTAGCTGGAGCAGGACATTTCCCGTCATGGTTGGGTTTCTGGCCACCTCCAGCAGGACTGTGACTCCTTCTTGGACCTGTGATATGCTCATCTCCAAACCCTGGTATTTTTAAGCTCCAAATGGAGCTGGGCTCTGACAAAATATGAACCATCCAAGAATGTAAGATAGAGTCCATGGCAGACTGCGGTATATTTTTAGCCTGCATGTGTTGGAATTTAATTGTTTTCTAGAAAAAAAAAAAAAAAAGTGTTTTTCAGATCTAAGTGCCTAGCTCTGGCCACACTGGAAGCCCTGCTACCAGATCCACTTTGTGTTGGCCACCATGAAAATAAAGCTTTATGGCAATGGAGGCTGAGGGTCAGGCTGTGCTGCACAGCCCCTGCTCACCTCTTCCATCACAGATGACCTGCCCTGTGCTCACCAGTGGGAGCTCAGGAGTGCTGGCATGGGCACAAGTGTGTGACTGAGGGTTGGCTGCTCACTCTTCTGCTGGCTGTGGCTTGGGCTACCAACAACTGTAGCTGGTCACAACTGAGGCACTCCCAGGAGCAGAGGTGTATCTAGGGACATCAACACCCAAAGCTGCACCTGTAGCCCAGCCATGCTGCCATGTGCTTGCACACATGCCAGCGATGGAGGGCACATACCTCTGCCTAGGCTGCTCTAAGATGGTCCCTGCTGCATCCCATGGTGAGGTCTCAGCCTGTGATGACTCTGCTGTGAGATGGGGCTCCCTGGCCGCCCACATCTGTCTTATGATATCTGCCTGGCTGCACCAGTGTGGGCCTCTCCCCCTCTGTGGGGTTTGCAGCCAATACCTCACTGTTCACGGTATTTCATCCCCCCTTTAATCTCGACGGTTGGAAGCTGGGGAGCTGATAATGATGGAGGAGTGAAAATGTCAGCAGGAAACCAGCTTCAATCAGAACTGTTAAAAATAAACCTGCCAGGCCTGCTTTGGCAGGGGTAATCTGCCTTGGCAGCTTCTCTACCCAGGTCCTAGAGCACGAACCACAGCCACAGCGAGCAGCGCTGGGCCACCCGAGCAGCCGTGCTGAAGGCTGAATGCAACACTGGCAGATCCAGTCCCCAGCAGCAGCCTCCTTGGAGCAGGGAGAAGCAGTTCTAGACCCTGTCCCCAGACACATGCTGACTCTCCTTAGTGGGAAACCCTGCTGCAGCCCAGCTGGGCGTGAGCTAACTTCTAAGTGCAGCAAGAGGTAGCATGGGAGAGGGATGCAGAAGTAAGGTGCTTTTGCATCTGTGCTTTTGCTAGGAATCCCCATGAGCTGTTTGCTCTGGTGTGACATGGGTGAACATGGTGAGATGCTCAATCTTCATGAGAACACCCAGCCTCCCCTTCCTACCTGTGCAGGACATGTGGATGTCCAGGCAACACATCCCTGGCTACTCACACATGGCCACAGGGCAGGGTCAGCTGAGGGCTCTTGAGGTTGCAGAGCCCATGTTCCCACCTGAAGTGAGATGCACATGGAGAAGAGACCAGGTGTGCATGTTTAACCTCAAAGATAATTAACCTTCAGACAGCTTGCAAAAGGACATGGGGCTGCTGCATCACTTGAGCTTCAATATGGAGGCTGAAAGTCTGTATGAGACCCCTCCAGGGGTCTGTGGGCTTGGGGCTGGGGCTTCCCTGGTCAGTACCTTGCAGCCAGGTGCTGCTCTTGGGCTCACTGTACCTCCCAGGCTCCATGCATGCATGGATTGGAGAAGGGCAGGAGGAACACTCAGATGTGCCTCCAGCAACTCATTTCTCCCTCCCTAACACAAGGCAGTTGTCGATCCCGAGCACTGGCAGGGTCTGTGGGCAGCAGTGTTTTGTGTCTGGTGGTGTGGGGGGACTGCAGCCATACTGAATGCCTGCAGGCAGAGGCTTCCCCTGACTCATGGTATGGGGTTATGCCAGGGGCTCTTCAAGGAACTGTTCTGTGGAAGGAAGCCTCATGGCCTGGCTTGTAGCTTCCTGTCCCTGGTGGCAGGGCTGTGACTGAGTGCTACTCTCACAAACCATCTCAGGAGTGACATTACTGGGGCAAGGGCAGCCCCAGCTTGGGCCCAGCTTTGTGGCAGGGCTTTGATGCCCTGCCAGCAGTTTTTATCCTGGCTTTGATACATACCACATGGGATGGCATGTATCTTTATCTGCTTGTTGGGTTTTCCCTGCTGTATGCCCCTTTGCTCAGTTCCCATGCTCGGGTGCTCACAGCCTCCTACTTGTTCTGCCCAGTTTTCCACCCTGTTTTCCTGTTGGACTCTCCTCCTATCAGGGCTATTTCCTCCCAGCTCTGTGTAAAATTACATCTCTTTTTCCAGCTGCTGGGCTGTATTTGAGATATCCTGATGGCTCCATCCTGGCTGCCAGTAGGGTCCGATGCTTTTCACCCCACAATGCATCTCCCACCTTGCATCCTGCCACCAGCTCTGTGTTCATTCTCAGGTGCTTTCAGAAAGCCAGGCTGTGAGAAGCAGCCACTGATGGTGCAGGACCTTTGCCTGTCTTAGTGATAGAGTACTGAGCATGAGGAGCCTGAAGGACCCTTGGTCATGTCAGGGCATCTTGCTGGGTAACTCCAGGTGGGTCTTGCAAGATTCAGCATTGGTTACAGAGCATTGTCCAGGCCAGGGGGAGTTTGCTTTACTCCTTCCTAAAGCTGTGAGCAGGGTGTAGAGCTGCTGTCCCAACCGAGGAGCAGCATCACAGATCCATGGCATCGCTCCTTGGCTCACCAGCCTACGCCAGATCCGAGACAGCCGGGACACAATTCTCAGCTTGGCTCAGCCTCATTCACACCTCGGAGGAGTCCAGGAGGGCCGGCAGGGCTGGCTTCACACTTATTAGCAATTAAAAGCCTCAGAGCTTGGGAGTCAATTAGCTCTGAGCTCAGCAGTGCCACAAACCCAGGGGATGAGCCTGCTAACAAGAGCTGCAGCCAGCTCCCCACAGGCTCGCCAGAAGAGCTGTTTGCTTTTTCATTTACACTTTGGATGAGTGTTGCTGCATGGAGTTTGGGATGTCTTCTTGGGCATGAGCTGCCAGGCAGGGAGCACAGACTGCGTGCTGGAGGATGCAAGGCTTCCTGATGCACGTTGCTGGAGCCTGGCACCTCTTCTGGCATGACACAGAACTGTCACCCAGCAGGGCCCTCTGTGTGTGGGGTCATGGTGGGGTGAGGAGGGGACTGACCTTGTATTACTTGTGCTAACCATCACAGGGTTGTGTGGGAGCTCTGTCAAGCTGCTGTCAGCTGGAGGTAGAGCCAGGTGTGGTTCAGCAAATCCCCACCACTATCTATCCCTTGTCTCGCTCTACGCCAAGTTCTAGAACTGCTAGGCTCTCTGTACACTGATTTCCCAGGCACTTCAGGACATGCTGGGTGCATGAGCACTGGGCTGATACTCTGCCATGGGCATTGGTTTCCTTCTGCAACAGGAGAACAGTGGGGTGGTGAGCTGAAGTGGGTTCAGGGGGCGGCTGGTGGAGCCCTGCAGCTCTGGGGAAAGGGATGGCTCTGTGCCTTTGATTTGCAGAACATCAGGAACATGCTGCAAATGATCTGGGAGATGTAAATGTGAAGCAGGTAGGTGCACAAGCTGGAGGGTAGCGTGGGAGCTGAAAAGAAAACATGTTTTGGTGGAAGGTTTCACAGGGATTTCCCACTACTGAAGGGCTAGACAGAAGCAAAAACATGAAAGGAGGCAGAAGAACAAGCTTGCTGAACAGCACAGTGGAGTGGACTTGGAAGTGGTGAAAAGCAGGGACGGAGAGAAGCAGGAGGCCATGCAGTGGTGGGACCTCCAGCTGGGTGTGGCTAGGTGCCTTGGCTCCCAGGCGTGGTGGGACACAGAGGCTGTGAGCTGGGGAAGTGCAGTTTTAACATCTGGTGTCCATCCAGATACTTGCTGAAAGGGATAAGCCTTCAAGCAGTGGTCAACAAAAGCCAGGGGAGCTGTGTTCAGCCCCACAGCAGGTCCTTTTGCACACAGTGGCAGGTTGGCTGCTTCTGGCTGTGTGCTGCAGGGCACCCCCTGCCCACTCTGGCCTCTGCTGGACCACTGGGCACTAGACACAGAGGTGCAGTGGTTCTCTCGAGGCAGGATGCTGGGGAGCTGGTGGTGATGCTTTAGCCTTGTGTTGGCTCTCTCTCCTGCAAAGAAGGAGGTTGCAGGAACAAAGGGGCAGTGTGGGGAGGGGGCGGTGACAGGCACGCAGGGTTTGCAGCTTGTTATTTCACTTGTGTTTCCATTAAAGCTGCTGCTTTTAACTTGTTTCAGCCTCTGAAGAGGCTCCAGGGTGGGTGGCAGATGCTTTATTCCCCCTCCCTCCCATCCTCCTCTCTTTTCTTTGGCCAGCTCTCAGCGTTCCCATAGCATCTCTCTTCCCATGAAGGCCAAATCCCACAGCTCTGGCTCTGCACCACAGCCCACGCAGGAACTGCTCTGTGCTGGAGCTGGACTGGAGCACAGGCGCTGCCCTCAATACCTTCCTCAGGCAGATCATCCTGCTCACGTGGGTGTTGCATGTCCATGACTTCCCCTGTACCCAAAGACAGGGCTGCTGGTGTCAACACCAGCATGTGCCTTGGTATCCCCAGTGAACCTCGTTGGCATATGCAGGCACTGTGGTGGCACTGCCTAGGGGTGATACCAGCTGGTGCCAGTTGCTGGTGCTCTTGTAAGGACAGTGGCCCCAGTCATGGCACGTGTCAGCAGCATCCCTTTTGAAGCTGCTGAGATTTATGTCTGCCCTGAAGTGTTTTGCTAAATCAGCACCACCATGCTGGGGCTGGGACTCTTCCCACTCAGCTTTTGCCATGAGCATATGTTGCATTTTACACATGCTCTGCTGTCCAACTAACAAACCTCTCCAGCTTTAATGTTTTGGGAAGGGAAGGGGTTGGGGGCCAGGGCCAAGGGTCAGCACAGCATTTTGGGAAGCCTTTCCTGGCAGGGAAGTGGTGTGAGGTATTGCTTCCCTGTCTGGCAGCATTCACCTTGACTCTGCTATGTGTACATGGTGGACAGGCAGGATTTGCTCATGGAGTTCATGTCACTGAGATCTGTGGTTTGAAATGCTTAGTGTAACATCATGTTATCCAGCAGTGTTTTTGTTAGGATTGTTTTGTCTTTTTATACATGGGCCTGGCAAGGATGAGCTCTGATCCAACGCTTTGCTGAATCTGGCAAGAAGTATTACTGCAAAAAAACCTTCAGATGGGAATGAGGCCAGCTCTGCTAGGGGAAGGGATTATCTGTCATTGCATGGAGTTTGGTGGACATGATCTGGTGTGTCATCCTGCTCACCAAGAGGTGCTGAGGACTCTAGTTGCTTTGAGAGGACTGTCCCACAACCAGGAACCCCATCACTCAGCCACAGGTGGTGTGTGAGCTGGTAATGGACATCATGTGGATGTCCGTCACCATATGGATATAAACTGAAGCACAGGAGGTTCCACCTCAACATGAGTGGGAGCTTTTTCACTGTGAGGGTCACAGAGCACTGGAATAGGCTGCCCAGGGGGAGGTTGTGGAGTCTCCTCCTCTGGAGCCTTTCAAGATCCATCTGGACATGTTGCTGTGTGACCTGTGCTAGATTCTATGGTCGTGCTCTGGCAGGGGGGTTGGACTCGACCTTCGGAGGTCCCTTCCAACCCCTAATATCCTGTGATCCTGTGATGTCCCATCACCTTGCACAGGGGAGGGGACCCTTGGGGCTGGGCAAGCTGTGCAACTCAGAGCACAGGGACCCTGCAACTCCTAGCTGGGGACTTGAGCCCTGCTTTTCTGTGCTGAATACAGGTTGCTGTGTCACCACCCTTGTCCCTTCTGTCGGTACTATCCCAGCACCGTGCACCCTATGACTGTCTGGGACGGGAGGCAGCTTCTCTGTCTGCAGGTTGTGGCCTATCCCAGCAGGCTGCAGGCTGCAGCACCCGGAGCAAGGAGGATAATGAGATCTTAATAGTCCAATTATGTCCCATCGATTTACTCAGCACGTAATTGCTGGCGGCTGGCTCTGCCTGATGAAGCTAGCTCCTGCTGCCAACGGGGAGGGCTGGGCTGGGCCCCCAGCCTGGGATGCTCCTCACGGCTTCCAGCTGTGTCTCCTTGAACTGCTTCAAGAGCAGCCCCGACGACTCCCTGTGTCCCTCCCCAGGAGTATCAGGGCAGACAGTGATGGGTACAAGATGGAGTGGGGACCGTCGTACAGGGCTGACCCCAGGTTGACATCCTCCATGCTGCTCTGGGGAGTGAAAAGGTTGTACATCTCTGCCTCCCACTGAAATAGGCTGACTGGAGAAGTGACTCTGGCTGAGTGGTGTCTGAGCCACTGGCCATGCCTGGAAACCAGCACTGGGCAGCGTGGTAGCTACTAGGGGTATGCCCAACTGGTCTCCAGCAGAATCCATCTCCTGAGCTCCCACCTGCAGGGATTCTTCACTGCAGCATGACACTGCAGGTACATTTCTATGCTTCTATTCATTTCTCTTTTGAGCTGGTTGTAGCTGGGAGTCCATGCATGATTTGGAGGAGTCACTCTCAGCTGTGATTTTAAGCCTACCTTCATGATTGTGCCACTTATCCCTTGTTCTTGTGTAGTGAACAGCAGCGAATAATGTTCCCTTTGCCCTTCGTTGTGCTCTTTTGGACCTTGTCCCATGCTCTCCCATTTTCCTTCCTGCCAAGGTGATATGTCCAAAGACCCCATAATCTCCTTCCTGAGTGACAGAGGCTTATGCTGAGCCCACCATGCTGCACCCTGGCTTGTTTGCATCTGTGCATGAAGCTCTGCTGACCCACCTTCTCCTGCACAAACATCAGCAGCCCCAGGGACCAGGGTCACTGTGGGTTGCAGGCAGCAGCAGGCAGCATGCAGGCTCCTTGGGGATGGCAGAGTGAGGCAGAGGTGGAGGAGATGGGAGGTTTGTCTCAACCCCCTTAACCAAGATGGAGTCGTGCCAGCAGCTGGGCCAGCAGAGCCCATTAAAAATCAAACAGCCTGACGTAATGCTGGGGGCATACTACAGGAGCCTCAATGCGAGACAGGGCCGCAGGGACCCACTCATGCTGTCATTGGGGACCAGGGCAGGTGACACAGTGGATAAACCCCTGCTTCATTACCCCAGCACCCTGCTGATGCAGCAGTGGGCAGCTGCCTCCAACCTTTGGTAAAGCAGCTCCCCTGCAGGACATCTCTCCATGGGCATTGAGTCCTTGTAGCAGTGGGGACTCAGGCCCATCACCTTGAGTGGATTGTGCAGCTGGGAATAGGTAGGTGACACTTGTTTCCCCCAGCAGAAGGCTGCCAGTGCTGATGCTGGCACAAGCAGAGAAATGCAAAACCCCCGGGGGACACTGGACTGTTGGATGCTGATGTGAGCTCTGATTAGTCTGTCAGTCTCGAAGGGGAGTCTCTTTGTCCCTTAATGCTGGCCCTTGTCACCTGCCAGGTGCTGGAGGTGGTGGCATGAACAGCTGTGTTGGCAGGGCAGCCCTGGCTCTGCCTGCCCCTCTGCCCTGGGCAGGCTGTGCTGGGACAAACAACATGTGTGGGGTGTCCCAAGGGACGCAGAGTTGCCTAAGAGTTGCTGGTTAGCTCCTGGCAGGCCCTTTGGCTTGGTGAGATGCTGGCTGCACCCTGGCACAGCCTCCTTCAGCACAGCACTGGCAAGGTGAGGCTGGGATCTGGGGAGCAGCTGTTCCTGCCTGAAACACTGGTGCTCCCCAGGGCTGTGTGGCTTTGGTGGTGAGGGCAGCTGCCTTGTCTGCTGGAAGCTTGGTGGGTGGTTGCAGTGGCCAAGCTGATGCCTACAGTGGGGTGGTGGTGGAGCAGAGCTGCTGGGGGAAGCACCTGGCCCATGAGCATGCACACCTGTCGTGAATTTTCATCATGGGAGCAGTGGCCTGGAAGCAGCTGAAGAGCTGCTCCAGTAGTAGAAGAGGGTCTAGAGACCACTGTATGCTAACAAAATTCCAGCTTGAAAACTGGGAAGGAAACAAATTAAAGAGGCAAGCAACCGCCTGTGCTTTACCCACCTTGAACCACCATCCAGTTCCGGGCATGCAGGCATTGCCAGGTGGAAGGCAGACAGCCTGCTGCAGCTTGTCTCCGCAGTCCTCACCACCAGGGCAGGGACGTGGCACAGGCCACAGCTTTGGCCTGGATGGAAGTGCCCCGGTGGGTGCAGACACCGGGCGAGAGGGATCTCTGCACCAGCAGCACCAGCTGGGCTGCCTGGCAAGCGGAGCGTGGTGCCGGGGGGCTGCCAGGCCGCCCCAGCTCTCTTGGCAGGCAACGGGGGGCTCGGGGGACGCGGGGCCAGCGCCTCTGGGAAGCAATTACCTCCCCGCTGTGTCCGGTCCTAATCCCCTCACTCGGCTGCGAGGAGCCGGCTCGCCAAACAAGGCTCAATCAGGTTAAAGTGTGAAGTCAGGATTAGGGGAAAGAATGAGAGCGTGGTAATAGCCAGAGCCTCCCCAGCCCTGCCGCGGCCCCCTCCTTTCCCCTCCGCCCTCCAGCCCGCCGGGCTCTTGCCGGGGAGATTAAGGCTGCCGGGGTTTGTTTGCCTGAGTGGGCACCCCACTGGGAAGCCATGTCGAACAGTTTTGCTCGGGTGCCCAGCTAAGTGCCGGGCAGGGCGGCGCGCTAGGGGGTTGGCACCCGCTGCCGAGGCCCTGCCAGCCCTGTGGGAGGCGTGCCCAAGTGCCTGGCTGCTCGCCGAGGCTCCCCGGGGACCTGCAGCCGTGGGGGCAGGGGCTGCTGGCTGCCAGGAGAGCCGGCGCCAGGAACACCTTCTGACCCACCGCACATACTGCACCGACAACGGTCACGCATGTCAGGGGGGCGTAAGACCTGAGCAGAGAAGTCTCCCTGTGCGATCCCAATCCCTGTGTGATCCCAATCGCTGTCCTCCCTGCTGCCCAGCCAGGAGGCAATTGAGTGGACATAGCCTGGATATAAGGATTTTTGGAGGATGTGGAAGAAAGGTGGATGCCCTCTTTCTCCCCATTGCAAAGCCATAGGCTGGAGCTAGCTGCTGCTAATTCACTGGTATCTGCTCAGGCAGAAACCACTGTGGGAGGTGAGCCTGGGGACAGAAGGGGTCTGGAATGGGGCTGGGCTAGGAAGGGGTGGAAATGTAGTGGGTTCCTGGGCACTAAGCCAGGGTCCTGCTTTGCAGACAGGCTGCTGAAAGCTTTCCATTTGGGCATGCTTGAGTGCTACAGTCTCTACAGAGGGTCTGCCCAAGTATGGCCTATGCCCTCTCACAGGGCAGAGGCCATATGTCACCCATCACTCGCTCACCCCTTGTCATCCTTCTCCCTTTGCACTCTGAGGACTGCTGAAGCCCTCTGCATCCTGTGCCATGGGGGAGTGAAACTCAGCTGTGTGATCCCCTCAGTTAGAGACATGGGAGAACAACAGTGCTGTGGATGGGCCAGCAGCATAGGCATCCCCTAGATTCAATAACCAGGAATTCATAAACTTGGAGCTTTAGGAAAATATCTGAAAGTGAAACCAGAAAAGTCAGAAAGGGCAATGGGGTAGGGGCTGCTCTTTCTTTCTGTCTGTTGTCATCCACTCTCTGGTCCCTAGTGGGACTGTCAGACCTCTAAGTGCTGGTGGTCACTACTGAAAGCTGGCACTCCAGGTGCAACAGCAGTGACACGCTTGTATTTGGCAGGACGTGAGGTGGCACCAGTGCAGGCGCTGAGGGTGCCACAAGCCCCGTGGTGGAACAAGGAGAAGCCATGCCATCTGCTGTTTCTTTGGCACCAAAGTGTAAAGCAAACATAGCTGGGAGCTATGAAACACCAGGAGGGAAGGGGTCGTGCCTCATTCCAATGCTGGGGCCTGAGGATCCTGCAGGCAAAGCCTTTGTTTGTCCTGGTGTCATCAGCTGTGTAACCCTGCTGGCAATGCAAGCCCTGTGCCAAGGCCCTGCTGGCTTTGCATCCAGCGTCTGTCCCTCTTGGCTTCAGTACTCCTGACGGCAGCACTTCCTTGGTGACTGTCACAAAAAACTGTGAAGGGGAGAAGTCATGCAAAGTCACTTGCAACCTTCTAGCAGTGTTTCCCTTGTGAGCTGTAAGTGAGCAGCTTGGAGACAGACGCCTGGGTTTACTCCCTGGGTGTGCTGGGACTTCCATGTGCTGTGAGCAGAGAAACACGAGCAAGGTTTCCATGGGGGAACCACACAAGCTACAGTCAGGAGCTGCCTGGACAGGCAGTACTGCAGCTGAGAGAGGGGTGCAGAGCACTGAAGTGTGGTGGGTGCTCCTGTGCTTCTCTCTGCTGCAATTGGGGATGTTTAGCCTGGAGAAGAGGAGGCTCAGGAGAGACCTCATTGCAGTCTACAACTACCTGAAGGGAGGTTGCAGCCAGGTGGGAGTTGGTCTCTTCTCCCAGGCAACCAGTACCAGAACAAGAGGACACAGTCTCAAGTTGTGCAGGGGGAAGTTTAGGCTTGATCTTAGAAGGAAGTTCTTCACAGAAAGAGAGATTGCCCGTTGGAATGGGCTGCCCAGGGAGGTGGTGGGGTCAGCGTTCCGTGAGGTGTTTAAGAAAAGCCTGGATGAGGCACTTAGTGCCATGATCTAGTTGATTAGTTAGGGCTGGGTGATTGGTTGCACTCGATGATCTTGGAGGTCTCTTCCAACCTGTTTGATTCTGTGGTCTAACATTGGAGGACAGGCAGCTGCCTGTCAAGAGGGAGTGTGATTGCATTGCTAGGAAGGGTGGTGAATTGGGGGGATTTCTGGAGCGTTTTCAAGGGTATTCCTTCTTCTAGGAGTCAAAAGAGGAAAGGGGATATGGGGTGATGCTGCATTTTTCCAAAAGTTCTTGCAACTCCTGGGAGTCCCTAGGGATGTAGAGAATGAGGGCTGAGCATTTTGCGTCTGACAGGGTGCTGGGATTGCTGTAGGTATGTGCCCTTCCCCTTTGGAATGTGTGAGATGACTGATCCTTTCAGAGGGGACTCCTTCCTGAGCCCTGGAAAGGGCCAGGGCAGTCTGGGCAGAGCAGGCAGTACAGGCAGGGTGGGCAGTGCAGGCAGGGCAGCTTGGCAGTGCCGCCGCGTGGGTAGCAGTGAAACTGCGCCTGGCTTCTCCCACGGGAGCTGGGCTTTACCCTCCCCTACAGCCTGGGCCCTTCCAGGAGTGTCCTTTCCTCTGCCCCAGCAATGGTGGTTTGCCAGCCAGGTTTGGCTCTCCAGGAATGAGCCAGAGGAATGCACCAGCCCTTGCTCCCTGTACACGGTGCCAAGAGTGATCCACTAGCCCAAGCTGCCCATATGGCAGCTGCTTGCTGACTGGGCATCCCATCAGAGGGCTGGGCAAGCCCGTTGATTGTCCTTGAGGTTTTCCTTCTGCTTGTGCTTCTGTGCAAGAGATGCTGGATCATTTCCCTGATGTGGCAGTGAAACTTCCAGCTGGGATGGTCATGATTTGCAGACCCCTCAGTCTTTTGCAAGCAGCTTGTGAGTCATGCTGAGCTCATTTTCCTGAGGAAAGGAGGGCACAGGGAGGGGGTGTGAGTGCTGTGCCTCCATCCTGACCCAGGCCAACTGCCCTGGGGTATCAGTAGCAGAACATTGTTAAGTTGAAACAGAGCTAGTGAAGACTGAGTATGAAAAGCTGGCATCCAGGGACAATCCAAACCACCTCTCAGGGCAGGGGTGGGATGTCTTTGTAGCCTGTGTAATGCTGGAGGATGCATAATTGGTGTAGGATGTCGTAGTCCTGCTCCTCACTCACCAATGGACTTACTGCACAGGAAATACACCCTGTTGTAACTCAGTTGCCCTGTGCCAGGAGGGAGCTGGGGACTTGGCCTCCTGCCCCATGGGTGGCTGGAGCAGGACAGTGCTATCATGGGGCTGGGGATAAGCAAGGCAAGTGCTTGTCAAGTTTGGAGGAGCTCTTGGCCCTGGGGGTGGGACAGGGAAGAGCTGAGCATGAGCTATGGGGTACAAATAACCATAGACAGGTTCCCCCCAAGGATGGGATGCTTGCAGTGAGATTTTTTTGCCTTCATAGTTGTTAAAAGCCAGAACAGGCATGGTGGGGGATCCAACCCACTGCCAGCCCTGCCACACAGAGTCCAATCAGGCCTGACACTGTAGAGCAGCTGATTGTGCAGACAGTGCCATGCAGTGATGAGGTATTAATGACCCGATTATTTGTGCCCTCTGAAGTGTGGGGCAGGCTCCATGGGAATGCCTGCTGGAGCCACTGTGTGTATTTACCAGCTAATCAGCAGGGATCTGTAATTACCACAGCCAGAGGGTATTTAAGTACAGAGCTGTGCCCTGCTGCTCTGCTGATCAGAGCCAGGGACAGGAGTGCCTGGGAAGCCCCAGCCACTGGCAGCCACCGTGGATGGAACCAGACTTGTCTTGGGACTGCCCACATCACAGGGCAGTGATCCTGGGCAACCAGGAACCTGAAGCCAAATTACCATCTCCCAGAGGCCCCAGGGGATCAGTGGAGCACCAGGGCATGCTCCTGCCTGTGAACATCCTGGTCTATTGGGCATCCTGGTCTATGAAACATCATGCTTTGTAGGCACAGCATATTTTCCTTCCTGTCTCTGCTGCAGGGACTTGAGTGAGAACTTCATCCAGGCCATTCCCAGGAAAGCTTTCCGTGGGGCCACCGACCTCAGGAACCTGTGAGTCTCAACAGGGATGGACACAAGGGTGTTTGGGGTCCTGTCCAGTGGCAGAAGCCATCAGGAACCACTGGTCACTCTCTGCCTGGGCTGTCCCCACAAAACTCCCTCTGTATTTTTCCATCAGGCAACTGGATAAGAACCAGATCAGCTGCATCGAGGATGGGGCTTTCCGTGCCCTGCGGGGACTGGAGGTCCTGTAAGTGGCCAGGGGCTGGCTGGAGCCTCCAGTCCATAAGCCTCATGTGGGTTTTAGTGTGTCCTTGGGTGCTCCCTACTCACAGAGGTGCTGCAGGGACATCACCAGCATGCCATCTCTCCTTGGCCCCCAGGGAGGACCTGAGCAGGGGTCTGGTACCACTGCTACAAAGGTGTGCTCCAGGGCCTGATCCTGTCCCAGGGAGTCCACCTGACTGCAGCTGGCTGTAGAGGGGAGAAGTCTGGAAAGGGCAGCAAGCCCTACCTGAGGGTTTGGGCTGTCCCTGTCCTTCACCTCTCCATCCCTCTGTCCATCCCTCCTTTCATCCATCCACCCTGTGCTGGGGGGTGGGTGGGTGTTGTTGCTTCCAGGTGTTCGGTGCCACCTGGACCATCTCACTCCCACTGAACACCTGGCTGCCCTGACCTGCCCCCCTCTGACTTCCTACAGGACCCTGAATAACAAC
Organism: Indicator indicator; assembly: GCF_027791375.1. Taxonomy (NCBI): domain Eukaryota; kingdom Metazoa; phylum Chordata; class Aves; order Piciformes; family Indicatoridae; genus Indicator; species Indicator indicator. The sequence goes on along the minus strand of NC_072016.1, from coordinate 12,449,897 downwards.
AATATCACCTCCATCCCCGTGTCCAGCTTCAACCACATGCCCAAGCTGCGGACTTTGTGAGTGCTGGGGCCCTGGGTATGGGAGGGACCCCTCGAGCTGCAGTGGGATGTCCCCAGCTCTGCTGCTGGTGCCAGCAGTGCTGAGGCAGCACCATGGGGAAGGCATGGACGGGATACCACTGCAGAGTATCCTTGCACTGGCAAGCAAATTGGCCTTGGCAACCAGCACAGATGCTCTCAGGCTCCTCTGTGTCTCCCTCTGAATTCCCCCAACCTTTGGGCTGAGCCAGGTTGGGCAGCTGGAAGGCAGTGGGGTGGGTAGGAGCTGTGCCATGGGTGCTGACTGCCCTGTCCACCCCCAGCCGCCTGCACTCCAACCACCTCTTCTGTGACTGCCACCTGGCCTGGCTCTCGCAGTGGCTGCGCCAGCGACCCTCCATCGGCCTCTTCACTCAGTGCGCTGCCCCAGCCCAGCTCCGTGGCCTCAACGTGGCAGAGGTCCAGAAGAATGAGTTCAGCTGCTCTGGTGAGGGGGGACAGGGGAGGTGGCAGGTGCCAGGGCAGGGACACAGGCTGAGGGGCAAAGCCTGTCCCATCAGTGCAGCACTCCTCTGTTCCCTGACGTGTGCCCCACCTCAGAGTCTGGATGTACACCATGGGGTCACCTCGGGTACACAGTGTCCCAGGTGTGGGGATGACATGTGGAGACCACCACCCTACCAGCATGGCAAAGTGTGCATCAGCCTGTGCCCTTGGAGCTGCATGCCTTTTGCACTGTCTTGGAAAGCATCAAAATCTTGTGCGCCAGCTCAAGGGTGCCACAAGCTGTCCCGGCACATCAAGCTGTCACCAGAGTCCCTTACTCAGAGTGCTGCCAGCCACCTGCCTGGCTCAGCTCTTGCAGTTCCCATGCCAACTGCTTCCTTGACAGGACAAACGGACTCAGCACGTGTCCAGCTCTGTAGCTTGTCCTCTGGCTCCTGCCCAGCCATGTGCACCTGCAGCAATGGCATCGTGGACTGTCGGGGCAAGGGATTGACAGCCATCCCTGCCAACCTGCCTGAGACCATGACAGAAATGTGAGTATGGACCCCACACTGTCACCACCAGGCTCTGGATGGCTTAAGGCAGTGGAAACACAGGGGCAAGCCCCAGGGCTCAGCCACTTCACGGCAGCCTTCCTTTCTCTTCTCCCATGCTGCCCAGATTTATCCCTGGATTTAGCTGTATTAAAAATGTAAATAGACAAATAATTGGATTTCCCTAAGGAGATTATGGTGCAAAGCCCCCGCTGGGATGGCATGCAAAGCACATGGGAAGCAGCAGCCCAGGGTGCTGTGGGGGAGGAGGTGCTCCCCCCACCCCAGCCAGCACGGTCCCCCATCCATGGCACCCCTCCTTGGTGGAGAAGGCCCTGATCACAGGCTGCAAGTTGTCCTTGGGCTGAATAATGCCACGCCAGTGGTCTTGTAGTCCCCCAGCACTGTCATTGGGGTACTAGGACTTGGTCAGCCCTACAGCTCTCATCTCCCCCCTTTCTCTTTGCAGACGCCTGGAGCTCAATGGCATCAAGTCCATCCCCCCAGGTGCCTTCTCCCCCTACAAGAAGCTGCGTAGGATGTAAGCATGCAGCCCCTACCAGCTCACCCTGAGCCCCAGCACCCTTCACCTCACTGGGCACGGCTCTGAACCTGCAGCCCCGTTTCTGACAGACATGGGGCATTTGCCATGACAGCCCCATGTGGCAGCTCTGGGGTGGGTTCTCGGGTACCCCCAGTTCTGTATATCAGGTGCTGGGGGTGGCTCTCTGGACCCAGTAGGAGAATGGGGAAATGAGAAAAGAAGGGACCAGGCCACTTTTTCCCTTTGGGTTTCAGAGACCTAAGCAACAACCAGATCTCGGAGATCGCCCCTGATGCCTTCCAGGGGCTGCGCTCGCTGAACTCCCTGTAAGTGACTGCACCATGGGTGGGGTGTGATGGGTACTGTGCCCTCTGAATTGTGCTCCACACTGTTCCCTCCATCCCTCTCACACCTGTCTTTTTCTCTCAGGGTACTGTATGGCAACAAGATCACAGACCTCCCCAAGGGTGTTTTTGGGGGACTTTTTGCCCTGCAGCTGCTGTAAGGCACTGGTGGTGGGTGGGATGCTCTGTGAGGATACTGAAAAGTGGGACTGAGGTCCCCAGCACCCATGGTGCAGTGAAGGAAGTTCCCAAACTGACCTCCCTCCCTCCCTGCCAGGCTCCTTAATGCCAACAAGATCAACTGTGTGCGTGCAGACACCTTCCAGGACCTGCAGAACCTCTCACTGCTTTCACTCTATGACAACAAGATCCAGAGCCTGGCCAAGGGCACCTTCACTTCTCTGCGAGCCATCCAGACGCTGTGAGTGCCTGTGCCAGCTCCAGTGCCCGAGCGGGTGGCTGTCTTGGGGGGGGAAGTATCTCGGCAGGTAGCCAGGGCTGGAGCTGGTGGTCACCCGCTGCCCCCCAGCAGTATGCCACCTGCTGTCACTTGTTTCAGGCACCTGGCCCAGAACCCGTTTGTCTGTGACTGCAACCTGAAGTGGCTGGCAGACTTCCTTCGTGCCAACCCCATTGAGACCAGCGGTGCCCGCTGTGCCAGCCCCCGGCGCCTGGCCAACAAACGCATCGGTCAGATCAAGAGCAAGAAGTTTCGCTGCTCGGGTGAGGGCCTCCCCCGTCCCATTGATGCCACCCTCTTCCCAGCCCTGCCCCAGACTGCTGTCCCTGTGCTCAGGGTGCTGATGAGCCTTTTTTTCCCTGCAGCCAAAGAGCAGTATTTCATTCCAGGTAAGAGGAGGAGGCACATGTGTGGCAGGGCAGGGGGGGGTGCAGGGGTGGGCACAAAGCCCTCTCAGCCAGGCTGCCTCTGGGGTGGTTGTATCAGAGCCCTGCAGTCTGGACCAGCAGGACTGCTCTGCGCTTCCCATCGCTTCTTGTTGCTGCATTCCCAGGTGCTGCAGTAACAGAAGTGCTGGGTACCAGGGCATGTTGTGGCATCTCCCATCTTGCTGTTACCAGAATGAGCCCAGAGGTGTCCCTGGGGTTCAGCTCTGGTTGCAGGAGGGTAGAGAGTGATGGGCCGTGCAGTGCACTCATGTACCCAGGACAAATATCCCTGCAGATAAGCTGCTTTGGGCACAGAGAGGAGTAATATGTGTGCAGTGGCTTGGATGAGGGGAGTTCACCATGAGCCAGCAATGTGCTCTTGTGGCCAAGAAGGCCAATGGTATCCTGGGATGTATTAGAAGGGGGGTATGGTCAGTACGTTGAGAGAGGTTCTCCTCCCTCTCTACTCTGCCCTGGTGAGGCCACATCTGGAATATTGTGTCCAGTTCTGGGCCCCTCAGTTCAAGAAGGACAGGGAGCTGCTTGAAAGAGGCCAGTGCAGAGCCACAAAAATGATTAAGGGAGTGGAACATCTTCCTTATGAGGAGAGACTGAGGGAGCTGGGGCTCTTCAGCTTGGAGAAGAGAAGACTGAGAGGTGACCTCATCAATGTTTATACATATGTAAAGGGTGAGTGCCAAGAGGATGGAGCCAGGCTCTGCTCAGTGATACCCAATGACAGGACAAGGGGCAATGGGTAGAAGTTGAGGCATAGGAAGTTCCATGGAAACAGGAGGAAGAATTGTTTTACTGTGAGGGTGACAGAACACTGGAAGAGGCTGCCCAGGGGGGTCGTGGAGTCTCCCTCTGTGGAGATACACACCTGGATGAGTTCCTGTGTGATCTGGTCTGAGTGATCCTGCTCTGGCAGGGGGGTTGGACTGGATGATCTCTCAAGGTCCCTTCCAGCCCCTAACATTCTGTGGGGAAGAGTTGGAGCCCAGCTAGGGATGTGGGAGGATGACAGGAGGGGCAGGCAGGTGCAGCCTCTATGGCTCTGCCCACTGGAGCCCACGTTGCCCTGGCTGGTGCGCAGGGACAGAGGATTACCAGCTGAACAGTGAGTGCAACAGTGACGTCGTCTGCCCCCCGAAGTGCCGCTGTGAAGCCAACGTGGTCGAGTGCTCCAATCTGAGGCTCACCAAGATCCCAGAGCGCATCCCACAGTCCACGGTTGAGCTGTGAGAGCTTCCTCCCTTCTGCCCTGCTTTCCCTCCCTCAGCTGGAGCATTGCTGATGCTGGGGTTTAGCCCAGGGTTTGGTGTGTGCCAGCCCCTTCTCAGCTGTCTCCTGAAATCTTTTCCCTCTCACCCACCCCAGGCGCCTGAACAACAATGAAATCTCTGTCCTGGAGGCCACTGGCATCTTCAAGAAACTCCCACATCTGAAGAAAATGTGAGTATCAAGCCAGCACAGCTCCACTGGGAGTGCTCAGGGGTGAGAAGTCACACGAGGGTCCTCATGGCAGGGCAGTTTGGAGCATGAAATGGGGAACACATCCTGTCATGAGGGTCCCCTGAGGTGAGACCTGGATGTTTCAGGATGAGGTCATGGCAGAGCTCCCCATCCCAGCCTGCTTTCCCCTCTCCACAGCAACCTCAGCAACAACAAGGTGTCGGAGATCGAGGATGGGGCATTTGAAGGAGCATCCTCAGTCACTGAGCTGCACCTCACCGTCAACCAGCTGGAGTCTGTCCGGAGCGGCATGTTCAGGGGCCTGGATGGGCTGAGGACCCTGTGAGTGCCCCTTCCACCATGAGCACAGGGGTAGCAGTGTCCCTGCTCCTTTCTCCCCTGCCCTGCCCTGGGCTGCTGCTCTCCACATCACTGTGGGGCCGGCTCAGGAGTGCCTTACCCATCTGCTGGCTGTATCCAGAGCTTGGGGGGCAGGTTTTTTACTTCTCAGGTACTGGCTCAGGCCCCCTGGCAGCGAGGTGGGCACAGCCCAGACACTGCTGAGGTGGGTTTCCCCCACGGCACCTAGGCAGGTCGTCAGGTGCCCTCATCCTTCCCTCCACAGGATGCTAAGGAACAACCGCATCAGCTGCATCCACAACGACAGCTTCACAGGGCTGCGCAGCGTCCGCCTGCTCTCCCTCTACGACAACCAGATCAGCACCATAGCGCCGGGCGCCTTCGACACGCTGCAGTCCCTCTCCACGCTGTACGTCTTGGGCCCCACCTCAGCGGGGGGCTGTGGAGGCTCTCCTTGCACGGTGGCTGCTCAGTGATGCCCTCATGCTCCTCCCTTCCTTCCATGTGCAGGAACCTCCTTGCCAACCCCTTCAACTGCAACTGCCAGCTGGCCTGGCTGGGGGACTGGCTGCGCAGAAGAAAGATTGTGACAGGGAACCCACGGTGCCAAAACCCTGACTTCCTGCGGCAGATCCCACTCCAGGACGTGGCTTTCCCCGACTTCAGGTGTGAGGAAGGTAACTCACGGGCCTCATGGTGCTGGGGGGTGAGGAGATACCAGGCTGCTGTTCCTCCCAGGCTGGAATTGTGCTCCCTGTCCCAGCACTGTACATGTTACTGGGATGTTTGGCAGTGCCCCATGGCAAGCTGGTAGCTGGGGAGGTTCCCTCAGCCCAGTACCTCCCTCCCATAATAATGCACGAGTTTCCTCTCTGGGTACCCATCCCTTGGGGCTGCTCTCAGATACCACAAGCTGCTCTGGGGCCAGCAGAAGAGTTTGCACCCACTGCACGGTGTGAGTTTGCACCCACTGTACGGTGTGACCATTGTGCATGGGCAGGTTCATCGCCATGCTCTGAGTGCTGGCTGGGGCAGGCGTGCAGACAAAACCCACCAGGATTGGATTCATCCTGCTCCTTCCCTCCTTCCCCTCTCAGCCCTGCAGACTCACTGGAGCTGGGCAGATGGAGCAGGCAGGGAGTGTGTGTGTTGAGAGAAAATCTTTTTTAAAAAATTTTGAATTTAGAACAGCTTTTGAGCCCTCTGGAAGATATTTGCAAACAAATCATCGTTTCTTCTGCTTTCCCTCCTCCACCACGTCAAAAACTGAAGGGTTGCATCTTGTGCCTCTGCTAGCAGTGCGAGATAGCATACGGCTGCCCTGTGCTGCAGGAGGGAAGGGGGAGTGGTGCCGGCCTCTCTGGTGGCTCAGGCAGGCTCTGCTCCCTCTAGCCTGCACCAGGTTGATGAAGGAGGTTATTTCAGGAGGATTTGAAGGGCTGAGTCCCTTCTTTCATGCTTTCCTCTCTGCTATCTCTGGGAATCCATTTTTGCTTAGAAATTGTGAAAATCAGAGTAGTCTTGAGCAGACTGGTTGCATCCATTCCAGTGGGGCAGGTGGTTTCTGGGCACAGAAGCGATTCCTGCACTGCCTGCAAGTGGGCTGCCTGCAGCACTCTGCTTTGGGGGTGAGAGGAGGTGGTCAGCATGGGAGGGAAGCAGTCCTAGGTGGGCATAGGGCATTGAGTCCAACCTCACCTGCTGCCTGAGAGCTGGGCCCTGGTGACTTTGTGGCTGTCTGTGCCTGGTGCAGGTCAGGAGGAGACCAGCTGCATCCCCCGGCCGCAGTGCCCGCAGGAGTGCACCTGTCTCGACACTGTCGTCCGCTGCAGCAACAAGCACCTCAAGGCCCTGCCCAAGGGCATCCCCAAGAACGTCACGGAGCTGTGAGTGGCAGATGAGTGCCCAGGCTCTCCCTCCTGATCACAAACAACTCTGCAGCTCAGGGTTGGGAGGGCGTTGCAGATGTCAAGGCAGAGATGGTCCCTCCCACACCCCCAGTCCAGTAGTGGGAGCAGGATCCCTACCCAGACAAAGGACCCTGACCCCAGCAAGGGGCTCATCAAGAGCCTCTCTTCCCACTCAGGGCTACCAAGGGTAGTGTGAGAGGGACGTTTTCATAGCAGCCGGGTCCCTGCTCTTGGGCCCTTGGGAGGGGGCAGCAGGAGGCAGCCACACGCTGCAGCTGTGCAGCCCAAGGCTCTGTGGGGATGGAGCCATCCTGCCTCTGCCAGCTCCCTGGCCCCCTCTCACCTTTCACCATGGCTGTGGGGATGCTGTTGGCAGCCCCACCTCTGAGCACACAATTAATGGGGATGTGATTTGCCTGGGATCAGCCACCCATCACCATGAGGGTCAGGGAGATACCCAAGCAGCCATACCAGGCCTGGATGTGCAGGCACCTTGCTGCACAAGGGTCTCTGCACCCATCTAGGGTGGGGAGCAGCAGCAAGTCCTCCGTGCAGGGGGCGTAGGCACTAGTTGTGCACATACATATGTACACCACCCCCTCACATTCCTGCACTGTCTTGCACACCCCTTCTCTCCCTGCATCCTCTGCTCTCTCTCACACATGCCTGGGGAACAGTTACAGCCGCCCACGCTCACAGAGGATGTGTAAATGCAGCATTTGGCTGGATGCACTCATGCACACAGGCTGCTGGGGGACTGTCCCCAGGGAACCGCATGCAGAGTCCCTGGGTGTGCTAATGCACTTGCATGCTGGCCCCCTGCCAGGCCAGGGGTCCCCAGTTGCCCCCATGGGCCCAGGGTGCCAGGAGCGAAGTGACGCTGGAGGTGCTTCTCACAGCCCAAAGTCAGTGGCAGTGTGCAGGAGAAGCAGGCGATCAAAGGGGAGCCATTCTGAGGTGCTTCTTTTCTCCTTTGCAGCTACCTGGATGGAAACCAGTTCACTCAGGTCCCAGGGCAACTCTCCAACTTCAAGTACCTGCAGCTTGTGTAAGTAGCCAGGGGCGAGAAGCTAGGCAGCTGGTCCCACTGCTGGGACGTGTGGGTGAGGACAGGGGCTGTTCCAATGATGTGGAATCCTGAGGAGGGGCCTGACAGTGTGCAGGAACCCCCTCTGTGTCCCCTCTGCACTGGGATGCAGATGGCTGGCACCAATGTTCACCCACTAGGTTCACACAGCCTCTGCTGGGGTTGGGCATGAAGCAGAGAGGGCACAGTGGCATCATCGCCATCACCCTGTGCAATAGCCCTGCTGCTGTCTTGGAGGCTGTGCTGCTGTTCCTACCCCACCACAGCTGAGCAGGCAGGGGAGCAGTGAGGGGGGACAGAGCCTCGCTGGCTCCAGCTGGGGTTTCTGTTTTCCAGCGATCTGAGCAACAACAAGATCAGCTCCCTGAGCAACTCCTCCTTCACCAACATGAGCCAGCTCACCACCTTGTAAGTACAGACCCAGCAGCATGCCACAGGTTCTCTGTTCCTAGGGGACCTCAAAGACTGAGAGGGTGCTGGGGACACCAGGGTATCCAACCTTCCCCCTTTTGGCTGGCTGAAGCTGTGGTTTGAGCTGACGTGGGTGTCAGGGGTGGCTGAGGGGAGCGATGCCCATGGCAATGCCCCTGGTGCTGTGTTGCCTTCTTCCCTTCCACAGGATCCTCAGCTACAATGCCCTGCAGTGCATCCCTCCGCTGGCCTTCGAGGGCCTCCGCTCCCTCCGGCTGCTGTAAGTACCTGCTCCTAGTCCTGCTCACAGCCCTGCTCAGCCCACTCTCTGCTGCTGCCTGTGTCCCCTGTGCCCACTTGGAGCTGTGTGCAGGCAGGTAGTTAGGGTCCAGGCTGCAGCAGGAGCAAGGGGAGATGCATCAGCCTCTCAGAGCAGATGGTGAATTTTAGACAGTGACAGTGTGTTGGAGTCCAGCTCTGCCACCCACACCTATGAGGTGGGGGCAGCCCAGCTGGTCACAGTTGTTGCTGCCTACCCTGAAGCAATGGGCATCAAAGGAACCTGTGTTCTCTGCAGGTCCCTCCATGGCAATGACATCTCCAGCCTCCCAGAGGGCATCTTCGCAGATGTTACCTCCCTGTCCCACCTGTGAGTATCTCCTGCTTCACAAGATGCAAAGCTGGACTCGGCTCTGGAGACCTTTACCAACCACGGGTCTGAGCCCAGCTTCTCTGTTGGCTGAGCTGCCTCCATTCCTCTTCTCTGGGCTAGTACCTGGGGAAGTGTTTGTCGGGCTGTGCCAGGCTGTGCTTGCTCTCCCTGTGCTCACTCCCCCAGCCTAGGTGTGCAACTGAGCTTCTTAGTGCTTCTGCAATGGTCTTATGGTTCTAGCTGGAGGTGGTGTGGGGTCTCTCCCTACTCCACTGTGTCACCAACATCCCCTAACATGCAGGTAGAGCCATGCAGGGTGCTGGCATGGCCATGGATTGTTGGGAGCTGCTTTGGCACTTCCTGCAGTAGCCTCTCCAAATCTGTCTGTCATCAAGCATCTTCCCTCCAGTGCTGACATTTCAGCCCCTCTTTCAGAGAGCTTGTACCCCAGGAGCACAGCCTTTGCTCGTGGTGACTGTTTGGTCCCTTCCCTGTCTCTCCTGAGCCATTCCCACAAACCTGGTTGCCAGTCTTGCTCCTGGCATCCTAGGGGTTTCAGGTTGTTTCTCTAGCCTGTGGAGAGCATCTTGTTTTCCAATCCTGGTCTCCCTGTGCTTTTTGGGAGCAGCACTGCTCAGTCTGGTCTTCCCTGGCTCTTCACTGATCTCTCTTACTGAGGCACAGTGCTGCTTGTTTCCACAGGGCTGAGCTGTGTCACCAGCTGCCACTGTTGGTGCTGTGGGGCCAGGTTTGTAAGCCCCAGCAGACCTGCTGTCCCTACCAGCTACCTTCTGGGCTGCTGGCTTCTTCCTTGCTTATAGGTGTGAGTTGTGCTGGCCCTCCATCACTGCTGACCTTTGCAGTGCAGGAGGATGCAAAGAGACATCCAGCCCTTCAGCCTCCCACATCATCTGCTGCTCCCTGCCCTGCTCTGCTGTGGGGCAGAGGAACCCTCCCTCCTTGTCCTCCTCTTGCTCCTCCTTCTCCCCTTCTTCCTCCTCTTCCTTCTCCTCCTCCTTGTCTCTCAGAGCAATTCCTTGCTCTTCCCCAGTGCTGTCCACAGAAGCCCTGGCTTTGACACTCTGTTTGTTTGTCCCCAGCAGCCTGCTCCTGTGTTCCTGACCCACATGGTTGTGTAGCAGAGCCCACATCTCCTGTGCCATGGTCCTGTGGTTTCTGCACAGCCTCAAGGGGCTTTGCCTGGTTCGTGCTGGGCCCAGGCAACTTTGCTCAAGTGTTAGAGAGGGAATGCCAAGGAATTCTGTGTGGGCAGCAGAGGAGAGCCCCAGCACAGAGCCATGGAGCAGTTCATGGGCTGTGGGGCTGGCAGCAGTGTTGTCTACCTGGGCAGCAGCCTGGGGCTGTGTGCTCCAGTCTTCCCACCATGGTCACCACCACTAGTGGGTCCAGGAATAGAGGAGGACTGGGTCCCACCATCACATGGCAGCCCAGCCAAGTAGCAGAGTGGTGTGCAGTCCTAAGGTCTATGACCCTGGTTCCTTCCAACAGGGCAGTGGGTGCAGTTTTGTTTTTCCTCCCCCTGCAGAGCCATTGGGGCCAACCCCCTGTACTGCAGCTGCAACCTGCGCTGGCTCTCCAGCTGGGTCAAGACAGGGTACAAGGAGCCAGGCATTGCCCGCTGCGCTGGGCCCCCTGACATGGAAGGCAAGCTGCTGCTCACCACCCCTGCCAAGAAGTTTGAGTGCCAAGGTGAGAGGTGCTGTCTGGCTGTCTACCTGTGCCTTCCTCAGGCAGGGCAGCAGCTGCAATGAGGAGCTAGGCTGCTTCCTGTCCTGTGGCTGGCAGGATAATGCTCCATGACTCTGGAAGACTCCAGCATTTCAGTCATTGAGCTGCCTTGTGGAGAAAGGGGGACTGGAATACTTCTGTCCCCTTACTTGGCTGGTGGCCACCCCTGGTGACCAATCAAGCACATGACCCCACCCCGTTGCTTGGTGCACAGCCTCTTGGCAGGGCAGGTTCTACTCCCAGCCACAGCTGGAGCTCCGACCCCGCCGTTGGTGCCCACAAATGTGTGCCTCTTCTCACTGCCTACATTGATGGTTATCTCTGCACCTCCCATCCTGCAGGCCCACCTGCCCTGAGTGTCCAAGCCAAGTGTAACCCCTGCCTGTCCAGCCCCTGCCAGAACCAGGGCACCTGCCACAATGACCCACTTGGCTCCTACCACTGTGCCTGCCCCAGTGGCTACAAGGTACCTTGGTCCTAGAGGACCCCAACTTGGCAGGGGGCATAACTGCAGGGGGGAAGGGAGCAGCATGGGGACTCTGCTGTGCCCCTGGGGCACATGGCAGTGCCCTGTGGAGTGGGACAAGACAGGGGGAGTGGGACACAGTGCTGTGGCACCCTTCTCTCTCCCATTTCTCCCGGTTTCCCCAGGGCAAGGACTGTGAGGTGGCACTCAGTGGCTGCTCCTCCAACCCCTGTGCCAATGGAGGGACCTGCCAGCCCCAGGAAGGGGAAGGAGCCAGGTTCAGGTGAGTGCTAGACGGGAACCCACAGAAGATGGGTGTTTGGGCAGCAGCGTGGATCCCTGGCATCCCGTGGAAATAGAGTCTGGTGCTTCCTCCCCATTGTGCATACTTCCTGTGCATGTAGCTGGGATATTGCATTCACCCAGCAGCTCCAACCCATGCTGCCTGCTCTGCACAGCCCTGCCTGCCCCTCTTCTAGCACAGCTCCAGCAAGAGCTGAGCACTGGCTCCATTTGCCCATGCCCCCCGGCCCTGCAGGCTCTTGGGCTGAGCATAGGAGGAAGAGGGGGTCCTGCCACACCAGAAGGTATGGAGAGGCAAAGGGCAGCAGGAGCTGGGGTTGGGATCTGGCTGCTGCAGCAGGGCTGACTGTGAGATGAGGCACTATGCAGCCCCGGGGTTGCTGCTGTGCCCACGCAGATGCCTCACTCCATCCTGAACACTTCAGCGCTTCCCAGGAACCGAGTCTCAACTAGTGGCTGAAAATAAATGGCAGGCTGGGGGTGAGAGGGGTGAGGAGGTGGTCTGTGCAGCCCCTGTCCCCACCTGCTGAGTGGTCTCTCAGCGTGTTGTGGCAACTCAGCATCCTCACGTGTGCCCCTGTGGGGCTGTGCATTGCCACTGTTCCCTGTGCCTGGTGTTTGGCAGCATGGCAGCCAACTGTGCTCCCCGGAGCCTCTTGGCACACGAGTCCTTCTTGCCAAGGTCCTGTGCTGGCATTTTTGGGGGAATCACCCTGAAACGCTCCATTTCCCAGCCTCTGACACTGTGCCCCATTCCAGGTGTCTGTGCCCAGTGGGCTTTGAGGGCCCTACCTGCCATGATGCCAGCAACCCCTGTAAGGAGCACAGCTGTGAGAATGGAGGATCCTGTGTGCTCAGTGCCACAAACTACACCTGCTTGTGCCCTGCCCACTACACAGGTACTCACCACAAGGGCTTAACCATCCTCAAACCTTGCTGGCCTGGCAGGGGCATGTGCCCAGTGCTCCTCCCTTCCCAGTGATGAGCACTAGTAGCTCCTCTGCTTGCTGCCCCCTGCCCCTTGTCCTGGCATCTGGGTTTCTCTGGGCCCAGCTGCCTCCAGCTTGGGTGCTCCCATACCCAAGGGATGCCACCAGTGCCTGGCTCAGGCAAGAGCAGAGCCTTGTGCCCGGAGCAGTGCAGACTGTGGGATTGGCAGTTCCCTACCTTGAGCCAAGCACCCTGTGGGCTCCCTTTGGTCTATTAGGACTCCTCTAGTCCCAGAGCTGCTCGGCACCCCTGCCACCCCCTCTTCTACCCTACAGGGGATTTCTGTGAGCAGCCTCTGGATTTCTGCTTGGCTGAGCTCAGTCCGTGCCAGCATGGCTCCACCTGCATCTCCACCAGCCAGGGGCCCAGGTGAGCCCCCTCCACAACCCCCTTTCTCCCAGCTGCCTGGCAGGAGAGATTTGCTTTGGCAGGTCTGCAGATCCTGGGCTGGTGAGGGGACACAGGGAGGGGGAGGCACCCAGTGGTACCTGGGGAAAGGGCAGCTGTCAGCCCCCGGCCTGCCCCAGGTGTGAGTGCGTGCCTGGCTATGTGGGGAGCAACTGCAGCGAGGACTTCGACGACTGCCAGGACCACCGGTGCCAGAACAATGCCCGCTGCCTGGACGAGGTGAATGGCTACTCCTGCCTCTGCTCCGAGGGCTACAGGTACCTCCACGAAGATGTGGGTCTGCTGGGGGATACCAGCAATGGTTACGTGTCCACTCCGTAGGAGGGACCAGACTTGGTTATCACATCCTCCCTCCCTCCCTCCTGTGTGAGAGCAAGAAGTGGGGCTAGGGGTGTGGGTCTACAGGGATGGAGGCTGGAAGGATCATTGTCCCTAGGGAGGGACTCCAGGGCAGGGATCAGCAGCCAGGCATCCTTCTGATGCCACTGGCTGGAGAACCTCCTTGGGGATCCCAAAGGCAGTGGGCAGGGGGTAGGGCACTTTTCCCAGTCCCATGCCAAGCATCACCCTTGGCCCCGCAGTGGTCAGCTCTGTGAGATGCCAGCCCGTGCTGCCAGCCAGCCCAGCCTCTGTGAGCGAGCTGAGTGCCAGAATGGGGCCCTGTGTGTGGAGCGGGGTGCCCGTGCCCTTTGCCAGTGCCTGCCTGGCTTTGGTGGCCCCAAGTGTGAGAAGCTGCTGAGCGTCAACTTCGTGGACCGTGACACATATCTGCAGTTCACAGACCTGCAGGACTGGCCCCGGGCCAACATAACTCTGCAGGTGAGGGCTGGAGGGGCATGGGGGCATCAGGGAAATGACATTGGGAGTACTGCCCCAGGGATATGGGCTCCCACCTCTCCCCCTGCCAGGTCTCCACAGCTGAAGGCAATGGCATCCTGCTGTACAATGGCGACAGTGACCACATGGCTGTGGAACTGTACCAGGGCCACGTCAGAGTCAGCTATGACCCTGGCACTCACCCTAGCTCGGCCATCTACAGGTACCTGCCACCCCTTCCTTCCCCACTCTTCTGGGACCACCCCCAGCATTGCATGGCTTTGGGGGTTCCCCAGTGACCTGGCCATTCCTGCCAGTGCGGAAACCATCAACGACGGGCAGTTCCACACTGTGGAGCTGGTGACCTTTGACCAGATGGTGAACCTCTCCATTGATGGCGGCAGCCCCATGACCATGGACAACTCGGGCAAGCATTACACGCTGAACAGTGAGGCCCCCCTCTACGTAGGAGGTAGGACAGGGGGCAGGGGGACAGCAGGGGTCATCTGGGCACGCTTACAGCCCTGTTCTCCCCAGGGATGCCTGTGGATGTCAACTCGGCTGCCTTCCGCCTCTGGCAGCTCCTCAATGGCACTAGCTTCCACGGGTGCATCCGCAACCTCTACATCAACAACGAGCTGCAGGACTTCACCAAGACGCGGATGACGCCAGGGGTGGTGCCAGGCTGTGAGCCCTGCCGCAAGCTCTACTGCCTGCACGGCATCTGCCAGCCCACCGGTGCCCAGGGCCCTGTCTGCCACTGTGAGCCCGGCTGGGACGGGCCCCACTGCGACCAGCCCCATGGCGGCCCCTGCCAGGGTCACAAGTGAGTGCCCCTGCCCCATTGGCTGCCCAGCAGCAATGGCTTTGTCCTATTGGCTGCCCTGCAGTGACCCCATCTGCCCCATTGGCTGTCCTGAAGCCATAGCCCTGCCCCATGTCTGTCCAACATCAATGGCCTTGACCACCACAGGTGTCTCACTTCATTAGCTCCTTAACTGCCCCTTCCCATTGGCTGCTCCTCACTGCCCACCCTTCTCATCCTTGCCCTCTCCATTGGCTGTCCCTCCTCACTGCTTGCTCTGCCCACTCCTCTTATTGGCTGTCTGCCACCCTCCTCTGGGACTGGGTCATGCTGATGGTGCCATGCCGTAGTGGTGCCATATTGCAGCAGTGTCATGCTGTGCCACGGGGCTGTTCTGTGCTGGTAGTGCCATGTCAAAGCCACGCCAGTGCTGTTGCAGTGCTGTGCCATGCCAGTGCCGTTCTGTGGCAGTGCCATGCCAGTTCCAGTGCAATACTGTGCTGGTGCCATGCCAGTGCTGAGTCAGGCCATGCTCAGAGCTGGCAGTTGTGCATGCTGATGCTGTGCAGTGCCATGCTGGCGGGGGCCTGATGGTGCCGGGTGCCCGCAGGTGCGTGCATGGGCTGTGCCTGCCCCTCGATGCCCTCTCCTATAGCTGCCAGTGCCATGAGGGCTACCAGGGTGCTCTCTGCAACCAGCCCACGGAGCCACCCGACCCCTGCCATCACCAGCCCTGTGTCCACGGCCACTGCCGCCTCACCCCGGGCGGCCAGCCCACTTGTGAGTGCCACAGTGGCTATGCTGGAGCCCTCTGTGACCAAGGTAGGTGCTGGGGAGATGGGTGCCTGGGACACAGCCCCACAGTGGGACGCTGGGCTGAGCATTGCTGTCCCACAGAGCCGGAGTGCCACGGGGAGCCAGTGCGGGACTACCACCAGGTGCAGCGGGGCTATGCCATCTGCCAGACGACGCGGCCGGTGGCCTGGGTGGAGTGCCGGGGGACCTGTGGCAGCCCCGGTGCCAGCTGCTGCACCGGGCTGCGGCTGCGGCGCAGGAAGTATGCCTTCGAGTGCAGCAACGGCGCCACCTTCGTGGAGGAGGTGGAGAAGCCCAGCAAGTGCGGCTGCAGCCAGTGCCTGTGAGCCGCCACGGCCCCAGACCGCGCAGGGGCCGGCAGGGAGCCCTCCTGGAGACAAGGACCTCGCTTTGCCCTGCAGCCACAGTGCTGCTCTCTGGGTGTTCCCGAACTGCAGCTGCACCAGAGAGCCCAGTGGAGGGCAGAGCTGTTGCATCTAAAGGGTTGGGGAAAAAAAAAAAAAAAACAACAACAGATGAAACAAGAAAAAAAACACAAACAAAACAAATGTGTAGATAGAGATTTTTTTAAGAACTGCAGCTACATGGATGTGTGGATATGAGGTGGGCTCTCTGCCCTGCTGTCCCCTGCCCACTCCCTGTGGTGCTCTGCCTTCCTCCTGGTGCAGCCAAGGAGGGCATTGTCGGTGTCCTACTGCATGTCCTCTCCCCATCCCTTGCATCCAGCCCAGCAAGTCATGAGTTTTTCCATCACCTGGGCCTCGAGCAAAGAGGTCTAATATGGCAGAGCCTCAAAGGCCTGGACAAGCCATAGCTGGCAGAGGGCTGCGTGTTGCAGCCAGCATCCTGTGGCCATGGCAGTCCTCAAGCCCAGCTCCCCATCCCCTCCTCTGGCATCCCTGGCTTCCTTGCTGAGGACCTGCCATCTCTCCAATGGTGTGGTGACTGGGGTGCTGGTGCTCTGGTGGCACCCCAGGGCTGTACTCCAGGCACTGGGGCACAGAGTGCACTGGGCACTGCTCCATCGTGTTGTGGGGGTGTCGGGGCCTTGCTGGTTGGATCAAGACCAGGATGGTCCCAGACATGCTGACTGGGTCACAGGCAAGGGTGTGCAGACAGCTGGGGGGATCCCAGCACCAGCCCTGCCCCACACTACGGGGTCCAGCAGTGCCCCATTCATGCAGAGGGGAGCCCGAATGCCACCAGGACAGCCCGGTGGCTCTGCTCAGAGGTCAGAGTTGCATGGGAAAGCACAGGAACCCCTTTCCTCTAGGCTTGGTGCTATTGTGGGTTCTGCAGCTGGGCAGAGGTACCTCATGTCCCAGTGGCCCAAAGAGCTGGGGCAGGAAGCTGCTGGGACAGCTGGGCTGTGGCTTTGTTGTGCTGATCACTGGTGCTTCAGCTTTGTGGGTGCCAGGCTCAGCTGAAGAGGCTAAAGATGCCCAAGCCTGGAGCTGACATTGCTGCCAGGGCTGGTCCCATCATCTTGTGGGTTTGGGTGCTGGTGCCCAGGCAGCACCTCTCCAAAGCCTGCAGTAAATGCAGTGGGCTGATGTGGAAGCAGGAGCAGCACTGCTATAACACAGGGAGCCTGTGCTAGGGTACCACTCACCCCTGATCATTGCAGCATCTCTTCTACACCCCATGGGGACCAAGGATGGTGGGGACCTGACCTGGAACACTGCACACAGCTTGACAGTGCATCAGCACGCCTCCTGGGCAGGCAAACTCTGGGTTGCAGCCCCAGGTATCTCCATCACACCACTCCAGTGCATCAGGTTCAGGTCCACGTCGCTGGCTGCAGCCAGGCTCTGGCCATCTCTGCCAGGTGCATCCAGTTCCACAGGTCACCATCCCTGCTCACCACTGGCATCCGGGATGTTCTCACCACCATGGGCTATGTTTCTGTCACAAAGGCTCTCTCCACGGGAGCCCCCCTCTGCCACAGAGTAGCTGGGACGTGTCTCATTTTGCCCGTGGCCCAGCTGGGGCTTGGTTGTGTTGTGTTTCTGTTCTTGCTGTAAGCTAACCGCTAAAGTATCTCTTTATACAGAATACTTACAGATTCTAATATATATTTGTATTTCATTTTGTTATAGTATTTTTATATGTTTGGGGGGGGGGTCAACAAATGATTTCTTTTTGTTTACAGATGCTACTGGGCAGGCAATTGACAGTGGCTTTGTTTGGCCTGTGGGGTTTGTGTGTGTCACTGTTGAAGACGCTGGTTTGTACTAGGCTGGTGAGGGAGGCGCTGAGCATCCTTCTGCTGGCAGAGGCTGTATTGTTTTAGGAGATGTTTAGCATTGTCTATGTTGTCTTCCATGTGAACATGACATTTATTCATTAGAGGCTTAGCCTCTTCTTTCCTGGAGGGAGAAGGGGGGCAGCTGGTGCTTGGGAGCTGCTTGGTCTACAAGGTGGCACAGGCTGGGGAGAGGTGGTCTTGCCCCAAGTGATGACCTTCTACTCCTGGGACAGCCCTGGCCACCTCTTCTGGCCAGAGCATCACCCACGTGGAATCAAGACATGGAGCCCCAGGGCTAAGGCCCTTTTCCTTGAGAAGAGTTGGGGTTGTTGGTACAATACCTTGCAAAGGAGCTGTCACTGCCTGGGTTGTGTGTGGGGCAGCATGAGAAGCTGAAAGGCCTGGTGCCTGCTGTGGGGATGGGCACAGGCTCTTCTCAGTTACACCCTGTGATAGGACAAGGGGTAACGGATATAAAGTACAGCACAGAAGGTTCCACCTCAACATGAGGAGGAAATTCTTCACTGAGCACTGTAACAGGCTCCCTAGAGAGGTTGTAGGTTCTCCTTCGCTGGAGACTTTCAAGACCCATCTGGATGCATTCCTGTGGTCCTGCTCTGGACTCGACCTTCAGAGGTCCCTTCCAATCCCTAATATCCTGTGATCCTGTAACGCTTTAGGGAAGGGAGAAGGGGCCTGGGCAGCAGTTCATAGGAACACTGAAGGGTTGCACTGTTTGTGCCACAGAAAGTGGCAGCTTCAGCTCAGACACCAGCATGGGAGCACACAAATCCCACCCAGGCATTAACAGGGGTATAGGGATCCCACCCAGAGGGTGCCAGCCTGCTGCCCCTCCTCGTGTACTCACTCACCTTCACCCTTCCCCAGTTACCAACCAACCAAACACTGATATCAAAGAAACGTTTAATAAGCTGCAATAAAATACGGACCTTTAGAAAGCTCATAGGGTGATACTGACAGTGGAGGAAGAAAAGAAAACAAGGAGTTGGGAATCCTTGAGGAGTTCAGATCTGAGTCAGGAACCTTTTACCTGGAACAAGAACACAACTTCTTCTGTAGGCTAGGATGAAATAAAATACAGGAGCACAGAGTTCACAAAATGTCAACATTTAGAGAGTTGATACATACTCGAAGTTCAAAGGACCCAGCTCTTATAGCTATACATATTGATTTAAAGCAACTTAATATAATTTTATTTTTTCTTTTTTTAATTTTTATATACACTTTCAAAGGTTCGTCAGGTGAGGTATGTAAACATTATCTAATGGAAACCCCTCTCCACATTTCCAACTGAGAATTCACAGCAGACAGTTCATTTTCCTAACTCAACCATGCAGTACTTCCCTTTCCCCAGAGCAGCCGGGACCGCTGGCCCCAGCCACGGCTCCCCCCAGGGGGCAGCCCTCGGCTCCCACTTCCCACCGCTGGTCTGTACAGTTCACATTGCTCAGGCTCAAACATACAGTACCGGACAGGAGGACTTTTCTGCTCAGTGTCTAAAAGTCATACAGAAACAAACAGAGAAACAAAAAAAACTCTCCCAGGGAAGCAGACACAGATGAAGGGAAAAATATTTGCCATCAGGATGGAGATAATAGCTGAACACTGAGCATCTTATAAAAGAAAAAATTACTGGGTTGTTGTTGCCTTTTTCTTTTCCCCCTTTCCTTTTATTTCCTTTTTTTTTTCTTTTTCTCCTTTTTTTTTTTTTTTCCTTTTTACACACCTGTTCCAAGGGTGAAGGAAGTATGGAGCTGGCAAGAAGTCCTGCAGGGATGAGACCCAACAGCACTCCCCACTCCCAAGTACGGGACCCATCATCATAAAGGCAGCAATGATCCTGCCGCTGATACCACCCCGCACAGATGGGTAGGCTTGGTGGGGCCACAGTCAGGAAGCATTTCCAGACAAAAATAAGCTCATTTAAAAAAAAAAAGAAAAAGAAAAAAAAAAGAAAGAAAAATCCAAACCCACTCAGGAAAAAAAAAGAAATTACCTCAAACCTTCTGGAAGGAGAAATAAAACTGCAGAATGGTAAGCAAATAAGCAAACGACCTTCTGGAGCCAGCACTGGGATTTTTAAAGGTGAGAACAATGACCCAAACCTGCAGGAAGTGCAGGAGCCCTCAAGGCAGCTGCTCACTGCAGTAATTCCCTAGCAGGAGTTTGCTCTTGGTAGCTACCTACCCTAACCTGGCTGTCTAGGGGGAATTTCTTAAGGGTGACAGCAACCCCGCCTTCTGCATCCCTGAGGATGCCTCTTTGGGCATCCCCAAGTCACGAGAGACATCCCTTCCATGCTGTGCTGGGCTGAGTCCCACCAGGAGCAGGGTCACTTGCACCCAGCCCTGAGCCCCGAGAGCCCCTGCCATTGAAGCAGACATTATTACTACAAATCTTATTGCTTGCAGTGCCCCCCGCCCTGGGGAACAACCATCCCGGCTGGCCACGGGAGCTTACTGGCCATCAACCAGGTCTGACATCATCATCATCAACACAAGATGAAGAGAAAGAGTTAATGCTTCAACTTGGATGTGACTTAAAAAAACAAACCAACCACCACCACCACCCACCCCATCCCATTCCCATCCCATCCCATCCCCTCATGCAATAGCCAGCCCTTTGGTTGCAGCATGCTGGGCAGTACAGCCCCACCAACCGCCACACCAGTCAGAACCAGAACCTGTGGAAAGCCCATGAAATAAATATCTTATAAAACTATTTACAATATTAGATCTGTGAGCGTGAAGTGAGAGAAGAACACTTTTTCCTGACACCCCCCCCACCTCCTCCCCCCCCCCCAAAAAAAAAAAAAAGTTTAAAAAGTAGATTAGCATCCTGCTGCCTAGCACAACACTTATCTTACATGGCACCTACACATAATATATATTCACATTTCATTTTAAAATTAGGAAACTCTTAACAAACAGACTTAGAAAACATTGGCTAAGCAACGCAGCCCAAAGGAACCCTCCAGCTGCAACCCAGCCCCTCCGGCTGCCCCCAAGCTGCCAAGGTGCCCTGAATCAAAACCGTCAGCTGCCCCCCACCACCGCCACCACCAGTGCCCTTTGGGAAGAGGGTGGAAGTGCTTGTGAAAGAGAGGGCTTGTCTGCGGGGAGAAGAGGAGGAAGGATGGGGACCACGATTTCAGCTAAGCCTAGGGGTGAGCTTAATACAAACAAGAACTCCTGAGAACATCTTAGAACAGATGGATTCATTTCACAACCACCGAGCTAAAGGATGGGCTGAACGGATGCTAAGACACACAGGGGCAGGGGACACGCACAGTGCAGGGACATCATAGCCTCCTGGTTTGCTCCAAACATCCATTGCTACACCAAACGCTGCGGTGGCCTTCCCTGGCAGGGGGGAGCCTACCCTGCCTCGCTCCTGAGCCATCCAGGCCTACAGCCCAAGGGTGTGGACCTGGATGTCTTGGCTGGGGCTCAGCCCTCTCCCCCTGGCACAACCACCAGCAGTGGAAAGGCAAGAGCCTGATCCAGACAGCAGCAAGCACCTCTGTGCTTCCCTGGGTACTGCCCATGCCTGTGGAAGGCTGGGAACTGCAGCTTTCCCGGTCACCTTCAACTGGGAATGCATTGTCAGGCTGAAAGAATGCAAGCTGGAGAGAGAAACTGTCCATCTGCAAGTCTTCAAAACAGGGCAGCTGAACATCTGTGTCCTTCTGAGACCGCATCTCTGTTTCCCAGGGTGCTACTGGGAGCTGGCAGGCAAAACATGGCTGGGGCTGCCCACCAGCCCATTCTGTCCTGCACTGAGAGGTTCTCCTGGCACAGGAGCAACAGGGATGCAGAGAGTAGAAGGGACAAGTTAATTCCACTCTCCTGGCTCATGAGGAGTGATCTAGCAACGTGTCACAAAGCTTGCTGAAAGTATCAGCTCTGGCTACACAGCTCTTTGGAGAAGGTTTGCTGCAGATGCACCTCTCATGTGCTGGCAGCTGAACACAGATACACCACTGCATGCAGCAAACACGAGCAAAAAGGACCTCATTAGTGATGAATCAGTGATGAATCTAAACACGTGCACACCTTGGATATACTGCACTCTCCTCATCAGCAGAGAAACTCATTCCAGGGCTAGCATTGATAAAGAACATAACAGGTACAGATAGAAGAAGCCATCCTGGCCTCAAGCTGCTCTTGCTGCAGCCCTCAGTCCCTGACAGATAATTGTTGACTCTGAGCTCGGCAAACCCAGCCCCTCCCAGAGATTAGGTAAAATGGATGGTTCCTGACCACGTCAAGTGTGAAGACCCCGAGCTGCCAATGACAAGGTGAGAGAGGAAGAGGCAACCATGCAAATGAGCGATGGGGGCTGGCAGCAAGGGGGCAGCAAGGACGTCGGTGGGGGTGCAGAGCTAAGAAGATGCAGCTCTTGCTACATGGACTGGGGAGCTGGGATGGAGATGGGCATCAAGAACAGGATGAGAAAGTGGCCAGCAAGGAAAGCCAAAGTAACAGAAAGGGGAGAAGACTGTTTGTGTGACGCAGCATTTGTGCTGAAATCCGGAACTGAATAAGCAGAGCAGGGAGCTGCGGGGTGGCCCAGAGGGGGAGGAAGAGGAGGAGCGCAATGAGGCTTCGGAGCTGAGGATGGCACTGTGGTAGTGCCCGTGGGCAGCTCTGCTAATGGAAACACGACTCAGTGCCCGTGTGGAATAAGGCAATAAATCATGTTGCTTATTTCCTTCCACTCGCTGAGATCATCTGCAGCTCGCTGTGCATCCCTTGCATTGCCTAGAAGCTGCATTTACTGGAAACAGGCTGCTTAAGGTGCCTCGCTGCAGAACACACAGAAACAAGCTGTGCCTGTCCCAAGCCATTAACAAAGAGCAACAGGTTGCATGTATGACACCTCTCCTGCTTATTTTTGTATCTCTTGTGCACTGTTCTGGCTGAACCACGGAGAGATGAAATTAGGAAGGAAATCGGGAAGAGAGAAATGCGACCTGAGGAGTGGTTGGGGGAAAAGAAAATGAGGAAAAACAATCAAACATCTGAGTACTTACAAAGAAAATGGTGCTCCCCAGGCAATGCCACCCTGCCAGGTAGTCACCTTACACATAGGCTCTTTAATTTTCTAACAAATTTAATTGAAATTTAATTTGCTACCAAATTACAGCATTCTTCCTTCCTGCCCCAAAATACAGCACTCAAAGAAGCAAGTGCAAAGTGGATCTCGTAGTCAGCAAGACCTAGCAGCTATTACTAGTGTCAAGTGGAGAATGCACACAGGAGGAACTGAGGGGCCAAAGATGCTATCCCCCAGGCTAGTAACATAAAGGAAAGGAGCCTAGCACAGAACTGGGGATTTCCTCAGAGCAGAAAGCCGTAATGCTTTTCTAAAGATGCTGACCACTACTGGCCCACCCTCACCTCTGGAGTAGACCAAAGGATTGCACAAATACGGAATTCAGAAAAATTATACCAAAGCTTCAAAATTCTCATCTTGAGGTGGACTACAGAGGTCATGCCCCAAGTGTTTGCTGCAATAACTCAGCTGTAGGTGATGGCTTTACCCTACTCATCCATGGCCAAAGCCTGCTCATCATAAAAACTGTCTGCATGAGCTAAACCCACCAGCCAGTGCAGCAGCTACAGGAGGAAACACTCCTGCCAGATCCTTACAAACACCATGATGTAGAGAAGAATCATTCTAATTTTACTCAGAAGTGTAATTTTTTTTTTCAAGGGGAGTTGCTGGGAGAAAAGGAGGAGGCAGAGAGCAGAGCAGCTCTAAGCAGCGTTGATAATGCCCAGCTAGGGAGAGTCCTGCAGAGGCTGCAGTACTAGGGACTGGGCCCGAGGACAGCAGAAAAGGGAGAAAGGAGTCCCTGTTGACAAGATCTCAGAGGATCTCACCCCTCAGGACATCCTGGATCAGCACTTCCTGTAAAACCACTGCTACTTGTCCTTGGAGACGCTCAAGATGCTGCTCATCACCTGCCCACTGGAGCGAGGTGCCCACAAGGGACATGCAGCACATGCCTGACCTAGGTTGGTCCCAGGCAGCAGTCTGGGAAAAATTTATTTTAAAATTGTATTTAAAAAAAAATCAGAATTACTTGCTCTCTCTTCATTTGCTTTCTGAACACAAGCAAGCAATCCACAGTCCAGCCTAGAGCCTTCTTTTCAGTCCTGTCCTGACAAACCCCAAACCCTTTACCTTTCCTCATTAAATGGTGCAGAAATTCAGATTTACACCTATGAGGCTGAGCCCAGCTCCTGTTATAAAGCTCTTTCCACAGTTTTTGTGAGTGTTACTTTTTGTGCAGGACATGCCAGATCTAATGTGGGAAACCCATGGCTTGCTGAATGCCTCTGGCATCCCCTGGGGAGAGACAGAGCTGTTGGCTGAAGGGACAAGCTTGGGACAAGCTACAGACACTTTGAGTCTCAGGCCGTGTTGCCTGCACACTGTCCAGCATTGTGGATGTCACCTAGTCCCTCCCAGACCTCTGTGACTCCTACAACATCTCCTGACAGGGATTCTTCCCATGGGGACCTGCCTACAGCACAGGAAATCTCCATTAAATCAAGCTGAAGTACAGCAGTGTGACAGAAAAACACAGGCTGAGACTGGAAAGCCAAAGGGACGGGAAGAACATGGTTGTCCTTTTAGTATCTCTGCTTTCTCCCTGTGACAGGTTCTGGCCATTCCTCTCTGGAGCTAATATCTGGCAGGGACACTGCTGGGAACCTCAGCCCACTGATCCCACTGCTGCGTAAACCAAGCAGCACACACCAAAATGGGACAGATGCTGCTCTGGTCCTGCACCAGTGCAATGCCTGCTGTCTCCCACCCTTGCCATGGTAAGGCAGCTGGTGCTGGTGGAGCTCCAGTAGGCAGGAATGCAGCTGGAAGGATGGAGAAGCAGCACCCATCCATAAAGCCTCTCTGAACTTCATGGGTTTTTATCCTATGAGGTTCCCATTCCAAGCACAAAAGATGAAGAGCAGAGCAGCCTGCATTTACCAGTGGCTAGAAAATTAGAGAGCCAGAGAAAGAGAGAGCAAGCTCTGAGGAGCGCTTGGTGCATGGTGCCTGGCATGGCTCTGCATGTGCAGCTCGGCACTGGCACTTCAGAAGCAATGGTGAAGGGTGGAGGAAGAGGGGTTGTGAAGGATGGGGAAAAGGGGCTTTGCTGCCATGGAGCAGCAGGACAAGTGGAGGTAAGAGGGGTGCTCCCTTCCATGCCCAGCCCATGGGAAGGAGGGGAAACCCTGGGCTCACACACCTGTGGAGAGGCTGCCCCAGGTGGAGGTTAGAAGAGGACCACAAGTGTGGATGGAGAAGCAAGAGTGAAAGACAACCTATAAGAGAGGTACAGATCAGTCACATAACTGCCACCAGTGCCTCCTGCCTCACACCTCTCCTGAAACGCTTTTAAATCTTTTCTGATGGAATGTTTGGCATATTTAATGCATGCAGTAAAAATTAAAGTAATAGATAACTTCGTGTTAATCTGTACAGGGACTGCAGGCTAGATTTAATCACTTCCTAGCTGTTCAGAAAGTTAACTTCTTCCAGCATGATTCAAAGGAAAGATAACGAATTTTTGTGTGGTTTGTTTGGGTTTTTTTTTCTTTTAAAACCAGCCATTTCACAGTAAGAGAAAAATGTGCTGCAGCCTCATGTGCGTCAGAGCTGGGGGAAGGGAATACCTGCAAGAGAGCCAGAGGTGCTCTGCAAAGGGTATGTGAACCTCAAATGCATTGTTTCATCCTCTACACTAAACAGGCACAATTAAAGATTTAAAGACAATTCTCTGCCTCCTACCTCCAGTCCACAGGCTTTGGGATCTGGAATACAATGCCAGCTGTGAAAATCAATTCCCCTTGCAGCTGAGCCCTCTCCATCCTCTTCCCCCAGGCACCTCTCGAATGCATTGACTGCCACCAAGCCTTGCTCTGAGCAGGGACAAGGAGCTGAGCAAGGACCAATAAGTGGCTGTTAAAGGTTGAGAGCCCCAGAGCCTGCCTGGCACCCTCTCAGGCATTGCTGCCTTCTGCTTGTAAGGAGACACCCATCAGGATTTACACAAACAGACTTTGTGCAGCAATGCTAAAGTGAAGCTGTGGAGATGCAATGGCCAAGCAAGGTCTTCTCCCTGAGTGCAGACCGCAGCAGCTCCTCCACTGCCACTGAACATCCCTGCCCAGCAGAGAAAGCACAGCCACATGCTCTATGCACTTCTAACACATTTCCCTCAGTGGCGCTAGGCACTGTGACCCTGTTCTGCCACTGCAGACCCCCAGCTGCCTTTCACATGTGCTGCAGAGGTTTGCAGAGGAGTTCAGCCACTTCCAGACTCCACAGCACCAGACGTAAGCAAGGACAAACCAACTGCACCTTGCTAGTAAAAGGGTGAAATGCAAATTATGGTAAAAATAAACTTAAATCAGTTCCTTATCTCAAGCCTATTCCAGCTGCAAATCCTGGCTTAGGAGGGTGCAAGGCAAGACACGCACAAGAACACAGGGTGAAGACCAGGGCTCTCCTTCTGCAGAGCACCATCAGAAGGAGCTAGAGCCCTTAAATAGGGAGAAATTCAACCTTCAGCAAAGCACTTCAGAAACTGCTCTGCTGTCAGAGGCCACAGAAATCAACAGGAACACAGCAAAATGGGAGAAGGAGGTCTGTCCAAAAGCAGGGCACGGTGGGACCAATTCATTCCTGAAGCCAGCAAGAAACAAAGACAGATAGGGCCCAGTGCAGACACCCAGCAGCAGTGGATGTGGCAGCCTGGTACCCTCAGCATCTCCTCCACCTCCTCTGCCTGAGTGGGATCTCCCCAACCCCACAGGCTGTGAAATGGGGGAGCAAGGCAGCCATCAGCAGTACACACACCAGTAGACAATGAATACTTGGATGCAGGTAACATGAGCAGCTGCTACAGACAAACTGACAAGGGACAGATTTGCCTTTCTCTCCCTTGGTGATGGGAAATGGTTTTGGTTTTGCTTTAAACGCCACTAAGACAGACAGAAGGAGGACGCTGAAGGAAAGGGAAACGTTTGAGTGCACCCAAAGGCTGCTGAAAGCTACTTCATGTGCACAAAGGTGGTTTTCTTTCTGCTACAGTACAAGTGCTTGTGCCTCAAGTATAAAACGCAAGCCTCCAAATCACACAGACCAGCTTCTCATTTTTATTTTTAAAGTGATAAATAAGGCACTGTACTTTTAACTAAAACTGCCTGGTTCCAAGTTTTTGTTTTGTTTTGTTTTTAAACAAACAAACCAACCAACCAACCCAAGGAACGTTCAAACTGCAGAAACTTCCTTCTGAACAGCAGAGCCAGACAGGCTGACCTCTTCTCTGTCCCAGACACATCTGCTGATGCCTAAACTCACACGGGTGGTGTCCTGCAACTGTGGATTTTGAAAGGCTTGCTACAGCTTATAAAAGCAGCTTTAGTTAATGCGTGGTAACAGGTCACTACTATACATCACTTCTGTACACGGCTGCCGCCTCTGTGCTATTTCGGGTCCAGTCGCGAGCGCTTGCTGTGCGAGCAGTCCACTTTTGCCCTCAGCTTCCTCTTGCCCTGCGACCCGCTGCTCTCCTGCATCTTCTTCATGGACCTTGTCAGGGCCTTCCCACTGCCGGGCTTCTTGTTGGCCATCTTCTGTGATCGCGTGGAGGACTCCCCCAGGGGTTTCTGCTTGGGGGTCTTGGCCAGCTCCTCGTGGCCGGGGGGCAGCAGGGCCCGTCTGCTCGTGTTCTCCTTGCCCTTCCGCGTGGGGAGCCGCACCTGCTTCAGCTGCCTTTTCGGAGCTCTCTTCTCTTTCAAAGACAGTTTTCTAGCCAGCTTATTGCTCCTCTCCACGGCAGCCTGCTTGCGGGTGGCAGGGACTTTCGCATTCACCTCCAAATGCTTTATTTTACTGGCCTTCTTGGCAGGCAGCTTATCCTTGGTGGAGGAGCTGGATCTCTCCTGGGCACTCCCGCTCTCCTTCAGCATCCTCTTCTTCTTGCTGAGCTGAAGGTCAGCTTTGGGTGAGGGGTCATCCTGGGACTTGTTCTTCCCCTTCCGCCCCTTGCCTGTCCCATCCACTGAAGGACATCTAGCGGGAAAGGCGTCTGCTTTGATCTGCAAGGCCAGCTTTGGAGACATCAGGGGGTTGATGCACAAGCTTTTTCGGCTCTGCTTGATCTCCAGGGGTGGGTGGTCCCCAGGGCCATCGTTCTTCTTCTCTGCCTTCATCATGCGGTGCTGGGCTCGTAGCTTTCCCCGCAGGTTGGAGTACTTGCGCAGAATCCTAGTGCTAGCCTGCGTGGGCAAGCTGGGGGCAGGCTGTACGGTTTTGTCTTCACTCGGGTCCTTGGTGCTGGCATCAGTGGGAGACATCTGGCTGGGAGTGGTGGCTTCCTCAGCCTCTGCTTTATCAGCATTCTCCCGAATTTTGGCCCAAAGCTTTTGGTTCTTCAAGTTATTCCGAGCTGGTGTAGTGGCAGCAAACTTCTTCAGGTGTTTTTTCAAACGTTCAGCTTGCAGTGAGCTGGGGTAGAGACTAGAGGAGGAATATTTCTGCATGGGGACTTTGATGGGAGGGACCTCCCCTGGGAGACGGGTGTTGAGTTTCTTCACAATCACTAGAGACCTGGTTTCAGTTGTCTCCAGAAACCACTGGCAGATGTCAGACAGCTTAAAGGCTTTCATAAACAGCATCTGGACAGGAGAAAGCTTCTGAACTTCTAATGAGCCTCTGCTCTTCCGTGTCCTTTTTTTGCTTTTCCAAATCTCTTTCAGTTTGTCGGCTTTGTTCTTTACCTTGGGGGTTGGCTGCACCTCCTTCTCCAGCTGAATCCAACCTTTCTGAACTTTCATGTACTGAGTGTTGAATTCGGCAATGAGTTCCTGGTTCTCCTCTTCAGCACACCACTCCATGAACTTTGGTTTGTTGTCAGACGTGTCTATGTCCTCCAAGGCTGGGGAGTCCTCATTCCCCGATCTGCTTTTGTCCCTTGGTTTGGAGGTGGCTTGCATAGGCTCCTTCCCTGCTGTGCTCTTTTTTGCACTGTCTGCAGGTGCAGGTGTGTGTCTTAAGTTATAAAACTGCAGAGCGACCTTTTTATGCTTTGCAGCCTTCACTGGAAGATGCTTGCTTCCATCTCTGCTGCTGGGACATGGAGGTGAATTGGCCACCAGCTCATAGTTCTCTAGTTTGTCTATGCCCATGGCACTGTCAGAGCTGTCCTCATCCTTTGTGCTGGCATCACCTGGTTTCACATCCACTTGCTGGGCATCATCTGCAGGCAGGCTGCTCTCTGGAGGGACAAGAATGCTTCTCTTCTCAGAATCAGCCTGGACACTGATTTCCAGCATCTCAGCCGGTTGACTTTGGCTACCATTAGCAGGGCAGCTGTCTTTAGAGGAATCTTCTCCCTCTACCACAGGCTCTTTTACTTGGAAGCTTTTAGAGGTTTGTCTGGTAGTGACACCATTCTCCTCACCTGGCTGCTGCTCAGCAGTGCTCTCTGGAGCCTGGTCAGTGCCCAGCTCCTCGCTGGTTTTGAGCAGCGCATTAGGGAAGCAGTCATCTGGGAAGTGCATGGATGCTGCCTCATCCAGTTGCACTTCTCTCCTGAACCGCTTAGCACCAGGGCTCTTGGAGAGTTTGCTCTCAGGGCAAGGAAGCTGCACAGAGCTGAAAGAGTCAGTGTCCTCAGCACTGCCCTCAGTGAGTGACTGGGTTTGCTGGCTTCGGAGACACCGGTCTGATGCCACAAGCACTCTCCTGCTTTTCTTGCGCTTCTTGTCTAGACTGTCTTTGGAAGAGACAGAGTCTTTCTCTGCAGTGTCCGAGCCATCAGGTTCAGGCAGCATTTCCCCTTCAGTGAGGTCTTTTTCACCTGCTGGGCTGGTAATCTGCACTGCCTCTTCTTCTGAGATTTCAGGGACAGATGTGCTGGCTGGCACAGACCCCTTTTGCTCAAGGGAGTCATCACCCACCATGTCAAATAATTCAGGTTCTGGTTCAGCATTGATGCTTTTGTTCATATCTATGCACTGCAAGGCGGCAGGGAACTCTGGGGGACTCTCCCTATCCATGATGGCAGGGGCCTCATAGGGAGCCTGTTGGTCTGGAGAGTGTGGGAAGGGCTCTGTTTGATGCAGCTCACAGGGCTCCACATCCCCTGTGGCTGGAAGCTGGGCAGGATCCCTGGCACCACCATGGGCCTGGGGTGCTGTATCTGCAGCAGCAGAGTGCTGCGAAGAGGGCTTTGGGTCCAGGCTAGCAGGGAGGTCAAGATCAGTCTGTACATCAGAGCCTGGACAACCTTCCTCCCCACCAGGTGCTTCTGAGACAGGAAGGGCAGAAAAATCAATAGCCTGCCCACTGCCATCCCCAGAGGAGCCCAGGCTGCTGCCAGCTTCGCAGGGGACAGCACCTCCTGCTCTCATCTCCCCTCCTTCAGCAGGAGGGGAGCCAAGCAGTGGTGAGCTAGCTGAGCTCTCCTCTTTCTGGGGACTGGGTGGAGCAGAGAGAGAGAAGAAGGGCATGGCCATGGTAGCTTCCCTTGACCGCAGCGCCCGGGTATCCCGGGGCTGCACGGGGCCTGTCTCAGCTCTCTCCCTCATTTCTCGGCTGGTCGCTGCCCCTTTAGCCAACAGCCTCAGGGAAACCCTTTTCTCACCTTCCCGGCCTGCCCCCGCAGTACCCCCCACCGAGAGCATCAGGGGCTGCTTGGTGCTTACAAGGGTCTCCGTTCGCAGCGCCGGGCCGCTCCCCCTCTCCTCTGCCCGGGAGCTCTTAACCAGTGTGCGGACAGTCGGCAGCTCACAGCACTCCCCATTGAAGTAATAGCCCCTTGTGCTCTTCCGCGCGGTCCTGCGGGACGACACCGACCGCTGGCTCTCAAAGTGGCACTCGGTGATGGGCTGGCTGATGTAGACCACGTCACACTGGTTGTCGTAGTCATTGATCCTCAGCCCCGATGCCTTCTTGCTCTTACGAGTGGATCTGAGGGAGGCCGCCTTGGCGTGGGGATGCCCGGAGGCGGTCCGGTGGCCGGCTGGTGCAGCACCGGCAGGCAGCCAGCCCTCTTTGGACTTGTCGAGTGGGTCCTTGTCAGCTGGGTGCAGGTGGCAGCCTGCCTTGCCCTTGGCCACGGCGTGCAGGTGGTTCTCTTGCTTTGGTCTCGCATCTTGTTCTTTCGCGTCTAAGTCCTGGTGCAAAGGTGCTCTTGAGCTGCACTGCAAAGTGTTCTCTTTGTCAGCTCTGCGAGGAGGGCTCACTGCAAAGCCAGGATCCCAGGCTTCTTCTGGCAGAGCTCTGAAAGAGCTCTTTTGGGACCCCAGACAGCTGTCTATGCTGTCCTCGCTGCCGTTGACATTTGCCACTTTGACCGAAATGTAACCTTCCACAAGAGTCTTACCTGCTAGCTGCTCTTTATTGTCCTCACACTTTCTGACACCAGCTTCTTGCTCGTGGTCAGTGGCTTGCTGCCCTTCCACGCTCTTTGTGGCGTGATGGAAATTCAAAGAGGAAGAGTTCAATGTGCTGAGGTATCCTTGAGTGGAGCTATCCTTTGGACTAGCAGAACGAAGCCTGGTGACAGGGAGCTCAGAGAATTCCCTTCTCAAAACAGGACTGGAGCTCTCTGCTCTGTCCAGAGACTTCAGCTCCACTGGCTGCTTCAGGCCTTGTCCTGTAACATGCAGGGGGCCATCACACCCTGACTGTCCTGGGTCCAAGGAAGAAGGGAGCTTCAATTCAGTAGAAGTAGCACCCTTATCCTGATTTTCAGTGCTTTGCTGGCTACAACCAGAGGCACAAGTAGAGGCCTCCATGCTCTCAGATTCAGGCAAATGCTGGACTTCAGAGTCTGGTTGTACTTCAGTGTATATGTCGTTTAACACACGGATGAATTGCTTCTGGTGATGTGTACACAGTCTGACCATAAACTTTTCCAGTGGAGACTTCGGTTGATTGTTAGAGTCTATTGCTATTGTCTCTGCTGCATCCTCACTAGAGAGACAAAGAGAGAAGCAATCAGTAACATGTCCCAAGGAATAAAAGTTTGTGCTGCAAAACTGGAATGACCCTTTCTCCTCCCACTCAGGCATATTGCTTGCCTGACCAAGCATCAGATCAAGTGTCCTGTTGTCAGGGGGCTGGCAGGTATCCCTTCAGTCCTCAGCATGCACACTTATGTCTGCACACTGTTGGTGGGACATGGACTGCACTTTTCTCTGTCTCCTACTGCCAGAGCACCCACACTTACACTTCTGCCTAGGACACCCTGGTGTGTAGGCACCATGTGACACATTCAAAACAAGCTATACTTCCAAGTGAGAATCACATTTAGTATCTGCACTGTGCCCAGTGTAGAAGGGTCAGCACTTCTGAGACCCATCAGGACAACTGCAGACTTCTGCCTGCTCCATCTGCATAGCCAGGCTAGCAAAGCAGCATCCCAGCTGGGCAGTCAGATGCCAGAAATCTTCAACTACTTAAGTCTTCAAATTCTGCTTATGCCTTGGTGTCAGAAGATGGATCAAGGGCAAACTGAGCAGATCTGAGTCTTCTCTGCAATCAGTGAAGAAATGTTGGCGAGCTCCCAGCCTGCAGGCAGCAATGCACCCTTGAGTGGTGCAGTGCCTTGTCATCTGCACTGACCTTTGATTTACTGCCATTTGATAAAGTGGCTCTGTAGCTGATAGTCACCCAAAGTGGTGTGCTTCTGCAGCACACGATCACTGCCACTAGCTAGCTCTCAAACCCAGGCAATTATCATTTACCTGCTTGACAGAGGCAATTAATTAGGACATATTGGTGGAGAGGTTAAAGGATAGATAATTGCCCAGTGTTTGCATGAACTCATCAGGAGTGCAATGCCAGGTGCTGTTATCAAGACTGTATCTGTTCCCAGCAGCAGCACAGGCGATTCCCACCCAGCTCTCCATGCTGAGGGTGCCTTGCCACCCACACTGCCTCGCACGAGATCTTCGCCATCAACACTGGGTTGCTTTGCAGTAACAGTTGAACTTTGCACGTCCTGGCCTTGTACTGGAGGAGCAAAAGTTGTTTTCCCCCCTCTACAACCTTGCTCTGCTCCCCAGACATCAGATGCCAACCTTGCTCACTCAGCTTTCTGGAGCGGGTTTTCCCTCCCCACGCTGCCAGGCACAGAGCTCCACAGCTGAATAAGGAGAAAGAGCCCCACCTCAGACAAGCCACTGGCAGAGAAAAGGAGGAGGGAAAGACAAGAACCAGAGCCAGCCATGCTTGGTGACAACCAGGGTGCCCAGGCAGCCCTCACCTGCAGCTCACTTACTGCTTGCTGCTTTTTTTGAACTGAGACAAGTGCTGGGGAAGCACCTCCGACAACCCACTTCTCCCCAGCTCATGGGCTCAGCTCCCAAACTCAGCAAAGGGCAGGGAAAGGCACCCAGGGTTCACTTTGGGCCTCAGCTGGCCAGGTGGAACCCAGCCTCCTCTTTGCCCAGAAACGCTAGGCTGCAGCCAAGCCTGCCCTGTGTATCTGCTAGCCGGCCCTCGGCTTTCCAGTTTAATTTTCAGGCATAAGGAGGCGTCATTTCTCAGTCATGGCTGCTCAGTTTCCTTGGGCAGAGTTTTCCCAAAACCACCCAGAAAGGTTGAGTGAGCTCGGCTCCCCAGACGTGTCCCAGTGCCCCCAGAACATATTCCCGGGGTTAGCGACAAGCAACCTACCTCAAGACTGCTTTACTACACCTGGGCGAAAAACACCCTCCAGTAACCGTCTCAACTGGTTCTACCTGGTGCTGCGATGACTTTCAATTTGGAATGCCTGGGATTAGTTTAAATCAAAATGCTTAGATACAACCTGGCCCCTCTCCAGAGCCCTGCATGGGAAGGGTTATGTCAGGCAGGATCTCTTACACGGCCCAACTCCTCCCATCTGCTGCATAACAAAAGGGATACAAAACCTTTGGCCCCCCGTGCAAGAGGAGGGCTTGGAGCAGGGGCTTTGTGAAGAGGCTGAGCTCAGCACAACTTCTTTTCCACCTTTGCACAAAGAGGGTGGTTGCTTTCCTCTTACCTGCTCGTCAGCCCAGCTCCTAAGAGCCGCAGCCATCTTCCCCCAGCAAGCCTGAATTTATAACAGCAGCAGCAGAGGCGTGGCCCTGCCCCAGCCCACTGTGCCACCACACACCTGGGCAGCCTGGGGAAGTGTTTATTGTGACAAAACAGACAACAGCCTCCTTGCCAAGGCACCTTCAGCTGCTACATACAAAGGACTGCGAAGGACGATCCCATGACATAGGTGAAACGGTTGCTGGGATGGGTGGTGAGTAAGAAAAGGTGAGCTACAGGCTGGACAATGCCTGGCAAAGGAGGAGATTGTGGGTCTGTGTACAGAGTCCCTAATGTGGAGGAAGGAACAGAACAAAGTGGGCAGGCACAGCCCTTTCTCACCTCGCAGCAGCCATGCCGAACACAGCCATGTGCAGATCACACCTGCTTTGCATGAGTGTGTGGGGCTGGACAAGACCTATGTCCTGCTGGTATGGCAAAGGAACTCAGGCTCCCCGGTCTTACAGGCTCCAGGGTGGCATTTCTGCCTTGCCCTTAACTCATTTCTTCCTCTGGAGGCCTTTGTGCTCTTTTTCATCTTATTTGCCCCGCTGTACTCCAAGGAATCAATCCGAGATACACACAGCTTGTCAAGCTGTAAATTCAAGAATCAGAGATAAATATCTTTCCTGCTTGATAAAGGAAATAAATCCACTAAGCCTCAAAGCTCTTTATCTTTGGAAGACCCACCTATGGCTCAGTGACACAGTTCACCTGCAACTTCTCACCTTGAGCACATCTGCTCCTTCCCGAGTCCACCTTTGTTTGGGTACTGCAGGCAGTCTCCCTTTTTTCTCAGTTTCAAAGGATAACCTTGAGGCAGAACTTTCCCTGCCAATTGCAGTCAGGCTCTAAGGACGACTGACTCCCACTTTGGCCCTCTCCCTCTCCATCCCTACACGCTGCTGAGCCTGTGCCTCTTCATCTTCAGATCTCCCAGACACAGCTCAGTCTTCTCTGGGACCCAGTAAAACCAGCCTTGGTAGCTGCCCAGCAGTTTGCACTATTCCTGTCCATTCTAGCTATTACTATCGAATAAAACATACTCATGGCCATTCTCTTGCCTGGTGGATGATGGATGTAGGATTGTCTGCATCCTCACTACTTAAGGAAGTTTCAGAGAAGAGCTTGTTTCATGAAATAAACTCTTCTATTACACCTGATCAACTGCCCCACAGGTTTGGTTAAGGACTGTGTAAACTGCTTGTCAGAGAGGAGAGGGTAGGTGAGCCGACTGCAGAGCTGAAGTGCCTTCCTGAGGAAAGTGCTGGCTACCAGCAGGTTCCTCAGCTCTGCTGGCAAAGGCTCAGTGGGAACTGAAGACTGACTGGTGAACATGCAGGATAGGAACTGAAAATGTGGGTTTTAAACAGGAGCAAAAGTTGTGCTCAGGAGACGGCCACTCCTGTCTCTGAAGGGCCTCGCTTTTGGGAGGCACAGGGCAGTTTTGGGTGCGCAAGAGGAATGTGTCATTTCTCTCAAGAGATGGAGCAGCCACAAGCCTACTGCAGCTTCTCGGCTGGGGAGAGACAGCTTACTGGAGACCCTCTAGAATGCCCTTAGACAAGCTGCAATCACATTCACAGAGCCCTTATGGGGTGCCAAGAAGGATTCACTCTGATGGGATGGACAATCCACCAGCCAGTGAACCTTCCTGCAGAGCCTGAGAGGGCAGGTCTGCCCTTTCTGGCCATCAGCCTTGAAAGCTGCAGCTGCTAGGGCTCCTCTGCTCCTGTGTCCCAATGTCTCACTTTCCTCTCCCAGCCCCTCTGCACGTCTCGCCTTGTGCCAACAGAAGACACTCTGGCATCCCAAGTAGATCTTATCACCTGAGACCCTTGCTGCCTCCTGGCCCTTCTAGCTTTCCCAGGGCAGTCCTGTTCTCTTCTCCTTTCCCGCCTGCCGCAGAAGGTGTCAGAGGCATCAAGGGGCAGGAGCTGTCAGAGACACAAACCGAGATGTTGCTAAGCAACCCCGGCGGCACAGCAATTAACGCTGGGGGAAACGTGCCGTGCTCTAAAGCTATTTGCATAGCTGCGTGCTGCAATACGTTTGTTTGCATTGTGCCTCTACTGTTTAATGGAGTTTAAAGGTAACCCTCCTCCAGCTCTTGCTGGGGGGAAACCCAGAGCCTACAACAAAGGCCATGCAGTTTGTGGTGAGGTAGCCGGGGAAAGGCAGAGGTTTGTTTGTCTGCAACACCTACAGACTGCACAGGTATAGGATATACAGGACAAGGGCGAAAGGACAAGTTATCTGGATTTCATCCTGTGTCCCACCTTGTGGAGCCAGCTCCTGCTGAGCCCCTGACCTGCTAGTGGGGTTCCCACATGTCCCCTTTTCCAGGTGTAATGGAGTGACACCGTGCTTGTTCGGCTTGTGGATGCCAGAAACAAGAGCTTTATGGGCAGCCCAAGGTGCCTGTGACTCATGAGTGTGTTTTAGGGGGAAACAAGGGGGAGAAGATGAAGAAAGAAATCAATTGGTTCACACCAACCTACCTGGGACACTGGTCTCCAAAAATCTGCTGATTGCCAACTGCAGTCTTCTGGTTTGCCCACCCCAAGTCTGTCACTATTCAATATGAAGCCTGTGTCCTTTTAGGGTTTCTTTTTTTAGCCCTTGAACATCAAGTTTGATTGATTATAAGTTTACAAGTATGTTTTGTATCACAAGAAGCAGCAGGAGAACAAAAGTTCAAGGCCAAGTGTTTCTATTCCTTTCAGACCACTCTAAGCACCAGCATTATAGTTCTGTAAAAGAAACAAAGCATAGCTGTAAACTTATAAAATCCAATTTGGTATTTTTAGGGTGGGGAACCTTTTCCTTCCCTCTCCTGCTGCCACACAGCTGATTCTGTGTCAGTCAGTGGAGTGCTGTCTTGCACCACCCAAAACCAGAGGTACCACTGGAGTACCCCACCAAGCCAAAGGATGCCTTGGAGATCTGGCTAAAGGCAGAGACCTCAGAAATGTAGATCACTGAGAAGAAAGCCTAACCTGTGAGTGATGCTCTCCATCAGCTGAACTCAAAGCACTGGCCATGCACACTTTGACCCCTAGGTTGAAAGCAGCGTGCCTCACTGCCCTTGGGTGGCACCTCCAGCCCTACTCCTTTCAGCCACTTCATTTATCTTTCAAGGCAAGTGGAAATGCCATTTTAAGGGACTGCAAAGGAGGAGCAGCCTCTCAAAAAGAGCTGACCCCAGCCCCAGGGGCATTGTGAATCCTGTGTGCTGAATGGGTGCTTGACAGCAGCTGTGGCTGGGGGTTGCCAAAGGTGGGCTCATTTTCCCCCATGTTGGGGGGCTGCATGCAGAGCCACATAAGGGCCTCACCTAGTGGAAAGGGGAAATGAGTTCTCTGCCAGCCCCAGTTCAGCTTGCTGAAGCAGCTGTGTGAAAGCAAATGCCAGAAGGGAAAGAAACTGGACTGAAGCAGGAGGTGGCATCTCGTCTTTCAGCAGCAGCTCACACTAATGTCACCACAGTGGCCATGGAGCCATGGCTACTGCCAGCTCTCTGCCAGAAATTATTATCCCAGGGTGGCAAAAGACAACCCACATTCCATCTTCCCAGCTCCACTCGACATGCAGTGTCATGCTCAAACCCATCTTTGCTCCTAGCTACAGCACAGACCTCTTGCTGTGAGCGGTGGCGGTGAGGGGATCCATTTCCTTCTGCTGGCACTGCTCTGGGATGTGGCGATGCCTTGCAGGAGATGGGCAAGACAGCCCTGAGCACCAACAGTGTAAGCCACTGCAGCCAGATTTTCTGGAGCTCATCTCTCAAAGCCCCAATTAAAGGCTGACACTGGATGTACCAGTTCAAACGCCTGCATTTCAATCCTCAGAAATATGCCTGGCACCTAACACTCCCCACACAGATGAATGAGTCCCTTCACACCTCTGTGGGTGCTACAGTAATTCTCTCTCACTGCACTGAAAAAAAAAAAAAAAAAAAGAAAAGCAGCACAGAAAGAGCTGAGGCTTCCCACAACAGCTAGGAAGCATTTTCCTTCTCTAAATTAAAAGGTTAATTTGTTCAAAGCACAGACAAAATAACTATGGAAATATTGCCGCCGGGTTCTCAAGGCCCCCTGAATTTACACTGTTCTTGGTGACGCACATGGGGATGGACTGAGCTTGCATTTCAACTGAAAAGCAGGAAGAAACAAGTTATAGATGGGGTTTGTTTGGTTGGGGTTTCTGTCAGCTGCACGTATTCGTCAAGGTATCCAGGCTGTACAATAAGCAGACTGACTGGATAAACAACAGACATCCATCACAGATTCAGACTTTTTAACCCTTCAGAGTAATGGCTTTTATTCGCTTACTTATTTTTAAAGTCGTCAAATATTTAAAAAACACCTTCTCCCCACCTGTGGCCAAATAAAAATCAAACAAATCAAAGT
Source organism: Indicator indicator (assembly GCF_027791375.1). Lineage (NCBI taxonomy): Eukaryota > Metazoa > Chordata > Aves > Piciformes > Indicatoridae > Indicator > Indicator indicator. Next base: position 12,412,039 of record NC_072016.1, on the reverse strand, counting down.
TGGTTTTACATTAAAAAAAAACCAAAACAAAACCAAAACCACAATAAAAACCTCAAATAAGTTTTATCTTTCTTATATTCCTGTCAAAGCTTTTTCCACGCCCACCTTCCCCAAGTAACTAACCCAACTGTATCCTGTAGCAGTTTATCATCACTTGTGATACTTCTAATGCAATATTTAATGACTAATTAAAAATCTTACCACTGAGCCATTGCTTTAAAACCAAGGGAAATGTATCACGTTGGAAATGTATTCTACATAGCTTTCAGAGCCTTTCTAGAATTGTCCTCGCTAATTTTTCTAATTATCAAGGACATCTGGGATCTTTCCTTTAAGGAAAATTAAAAAAAAAAAAAAAGAAAGAAAATTTACTCTAAGTGTTTCTCTCTCAGCATCTTCCCTGAGCTAGGTGCTCCAAAAAAATATAGCACCAGAAGATCAGAATAGATAGTATCACAGATAGCACCAGAAGATAGATAACAAAAGTGTGCAGGGCACAAAGAAAAAAAAAAAGAGTTCTTACAATGATTTTCACAGCTTTGCACATGCTTTAAAAAAAGCAGCACCCAGTTAAGGCACTGGAGAATGAAGCACAGGGACCAGTCCTATGGAGTAGGGAGGTTACCCTGAGTATCTTTAACAGTCCCTGGTATGATCTGGGTACACACGTTGGCTCTGGACCCCAGCTGAGGCAGTTGTGTGGCCTCTCGCCCACTCCTGAGCCCATCACTGCCAGTTCCCTGTCCATCCTGCAGTAAACCAGGGTCAAACCTTTCCCCATCCAGCTCAGCAGCATGCACATGCAGGTCACCCAGACTCTCTGAAACCACAGAGGTTCCAGAAGATGCAAACCCTCCACTGGTGGTACCCTCATCTGCAGTAAATGAAGGCTCGTGAGCACGATATGCTGCTGTGCTAAATCCCACCTTCCCCTCCCCCACTGCCTCTGTAGGGTTGCACCTGCACAGTGGAAGAAAACCCAAATTCACTCTCTGCAGGCATTGCTGGTCCCAACTCCAAAAGGCACATTTGCCATGCACAGCCACTTGTCTACTTCCAGAAGCCTTCAAGGATTTAAAAGTCTGTGAATATCCAGGATATCTTCTTTTCCAACACGGATATTAAAAAGCAAATGCAGCAACTAGGCAGAGTGCTTGCTTGAGCTAAACACACTCAGCACAACCTCTTTGCAAAGACTTGGGAGGGGCCAATGCAAGACATTTGGAGAGCAGAGGGTATCTTGGGTGTAATTAACAGACGTTGGGGGATATGACCCCATTTCAGATAACCTGGAGATTCAGATAATTGGGCCTCAGATAATCAAGGCCACATTGTTAATAGGAACACTATCCCAACTCCTAATGAACGGCAGCATTCCCCACGTGCCAGTGCTACACCTCCTTGCACACAAATGCTTGGTGAAATATGAATTAGTGGTTTGATGCCTGTCCATATCCTCTGTCAGCTGCCAGGCTGAGCAGCTGATATTTCAGTGTTTCTGATGCACTACTTTGCCTGACTGCTTGGGAAATAGGTTAAGGCAGAGAGGTGGATTGAAGCCCCGGACGCCTGGGGACGAGGCTGTCTCTGAGCTGATGGGCTAGGTAAGCTCTATTTTGAAAGTGGGTTAATTTAACTGCCATTCAACTACCATTAAATGATGTAGGTTAATTTTATAGTCTTATAACTATTAAGAAACCAAAACATAAGGCAGGAAATGCTTCTATGCACGCCAGTGGGGAAAGGTTTCCCTTGCGCTAATGCACACCCCCTCCTTCAGCTCAAATCTCTCATTCTCCTTCCATTTCTGCACATTCCTTGCATCGACTCTTACTCTTTTTAACCCTTATCATTACACACTATTGTCCTTCCTCCCTCTTAAGAGACTCTATTCTCCTCTCAAAAATGTTACCAGCTTGTTAACCCAGCACACAATTATTTTTCTCCATCACAGATCTCAATGCTAAAGGAAGACTAACAAACAAACCTGCCTGACCACAGCAAACGTCCACCACACACAAAAAAAATAAAATGTCCCACCTCCCCCACACATCTGCTGTGTGTCTGGCTACATGACAAACTGAGGCAGGGAACTACACCTTGCTCAGCATAGAACACGCCATCACCACTTATACACCCAGCTTTCTGTAGGGTTATTCACTGTATTTAAAGCATCCCTGGTTTTTTGGCAGTTTACCCTTTCTAATTGGATGCCGCTGTTAAAATGTGCTTTATCTCTGCGCAGTTTTCCTTCCTGCAGCATAATGATAGGTATTGTTTGTTTCTTTATACTGGGGACAAAACCCATCAATTGCTAGTTTGCCATCAAGAGAAAAATAAAAGGAAAAAAAAATAAACGTAGCAACAACAGCTTATGCCTGCAAAGTAACAGATCCCTTGGAAAAAGCTGAAGTGATTCTCACTCCTCACGCATAATGAGGGGGAGGTGAGCACCAAAGCCAGGCAGATTCCCCCTGAGATGCCTTCCCAGATTGCTTCCCCCTGGTTTTCCTTGGTCCCACTGTTCCCACTAGCAGGAAAATGAGTCCCTAACCTTCACAGAGGAAACTAGAGTGATGATGACCCATTAGCACATGCTGCCCATCAAGCACTCATGGATCTCCTCTATCGCAGATGTTTATTGTGTTAACAGTAAGTGCACTATGCAGACCCTGAAAGCTCAGAGAAAGGAACTCACACTCAGTGTGGTGGTCATGAGACCACAGCACTAAGGAGATGTTGGCATTTCTACTGTGCTTTATATGACCAGAGAAATACAGAATGGGATCATCTCCAGATATTCACAGCAAAACCAACTCTGAAAAATTTTCCTTGCAGAGACTCACACATTCAGGAAGTGATGCCAGAACACAAACCATGTACACCGTGGGGATTTTTGACCCACAGAAGGCTGAGTGCCAGATTCCCTGCTGTCCTGCTGAGGCCTCACTACTCAATCTGGTGAGGGAAGTTTTTCTTTTTTCTCCTCGGGATTTAAAGAGCAGACAAAACAACCAAAACCCAACCCACAACAACCTACTCTTTGCCAGCACTAAGATACTACCTTTATGACTTTGTGCTAGGATACACTGACTTGAAACTTTGTAACCAATTATTATTCCTAATTTAATAACAAGGTCATTAAAGGGGCCACAAGGCATATTTCTTTTAAACCCAGAGCTCTTATAAAAGAACTCTGCCTTCATCAATTAGCAATCCAGTCTACACTCAAACAAAAGGCACCGACATTAAGGACAGGGATAGGCAACAGAAACTGGAATCATAGAGCAGTCACCCTTACCATGCACACTTGTGTCAGTCTGTTAGAGAAAAGTCAACACAGGTCCTGAAAGAGGAGCAAAAATCTACCTTTCTTAATGCATCAGCAGAAAAGCCCACTGAATTACAGCTAGGCAAGTCCCTAGCAAGTAGTGAGGTTAGGTAGTTGTCACCATGGTTCAATCAGAATTTGGTTATTAGTGAAGACACTTCAGGTATTGATTAAGCTGGTTTAGCTTCACATCTCAGGGTGATGTTTGGTGGCTAGAAATCAGAAGAAACCTGGCATTTCTGTACAGAGTACATCTGTTATGATAGCTTCTCATGCAAACCTGGAATCCTACTGTGTCTTTCTTTTTTCAGAGTCTCCTTTCAACGTGGTTTAAAACTCTCCACAGCTAACACTTCACACGCAGCTACTTGTATTAAAGGCCTGGAAGACATCTGAAGATGACACCATGTGTGACCACAGCACATAGG